>NC_138577.1:2952471-3314746 GCF_964289735.1 Phaethon aethereus | reverse complement strand
TTTCATAAAGAGTGTACTTGGCTGTAATTAAGCAACAGTCTTCAAAGAAAAGGAAAAGGAGTGTGATTTCCTAGCGTTTGACTAAATGGATTGAATTGAATTCGATGTCTTCTCCTCATCCTTCAAACAGACTGTCTTACCTGCGGTTACAGTAACTCTGAACTGAATTACACCAACATTAATATTTTGTGCTTCAAATGTAGAGAAAGTCTTTGATTTATTTAAAAAAAAATATTGGGAGGAGTTGCAAACTTGAAGAACATAACTTCTGGAGCAGAAACTCACTGATCTCTATGACTTCTCTCTTAAATGTAAAGCAGGCAGAGTCTACAGATCATGCCGTGGCATATGCTTTCCCTCATAAATTGTTTTTCTTTTCTAAGATGGAAATTAATGGCAGGTGCAGAGATCTTGACATTGTACTCTACTTTATGTAGTCAAAAGCTGAGCAAACTCCAGGTGTTCTATGTTTCATACAGCGAAAGAATAGCTTTCTTCGTTGTCCTGACCTGCTCAGCTACATCTGCTTCCACACTGGAACAATCAAAAATTCCTCATTCTAAGCCATTCAGAGTTGTGATGCAAAGTTTAGGGAACAACTTCAAGGCTTTGTGGAAATGCACTGGATACCACCTGCAAATGACAAAATCAAAAGATGGAGATAATAAGAAGGGACAACCCGCAAGCCTGTGCAACCTGAAACGTGTGCGCCCACCACTGCAGCTCTCCCCACGGTACTGGATCGTGCTGCTCCAGAACTGGGTTATCCATCCCAGCGGTATATATGTTTTTGCATTCGTGTGGTTAGTTAATTGCTGTGAATTCAGGAATATCTTCAGTTCCCATTCAAATGATGAAGGGTGTGGGTAGATGTCTGAGATGAAGTGATGGCGCAGGCTCCCGGCATGGAGGGAGCCTCGCTTCTCCATGCCCCACAGTCCCGGTGCCCCGTGGTCCAGCTCAGTGTGCTGGTCCAGTGCTTGCCTGACTAAATAACCACTGGGTCTTGTTAGCCTGCGAGAAGACAGCCTCTTGGCTAATTTTTGTCTGCATTAATGAGCTGTCTTGCTGCACGACTTGTGCAAGGGCTGAACGAGGGAGGGTGCAGAAGTGCTTGGCCAGCAATGGGGAGCTGCTTGGGACCCCCCTTTTTAGCAGTAGTGAGCTGATGCATTGGGTCGGTCCTATCACACAGCTATATCCTAAATATGTTTTAGGATCTAAATCCTAAATAAGAATGGGTCAATTTGGATAAAGAACAGCAAAGGGAAGAGTGTATCGCATTGAAGCAGCAAGCCAGGTCCTCTTCAAGTATTAGGTCTGGGGACTTTGTTGCACAGAGTTGATGTGTTAGTGCATTTTTTATGGCAATTTATTCTGTATGGACAATCGTGGGAGGAAATGCTCGTTTCATCTAAGCTGAGAAGAAAAGCTGCAAGTTGCCTGGTCTATATTGAAGGCCAGATTAACTATATGGCTGTCATTTTTAAAAACAGTTTCGTTTTGGTATGTTGGTGAAAGAGGGTACATTTGGTGCCAGAGATGTATGAAATTCCTACATTTTCAATTTAATATATTTTAGTATTTGTAATCAAGTTATAGTTGTCTCTTTCTTAGCAGTCCCATGTGTCTTTGCTTACCACAGTCCACTCCTCTCTCAGTCTGGATACTAAATTACTTCATAAATCTGACTGCTAATGAGACTTGAATTAAATTAATGGGAACATGTGCGCCAGTAAGGACAGAAAAATTTGGACCATAAATTGTCTATTTTCTCAATGAGTTTATCTTTCCACTAACCATTTGTTAATTACCAGAGAACAAAATTCCTTTGCATTAAAATATATTTGCCTGAGAGTATTTTGTCTGACAGCAGGTAAAGGACTCTGGTCTGGTCCTGTAGGGACCAGGAGGGTGTTTTAACAAGTTCTGGGTATGTAAATGAAGTTTTTACATTTTTTTAGCTTTGGATAACTTATTTTAAAAATTACTCTGCTTTCCTGGAAGAGTTTTCTAAGTTTGGTTCCTTTTTTAGCTGGTGCTAGTGGAGGGACTTGATAAACTGCGAAAGCAGCTTTTTATGTTACGGGAGAGAGGAGGAGGGAGGAAGTAAGACGTGAAGAGTTTTGTAACAGCAGCGATGTTCCTGCGTTTTACGTGTAGCTGCGAAGAAAATGGATGAGCGCTGATCAAAGGGAGTGAGGGTAAATCTTCCTTCTGCTGAGATCTGCATGAGCTTGCAAAAAAAGGTTGAGAAATAAGTTACCTGCAGCACAAAAATGGTTTGCTGCTCTGAGCGTGGTGCAGTTTGTGTCAAGGATGGAGAGCTCGAGATCAAGTCTGGGCTTTAAATCCGGCTGGAAAAGGGATCCTTGATGCTAGAGGTGGTTCAGCCTTTGGTATCAACCACTCCCCATGGCCCATGGCGGGACGCTTCATCTGTCAATGCCGAAGAAACAAGCTCTTCATTTGGGAATATTTTAACTTTTTTTTAAACAGACTTCTAAAATAATTTGCTCTTACTGAATTATGTTCATTTATAAGGAAAAGGATATTAATTATTTACCTCGGATGGCTTCATTCTAGAAATCTAATTTCTGGCGAGGTGGTAGGACTGATCCAGGTCTCACTGAAATCAGTGGTTTGGCACACAGTTGCTAGAACAACTTAATGTATTTTTTATTAATAATAAAAACATACTGATTGGGATCTTGAGGTAGAACATGTTGCAGAAATTTGATCAAAGTAACATTTTGGGGAGGAGTGCAGGGACAGATGCTAAACCACAACATGTTAAATTGATCCTGCTAGTATCAGCATTTGATATTTGATAAATGTTTGAGTTTAAAAGAGTTTGGGTGATTAGAAGTACCATTTTGTTGGACACGGTATCCCTGCAGCCTTTCAAAATCAACTTAATGGCCTATGAAGGTCCTTCCCAGGACTAATCGTTGCTGGAGCTGCTTGGGTTTGCATAAATAGGGGCAACAGCTCAGCATCTCCCCTGGTGAAGCACCTACTCGGTGGTCACCCCAGTTCCAGGTCAGTCCTTTCCTCGTGTGCTGGTGCTGGCTGCGGTGGGATTCACCGCGTGTCCCCAACAGCCACCACGCACAGGAAGCTCGTGGACATGGTGCTGAGCTTGGGACACCGGGGACCGATGGTGGCACTGGCTCAATGGCTTATGCACCCCCAAATTCCATGTTTCACCATCCGGTTGAACAGGACATTGCAATGATTGCTTTATGAACCTCAAAGCAGACATATGGACAAACACGAAGAGTTACCACGACATGTACAGTACTTTTAAGATACCTAATTCAGATCCTTTCAGATTTAATACATGCTGTAGAACCGAATTAATAACCCCATAACCCAGCTGCGGTGTCATTGTTGGGTATTTCCTTGTTGAATTTGCAGGTTGTTCACACCTGCTTGTGAAATGCGGCGAAAGATTGCACCGAAATTTTCCAACACCCTTTCACCTCCATTCCTAAAACCAAAATTTTTGCCTGTAAAGACGGCTGCCTGTTGAAAAGACGTTTAATACACGGTGTCAGTAGCGGCAGTTTGCTGCATCCCAATGGTCTAGATGAGCTCTGGTTCATGGTATGCCTTGAAAGCAAAAGAGGGCTATTGCCAATGGAAGGAAATCTAACATATTATATTTAGACTTAGTATTTGCCATTATACAACCAATGGGAAATCTGAAAATTATACTGCTTGGTGCTCAGCATTAACATTTTGCAGCTTTCATCCCCGTATTGGAGCAAATCTCTCCCTGGATGAGGGGCTGCAGCTGGTTCTGCAAGCACAAGGGGGAAAAGACCGTGAGTACGAATTGCAAATCATTCAATGATGTTTTTTTTTTTTTTTAATTATAAAAAAAAATAAGAGGGAGGGGAAGCGCTGGTGCATCACTTGCCAGCAGAGAGGCTGGGGTAGGCAGCCTGCGAGCACGTGGGTTTGCTGCGCCGTGGTCCACGAGTCCCGCACGGGACACACTCCCCGTTCAACTGGAGCTCTCATCCCCCCGCCGTAACGCTTCCAGAACTCTAGAAATAGATAATTTGCAACACACTCAGCAAATCCTGGCATGAAGAGGCTTCAATTACATCTACCCAGGAAAAGATGTCAAATATAGCAGTATTTTACATCGTTTTTCATTGCTAAGATCTTCTTAAGGATGTACCGGTGACTATAAATGACTTCATAGTGTGAGCAGGAAATTTTGGTATGGCAATATAACAATTTTTAAAAATTTCCATCATTCTTAGTTCTTATCAGAGTAGCTGCAATAGCACACCAGCACCTTGCCAAACACCCCACTTATTTAGCAAAAATAGATTGTGTTTTGCAGTGGGTACGGTATTTCGTGCACCTCTTCCCTTCTGTGTTCTAGTGGTGGCCCAGCACCACACAGGTAGAAAGATGTAACCTTCTAGTTTAAAAAAACATCTTTTCAGCTGAATTCCTTCAGAAAGTTTGCTTTTGCTGGCCGAGGTGATGAGGAACGGGAAAGGCAGTTGCATTTGCAGCCTGGTGCACTCGGGGTTGGATTTATGGCGTTTTGCACTTTTGGAGGTTGCATTTGCAGGGCTTTCAGCTTCTGGGGGTTGCATTTGTGGGGTTTTACAATTACGGGGGGTTGTATTTATGGGGTTTTTGCACTGACGGGGTTGCATTTGCGGACCTGTACATTTGTTGGGGCGACATTTTTGGAGCTGTCCTTTTCTGGGGCCGTGCTTGCAGTTCCAGGAGCGCTGTCTGCCCCGCCCGGTGCGCCGCCGCCGGACGCCAACCACAGGAACAAACCCCGAATGCGCCCGCCCGCCCCGCTCTCCGGCCGCCGGCGGGGCCGTGGGCACGCAGGCGCAGTGGCGGCGGGTGGCGGAGGCGCTCGGCTGTGGCGGCGGCGGCGCCGGGGGGGGGTGTGTGTTACCCGGATGTCGCGCATGCGCTGTGGCGGCTGGACGTGTCGGCGGCGGTCGCGGAGCGCGAGCGGCCGGAGCCGCGGCAACAACAACAACAACAACAACAACAAGAAGGTGGCGGCGACGGGGGCGGCCGTCATAGGGCGGCCGGGTCCCTCCCTCCCCAGCGCCGCGGGCCTGTGAGCGCCGCCCCGCCGGCCCGGCCGCAGCCCGGGGAGGGGAGGGCGGGGGGGCGGAGGCCTGGCCCGCTCCGCCGCACCGGGGCCGGCTGAGGCGACAGAAGGCTCCCCCCCTTTTTCCTTCCTTTCACCGCCGCCGCCGCCCCTCACCACAGCCGCAGGCCGCGCCCGGAGAGCGGCCGCTCCGCCGCCGCCCGCGGCCCAGGTAACATCCGCTCTCGGCTCCCGCCCGCCCGCCGAGGCCGCCCGCGGCGCGCGCCCTCCTCCCGCTCGCCTCCCCCGCCGCCTCGGGCGCCGCCGAGCCGCGCCGGGGGCGTGCCGGCTGCCGCTCCGGGGAGCCGGAGCAGCGGCCCCCCCCTCGCCCGGGGGCTTCTCCTTGGCCCCGCCGCGCTGCGTTCCCCTCCCCGGCTCCTTCCCCAGCTCCCCCGCTTTCCCTGAGCGAGAAAAAAGATACGATCCCGCCGCCGCCCCCAAACTTTTTAGTATTTAAAAAACCTCGGTGCCCTCTCAAAGGCCCTCCAGCCGGCCTTTAGTCCGCAGCTAAAACTTTACTCCGCTGTCGTTGCGCAGACCGCTCTCTTCGTGCTCTCTTCCGCACGCTGGAAAATGCCCTGGATGGTTTTGTGTGAACCGCTTGGCGTTTAGTTCTCCGAAACCTGCCATCTTCATTGCAATAACAGAGAACCGTGCTTCTGGCTGGTTTTCAGACAGCACGGGGCTGCTCAGCACAAAGGGTGTTAATTAAAGATTATTCCAGCTTGACTGTTTTTTCCTTCCCATCACCATTTCTGGGGGTGTTGGGTTTTTTTAGGGGGGAGGTTTGTGACTTGCTGCATAGTTGAGTTTTACAGGTTTTACCACGGAAGGCTGGTTAATTTACGGGGTAATCTAGTTGTGGGTTAGGTGTGTTATTACTTAGAGTCCAAACTGTACTACTGCAAACCAGTTGTTGTCAAACACATACGGTCAGAGTGGGATCGTGGTGTCTTTTACCACCGCTTCCCAAATTACCTTGGTTAAGAATGGTGCGCCGCTGTCAACAGGCAAGAGTGATTTCAGACTCTGCAATAGCTGTCATCTTTTAAATTGTAAGACTCTTCTACTGTTGTTACTTCGTTAGTAATGTAGGTAATTTCATGCAAGGTTGTTGAAATAGTTGTGCTGCCCTAAAAAACTAAACGTATTTTTGTACTCCAGTGTCATGATAAGTAGGCAACTTGTCCTTCTGGCCCTCCTCTTATCTTGGCCAGATTGCTACTGGAAGGGGTTTCTTCTCACTTTGCATTCATGAACCTCTTTTGATTTGCTCGTTGCATAAGCATGCATGTTTAATACTGATATAGAAACTTTATTTCAAAGAGCTGAAGCCTAGAGAGAAGCAGTAAGTGTCTCAAACTGATTACAATTCCTTTTTTAAGTAGATGGCTCTTTACATAATGCATTCAAGCGCAGCTAACACAATAGGGATGTGAGTTTTGAGAGGTATCCACAGATTTAGTGGAGAACAAAGGTGCTGAGAGCAGATCAGTTGATCCTGGTGAGAAGCAGCGTTTGCTGTGCTGTTGTTAAGGTCCTGCTGGAATTTTAGGACTCTGTTTTCCTATGTTGTTAACCTTGTGAAAAACTCCACTTTTGGTTGGGGCTGGAATTTTCCATGCTTGCTTTGCCCAGAGGTGATTTTTTTTTTTTTTTAAGCTTGAACAAATGCAGAGAACATTAGCCCTGTGCAGATTACAATAAAGAACAGATGTTATCTAATACACCTATTGCTATGATATCGAAACGTTATGTACAAGTGAAAAATCACACCACTTCTACTTGAGCAAGGTTTGACTCTTCCTTTTATTGCTTGGCATAGCCACAATTGTCTCCTCTGTTTGTGAGGTTTTGACAAATTGCAGTGTGTCCATGTTGAAGGAAGCTTTCTGCAAGAAGGTGGGTCTTGCAGGACAGTCTGAGGAAGAGTTCAGTTCAGGTTCGCTCTGTCATTCTATGGCAAGGACTTCCACCACCTTCTGCTCTCTGAATGTGGTCTCTCCTGCTGTTCCCAGGTTTTCATCCCCTTCCTTGCCCATGGATGCTAGGATGAGGGAGGAGGGGATGACCTCTTGCTTGGTGGGAGATGAAGGGTGCCCTCTCAGAGGTGAGGTAGTGTCAGTATTGCTGCCTAGATCTGTGTTGTAGAAATAGATCCAGTTGTAGAGGAGTTTACTGCCCTTCTCACTCTCGTGGTGTAATGTGCAGTGGTCTTCCTTCTCTGACCTTACAGAAGCCTGTATTGAAAAGAGATTTTTTTTTTTCAGCTGTGTGCTGTCTCAAAAATAAAAAGTAGCGGGAAGGGGAACCAAAATGACAAATGCAACTTTCTGGGATTTAAAATCTGTGCGTACATAGTCACGTCAGCATAGTAGTGCTACCTTTTTCATTATGTCCTGACCACCCCGCCCCCCCCCCCTTCACAGACAAGATAGGGTTTGGATGTGTTTTTTACTGTTGTATTAGGTTCTTGCACAAGAATAAAAGGCTGGAACTGTGTGCAGCAGAAATGTTTGCTCTGTTTATGGGATCAGTCTGTTGCATTTGTAAAGCGCTTTTGGAAAGCGGTTGAAGTGCACAGGTGGAAGCTGAGAGGAATAAAGATGCTGAGAGCTGCACTTGGGCAACTACATCAGATCAGTTTCTTCCACAAAGAAATGGCTGCTTCTACTACTTAACTGTGGATTTATGTTAAGATGAAAGAGTTGCCACTCAGAGTTGTCTTAAAACTCTTCTCCAGTTCCTTTTATGCTGTCATATGTCTTAAATTTTTGTAGCTACTGACAGTGAGATGAGGAGAATTGATACTGATGATTCAGATACACGCACAAAAATAGTATTCTGGGGAACGTTAGCTCTTACTGTACAGAACAGTGCGAGTGCGGTACCTTCTTAGTACTCTTTCTCTTGTTCTTTAATGTTAATTGTTCTTATGTCTACAAACATTTTGTTCCTGTTCACCCTTTGGGCAAGTAGATAATAGTCTAATGTGCTGGAAAGTATCTGCAGTTTAATCACTTATTCATGTCTTCATCAAATCACGAGCTGGCTTTTGTTTCATTGGTTTATGGATTTTTCTTTATCATGTTTATCATAAAACTTCTACCACTGCATTATTAAACAGCAAAACTCTGTAGTAATGTTTTGGTGGTTAAAAGCTATCAAATGTCGATGCTGCTTTTCTGACATCTTTGTGTTTGTCTAATTTTGGAGGCAACAGCTTATGCAAGAGCTTTTCTTGTCCTTTATTCGTGTGAAATGTTCTAGCAAGATATCAATTTGAATGCTATTGTAATGAGCCAGTTCGTTAGCATTGCATTACTGCCTGGTATCAAAATGCTGGAAATCTGTGACTGGGATGGCTGTTATTGGTAAATCATGCTCCCAGAGCATCAGTGGCAGCTTCAAGCAAACAACTCTTATATTTTCTTAGATTTTTTTTTTTTTCCCAAAAAATTACCTTCATATTTGCAACTTGGAAATAACGTTTTTGGTCATTAAGATATTTTTTGCATTAACTCATTTCTTACGTCCCCCTGGTATATGACTCCCCAGAATTGCAGGTTGTGCATCTTTCCATTTATCTGTTTGTGGACTGTCTTTGTTACTGCAATATGTAAGTTTTTATTTTCTTTTTTACTTGGAAGCTCAGACATTGTGAGTGGTTTTTTTTTCTTTGAAGACCATAGTGGTAGTATTCACTTAAGTCATGGCTCATCACAAAGGATATTCTGCCTGCAAATTTGCTGACGTGCTTAGACCCTTCTACAGTATGTTACAATAGATAATGGCCAAGTTATCTTAAGATTCATAGTGTAGATAGAAATGCTGTATTGTACCTGGTGAACGCCGTTAGACATGCTTACTTGCCTTACGTTATCGTCTTTAGCATCCCTGTTCGTGTTTGTAACACCAGCACTTACACAGATATACTGAAAATGCCCAAGCTTATATATTTATATGCATCAGAGAGCATTTTTGCATAACTGCTGCTAAAAGTCTTGTGTTCATATTATCTAGAATAAATTGTTCAGTTGGAAGGGACCTACAAGGATCACGTATTGATGATCATTTGAAGTGTTCTAAGGTGACACAGGACTGTTGTCCGATCAATTTGTATACTAAAAGATGGGGAATCTCTCACTGCCTTGCTCTTTTAAAGGCTTCCTGAGTCCCGAATGTGTCATCTGATCCTTAGCACCTGTAAAATCTTTTTTTTTTTCTTTGATTTTAACTTTGCAGACTGGTTGCATTTCTATGACAACTGTTGGTTTCAGGCTTCTTGTGCATGTCGTTGCAAATCCATCTTGCATTCTTCATTTGCTTCTGATGTGTCAGTCTATGCTGCGCCTTCAGCACCGTTTCTGTATCTGGAACCTCTTCTGAACTGATCTGCAAGACTGCTTCCCTTTCTCCATCAAAAGCTTTTCAAAGGGCCATTGCTGCCCTGACACCTGCAGGAACCATTTTTCCAGTTGTGCCAAGGCTGTACTATATTTTTTACCTTTTTTTCTTTAAACACAGCACTTCACACTTATTAGCATGTTAGTTTTTAAAACAAAGTGTTACTTGATCGCTCCTAATCACACTACTTCTTGTGTAGTTTGTCGTGCGAACAGCGAAGTCCCCATGAGCCTCAAGTTGTCTCTTGTTTGGAAAATACCTAGTTTGCTGTAGAAACTTAAAGAATAAAATATATGCTAAGAAAGTGACATGGGAGGGGTTTTGGCCTTCTGCCCGTATCTTAAAGTAATTATCCAGTGGCATTTGGACTGTCACATTTTTAGACTGAGTTTCTTGGTGAATTTGATCCTGCCACAGCTGCGATTGGCTTAAACCCTACTGTAAATGAGTAGGGTAGTGTATCATATCAGCATCGGGCCTGGATTAACCGTCTTGCCCAAGCTGTTGGATTGCTGATTGCCTGGATCATATTCCTTTGGGTTACGTCCCTGACTTCCAGCTCCATCCATAACCGCCTGGTTTGTCTGCGTAAGTGTATTATTTCCTTTTCTTGTTTGGGGTTGATCGTTTCTCCCCAAATTGCAAAGTGTGGCTTTTGTGGGAGGAGAGGGGGAAGATAAGTGACTTGTGAGTGTAAAAAGTATTCATTTAAGATTGTTCTTAATACGTAGAAAAGAATGTGAGTTCTTTTTAAGAAATCTGGATTCGTAGCTTTTCAGCAAATTTCAACTGCATTAGAGAATTGGAAATGGGAATTGTTGGAGGAAGGGATTTTTCGGAGACATTTCAAAACTTGCTTGGCTGAATGGCTTATTGACGAGGGTTTAGGTGAAGTCTTTGCAATTTTTTACCAGCCTCTACCCTTATGTCTCAGTTGGGCTTCTGTACGACTGTAGTAATATCTCTGTAAAAGCAAGGAAATCCAGTCCATGTGTTTTTTCTAGCCATGAAAAGCAGAAATATTTTTTCCTGAAACCCTTGTACCTTCTTCGGACCATGCGTGTGTGTCTGCCTACATCTGTATGTGTCTGCATGCTTTTTTGATGAAGAATTTCAAACTGAAATACACCTCAGCAACTCTATGAGGCCTTCCAAATGATCGTATCTCTTAAATACCTACTATGCTGCCTGAAGAGTTGCTGCAAATATCTGGAAGTCATGGCTCACGCTGTTTTTGTTACCCTTGTTTTTTGGCATGTAAAAGCACTTGTTCTTAAGCAATCTTAGCTTATAATATTATCTTGCTGGTGCAGCTGAAAAGATACTGGCAAACAAGGTGGGGTATTAATTTTCTGTTCCATAAGTGCATTGATTTGGGTGACATCTCTGCTTTTTGTACTTTGCTCAGTTTTGTCCAGTTGATCAGGAGCACCTTGCTTCCACAAGTGAGAATGCTGTCCTGGAGCTCTGAGCTAGCACTGAGTTTTCATAGCTTTTACAGAAGATGCTGAACATTAAACCTGGTCTCCGCTTGCTAGTCACGCTAGTAAAGTTATAACTGTTTTGAGAGAGAGAACATAGCAGTTGATCTGAGAACAGTGGAATAGATTGAACAGTACGGTGCTTATTTTGCTTTCCTGCCCATAAGATAAATGTAAGTGCGATGAGGGCACTACTGTGAGAGCTCCGTAATGTTACTTCCACATAGATAAGTCAATAATGTATTTGATTTTAGTTACATGAGGTAGCATACTGTTATGGATGCCTATGTTTTCAGGATCTATATTGTTCAGGTAACCATTTTTGGCAGAATTACCCACAGACATGAAAATGAGGCATGTGGCACCAGTGTTGCATTTTTAATTTTAGACAGCTGCTTCATGTTTTGAATTTCATTGCACAGGCTAAAAAGATACATCACCCTTCAGCGAGGCAGCCATGGGGAAGTAGGATGTACGGAAGAATTATGGTATTTGTTCAAGTCTGCATCAGTCTTGAAGGAAGGGTTTCAGTTAATGGCTACTTATCAGTTCTCTGAGGTAGTAGTGTGTTTGCTGCAGATCATCAAAGGTGTTTTTAATTACCAGGCAATCTTAACCTCTTTTGTCTTTCAGATTTATCTCCTCTTCAGAGGACCTTATTCTTGTTCCAATACTTAGATTATAGCAGAACATTAGTTGTTCACTTGTTTTGTAAAATACCTGTTAATACTAAGTTATTGAAATAAATTGCTTTCCATAACATAATGAGGTACTTCTCTATAACTTTGTAACTTCTTGGCATTTTACATTAGCTTGTCCCATCTTTTTTCTTCTGTGTTCTGCTCACACCACACTATAGCGAAAAGGAGGGAAATACCTTTTTGCTCCTTAGTAGGTGAAGCTGAGAGCTTTGCTACAAGCACTGTCTCTTGCTGCTGCTTTTCTCATGTTCCCTGTCTTTCCTCTCTGCCCCTTTCCCCCAAAGCACTCTCTTGCCCATTGCTGTGTCCATGAAATTCCTGGGTAGAGGGAAGTACGAAGATTTTTGCTCAATATATTTGACCCTGCCTATTCCACTGTAAATCTAAGCTTGTGCTGTGGTGTGGGATCACCTGCTTGGGCAGGGGGCACGCTAAGGAACGATTTTGAAGTTTCACACTCGCATCGAATAAATGTTAAATCACACAAGCATACTGTTGTTGTGCAGAACATCTAGCACTCATGTCTGAGGGCATACTGGAACCTTATCTTCAAAGGCTATCTTCTAAAAATACAATGCGTTAAGATTGCATTTTGCTTTTATTTGCACACATGAAAGTAATGTAGTAAGAAGGTGTTAAGGCACCTCTTGAATGTGTGACTCAGTCAAAGATAGGCTCGTAGAGCTATTTCATGAAAAACTAAACTCGTGGAATGTAAAAACTTGGCTCGTCTGCAAAATACACTAATGCTTCTGGTGCTTCAGAAGAAATACGTCCCAGCATTTATCAATATATGCCAGGTTGGTAGCCACTGACCTCACCCCCTTTTTCTGGGGGTTGAAATTGCGAGATTAAATACAGGGTTTCTGTAGAGGGGGCTTCTAAAGGAAGGCTCCCGAATTACCATGCAATTACGCACCAGCAGTGTGTAACATTATTCAAAATCCTAAACAAGTGGCCCAGCTTTCAAAAGTGCTGAACAGTCAGAAGCGCCTATTGAGCGCAGTGGCAGCTGAGGGGTGACTCAGCATTTCTGAAGATCATTCCACTGAAATAAGGATTTATCTGCTTGATCTTTGTCTTCTGAAAGTCAGCAAGCAAAATTCTCATTCATGGTTTTAGGGGCGTAGAAGATAGAACTGCATGTCTAATTTTAAGCATCTCTTTATTTAAAGCTCTTTTGGCTAATAGCTTTAGCTAGTCACTTATTTGTGATTATTTATGCATATCTATCTGGGATGCTGCTTTATATTTAAGGAAAATGATGTTCTATTCTGTTTTAGCTGGCAGGCTTTTACAGATTTATGCGAGTGCGGGTTGCCATGGAGAATGACTGGCAGGTTAAGCTTGACTTTTAAAAGAGGCTTATTGAGTTGAAGTGCAAAAAAACCCTAGCATTGAGGGAGAAACTTTAATAGCTAGGTAAAACGATCTTACTCAAACCTTTAGGTAGTTGTTTTCCTTTGGGAGAAATTAGATCCAGAAGCATCCTTACAAAAGAAGAAAACTATTGAAAATTGAGTGGGGGGAGAAGGATTTGTGATGCATTTTTTTTCCAAGTATACTAAAGCATGCTGTATTCAAGATGAAATTGGAGAAAATATTAAATAGGGAAGAGTTTGTTTCCTTTTCTAGTTGTGCTGGATTTGTGTTACAATATTCCTTTTACAAGAAGGGAAACAGTGCATTCACACTGTAATTTGTGTGATGCGTTAACTTGCTAAATTAACATTCCACTCTTATTTTTGTGCAATGAACGCATTTGTTTCCAATAAATAGCTGCGGCTACTGTATCTCTAATAACATGGAAAATTCCAGTGCAGTAACAGGTCTTTGACTAGTTGTGTTCCTCAGATAATGTGAACAAACCTTTTTCCTTAACTATTGAAATTAAATAGACTATTTACATTGCTGAGAACAACATGTTCATTTCAGAAAGGCTTATATTTTAATCTTACTCAGAAAATGTAAATGTAGTAAAATCACTTACATGTATTTTCTGCCAGTGTCTTAGTCAGACCACGTAGTTGGTGGAATGCTGTTAGTGGGATGACTACCTGCAACCAGATGAAGAACCAAAGCAGCTTTTTGACAATGTTAGACTCCTTTTCTGTGAGTGTGCAAAACCTGCTGTCCTATGTTTCTGGATAAAGCAAGATAAAGTGTAGTAATTAGCTCATTCAGAATTGAGAAAATGAGGCCAGCTCTTCTAATTTGTGAATTAAAGGCAACTTCAAAAGGATGAGGTCTGCTGGCTTTGAGAAGAATGACTTCATGACTAGAAACCACTGCAGGTTCTTAACAAATGGAGTTGAAAAGCCAAATGTGTTAGGACGGACTTATTCCTTATCTTACATTTAGTGTAACTAAGGCAGTTCTGTTCGAGGCAATTTATAAGCACTTTTTTTAGTGACTTCAGTTGACTTGTCTTGATCCAGAAGAAGCTGGATCCAAGTGAGTAAAGACAAATGTGCCAGTTGGGATTTTCATATATAGAGATACACACAAAACTAATTTACATAAATGTGTATTAAGCTAATGACCAGATAAAATTTTTGCCTTTCTGATGAGCAAAGAGAAATAGAGTTAGTCTGAGGTCAGAACATAGCTGAACTATTTGAACAGGATTATTAAATAAAGATGACAGATGATTCTGGTGTGCATTCATGCTTCTTCACTATTCAAATTTTGTTTAAATCAATGCCCCTCGATTCCCAGTCAGTATTTTCACTTGGTTTCATCCTACCAGTATAAAACATAGGAAATTATGTCACCGTTCTCTTTTTCCTGATTCAGAGCCTGTTCATCTAATAATCCCTGCCTTTCTATATGTACATACTATGTGTACATGTATATAAACTATAATCTTTATTTAAATACTGTTACTAGGGGAAAAAAATAATCCTATCTCTAAAACTGTGCAAGCAGTGTCTTAAGCATGTTTTAGCTATCATGGGACAAGCAATGCAGTTTTTTCATGTGCTTTTAATATCCTGCACTTAGCTTGAAAATAAAAGAAGCAAAAAGCCACAGACTTCCTTAGAAACATGATCTGCAATTTGTTAAAAACAATTCTAATGTAGATATTTTTTCCTCCTAGGTTTTACCAAGAGACAGTACATCTAACACTTAACTTGGATCATCTCTTGTTCATCAGCTTGAAAATCATAACAGCCCCCAAAACTGACATTTGATCTGAAAGAAAAAGCTGTGACAAATGGACAATATGTCTATTACTAACACGCCAACAAGTAATGATGCTTGTCTGAGCATTGTTCACAGCTTGATGTGCCATCGACAAGGTGGAGAGAGTGAAACTTTTGCAAAACGCGCAATTGAAAGTTTAGTTAAAAAGCTAAAGGAGAAAAAAGATGAATTGGATTCTTTGATTACAGCTATAACCACAAATGGAGCTCATCCTAGCAAGTGTGTTACAATACAGAGAACGCTGGATGGGAGGCTTCAGGTTAGTACAAGTGAAAATCAGATGTTTTCCTCCTAGTGAAGCTGGAGCAAAAGTGAGTGACGCAGGATCCTAGAGTGTTGAGGAAGAGTAGCTCTTCTCTTGGTCCCCCTTTACCCCCATTTGTAGGCATGTTTTGTGGCTGGAGCTCTGGACTGCTGCAGTAGTTGATCATTTTTTTTCAAAAGGAGCTGAAGGCGTGGGATCAGCCGTTCTAAATGAGTGTGTGTGTGGCAGTAAAAAGCAGGGTCACGTAACAAATTCGGCTGTTTATCCTGGTGTTTTCACTACAAGCTTCTGTTAGCTTTGTGTTGGTCAGCAGTGTGAAGAAAGACCTATGATCCCTTGCTAAGGTACTCCAAGGAGTCTGCACTGAGGATTTATGTTAGCCTTATATCGTCAGTACTCAGTACCTGTATAGCTTGGGTTGCGATTTCCTTGTTCCAGGACAGATGTCATGTTTGCTGGCTAGCTTTCTGTCTACCCTAGAAGCAATTTTTTTTTTTTTTCAGTATAATGGATTGGCATTCTTCTACTTGTAAATTCCTTATAGTGTAGCTTAGTGCCTCGTTCCTCTTCGTCTGGGGCAAAGCTCCTTCATCATCCATGGTGGGGAAGGTGACCATACATACTACATTAAGCACAAATTCTGCTTCTGCCATTTTGTATCCAGTTTTTTTCATAAGAATCACAGTGTTGACTTAACTGTAGCAAAACCCTAATAGAAATTTATTTCTGTTGAGTACAGAACCTTGGGTAAACTGTACACCACCCTTTTTTCATATTTTGATGATGGAGAGAGGTTTTGTTGTTTGTCCTCTTCCAGCTTTGCTCCTCACTAAGTGAAGCGAAATGTCTTGCTACTTTCCCAATCAACTTTTGTGTCTAACTTTTTAGGTGGCTGGTCGCAAGGGATTCCCTCATGTGATTTACGCTCGTCTTTGGAGGTGGCCCGATCTTCATAAAAATGAACTCAAGCATGTTAAATATTGTCAGTATGCTTTTGACTTAAAATGTGACAGTGTCTGTGTAAATCCTTACCATTATGAGCGTGTAGTATCGCCTGGCATCGGTAAGTAGACTCTTGATTTAAAGTGGAACAGTAGGAATAAAATGTAAATGTTTTCCTTTTGTGTGTAGAAAATACAGGCCTAAATTAGAAACATTAACTTTAAATGATCTAATTATAAATTACTCTTACATGCTCTTGACCATCTTCTTAATGGAATTATTCTTTTACCTTTATTCCAAATGTGAAAGAACAGTTTGTGGCTTTTGTTTAAGTCTTTCTGTTGGCTTTGCACATAGTTCTTACAGTTAATGTGCATCCTAGGAATAACTTAGCATTGAGACTTGTGTTGTGGTGGAGGGGGTATAATATGTAGAGTCCGTACTATTAATTTGTAAAGGCTTATAAACTTATTGCTCAAACATTGTTGAAGATATCTCTGTATATAATCTTCCACACCCCCTTTTCTTTTTCTTCTTTTTAAAGATCTCTCAGGACTGACACTACAGAGTTCTGGTAAGTAGTTCTGTTTACTGTTGCATTTCTACAGGCACAAACTGTGTTAAACTCTTCAGTATGTACAGTTTATTTCTGTACATCTCTTTGGGAGGGAGTATAGAGAGCAGATGGAAACGCATTTGTCTCTCTGGTTTTGGAACACCAACTAAGTAGCATATGAGAGGCAAGTATTGATAAATTCTTTAAATTGAGGCTTCAGCTCAGCTTGTAGATATGTTCTGTTTTCATTGCCTGCCACTTATAAATGCAACAAAAAAGAGAAACAAAAACCTCACTGTTGAATGCTGCTAATTAAAAAAAAACCCAACCAAAGACCCAAAATCATGTGCACCTGTGATATACTAATTAATTGAATTGGGAATAATAGATGCTTATGATTTAATAAGGAATTTAACAAGAAAATAATAGAAACTCTGTAATTAATATGCAATTGAATGAAGCAGTCTAATAGTCTTGCTGTCCCTGAAACTTGAGAGAAATTGGACATTAAATGTCCAATGAACATTATTCAGAAATCTGAGATTGTGCAGCTGATAATTGCTTTATTTCAAAACTGATTTTTTTTCCTTCCACAAGAAATTCATAGAGGAGGAAATTTAAGGGTAATCTAATGATTTTAGTACTTTATTAGAAGTATTCAAGCAAAAATTACTTAAAATAAACCCAAACAGCCCAACAAATTGTTATCTTCCCAAGCTTTAACTTGTGTGCTCATCTCTGCTAATTTGCGTTGTTACCTGTGTCTTCTGAAAAATGATCCTTTTGTACAGAATCAAAGCTTACTAGCCAGCAGTTAAATAAATAATAGGTGTTTCCTTGTTGTGCTACTGTTTTTTCAGCAGGAAACAAAATTACTGTCAGGGTTTAATATATTTAAGGCTGCTTTAAAAATGAGCATGGGAGCTAACATAGTGTAAGAGTTTTACTTGAATATGCTCAGCAGGATATATAGAAATAAATTCTTGTAGTGGTGATGGTAGTAATTTCCTTATGCAGTATGTGGAATATTCTGAATTAGTGGGCTATGTTGTTAACTATAGAGTAGTGTTATATTGTCTTTGTGAATTTGATGTTTCTAGTCAATTTGGATGGGAGTTGCTTAAAATTACTTAAGGGATGCATGAAGTTTATGTGCTCTGTTCATGAATTACATTTTTTGTAGGAGCTTTATGTATGTTCTTACTTGTATAGTAGGAATTGGTTTGTTAGCTAAGTTCATTAACGTATACTTAGGTGCTTGAGAAAAAGCACGTTTTTCCCTTTTATTAACCGTGTCCAATCACACAATGATGGACTAGAAAACAAAGTGCTGTTGGAGTCTACTACTGTGGGACTAAACTGCTTGTTTGATAGCAGCAAGCAAAATAGACAGTCTGCCTTTCCATCCAGTTGTGCTTCAAAATTTCCTGCTGCTGGCATGAAGTGTTTATTTGTAATTTAGAGGAGTGCTTTAGCAACGTTTATATAGGTTAAATCCTCCCCCGAGTAGTTTTAATAGCATTGTTATTGCTTGAAAGTAGCAGAGCAGTTTGTAGTTAAATCCTGAAAATAGATGTGCTTTGCATGTTTAACCGTTTGCTTCTTCACAGCTCCATCAAGCATGTTGGTGAAAGACGAATACGTTCATGACTACGAGGGGCAGCCGTCATTGTCTTCTGCCGAAGGCCATTCAGTCCAAACCATCCAACACCCACCAAGTAACAGGGCATCTACAGAACCTTATAGCACCCCAGCCATGTTAGCTCCTACTGAGGCTAGCACTACCAGCACCACTAATTTTCCCAACATTCCTGTGGCTTCAACAAGTAAGATCATCGAGATTATATGAAATATGTTCATGTAATAAATACTAAACTATGAAAATGCGAAAGCTCAAAGATGATAACTGATTTTTGCCTAAGTAGGTCTTGCATTGGAAATGTGCTGCTGCCACACTACACTGGTAAAGTGTGTGGCAGTATATGATCTAGGCAGTCTCCTAAGTGTTAACATACGGTTTTAACTTGCAGCGTAATTCGAGTAACTTTTCCTGGTGACCGAGTCTTTTTTCAGTGAGACTGACACTACATGAGTGTTACAAGACTGTTTTGGATATGCCAGAGGTTCAGTGATATAATCTTAAAACAGTTGACCACTGACAGAACATTATGGCTATTATTGGACTACTTGTTGTAGGAATGGAATAATTTTTATTATTTGATTACAGCAAGCGGGACAACAAACATATACTATAAGGTGGCAGTATTGAGAGGTTTCCAGATGATTCTTTAGTGTTCCACAGCTCACAAAATGAGTCTTTCAGTTTTAACCTGATTATTTTTATAGTGGCCCACTGTACTACCAAAGTGACAGCCTTAATTCATATTTTCATGAATCTGTTGGGGCGCTGTGTTGAGGTTTTTCTTACTTTTCTGTGTGTATTTGGTACAAGTGGAAGAGTCTGGTGTACCAACATCAAACTTCACACTTCAGCAGGACAGTGAAGCGTTCGCATGTTATGTATGCAACGTCCTGCAGCACTAACATAGGGAGACCATGAAGTTTGGAGTGGTTTTGCATACTTTTCATCACTTTAATGTCAAAGAGGTGTGAATGTAATGGATTTCATGTTATCACATTTGAATTATGGTGGCATGGTGTTTTGATAATGTTCTTTAATTTTAACTGACAGCTTTTTTGTAAAACTAATGACGGTTTTGCCAAGCTGAGATACTATGTCTGTATTTTTCTCCAGCAGAGAAAAAAGGATAGGCAGTTTAATTGTATTGCCTTTGCACAACAGTTTATAGTCAGTAACTTTTTCTCATCAGTGCTCTAATTGTTGGAGCCAAATGGACAGGAAAAAAACCTCATTTTTAGGTTTTAGTTCAAGTTTTCAATGTGTTAAATTCTATTAGCCACACCAGTTTGAGAGTGCAAGTGTACTTGTGAAACTGCTGATCAGTTTAGTGTTAATGGCTGAGCTGAAGCCTTTAAAAATCAAATTCTATTAACCTGTTCTGAAATATCTGTAGTTTTACTTTACAGCTTAGACAATTATTGAACTATTTATTTGGGATAAAAAAAGCCCCAGCAGCTTTCTCAGAAAGGAGTCCAGTGATGTGTGCAGCTCTATTCCAGCACTATTCTTAAAAATAAAATACTGTTCAGTATGTTTTGGAGGAACATAAATTGAAGCAAGTGTCCTCCTTAGGAACAGTAGTTGTAACATGCTGAAAATAAGCAACTTATTGGACCTGTTGTTGGCCTCTTTGGATTCATACCAAATCTACTCCAGCTATGCTATATTCAGTAAAACCTGGGACATCTCTTCTTCTTTCCTTTGAAACTGAAAAATGAGATGTGAACAAAGATGCAGTTGATAAACAGAGTTCTCTGCATACTTCTACTCCTAAAATATTAAGGGTGTCAGAGTCAAAATTAACTGATGCAGAGCATCTTGCTTCAGGTTTCCTAAGACACTCTGGTGGGTGGAAAAAAAAAATCCTGAAACCAAACGCGTAGGAACTGTGTATTGCAGTGCCCTTAGTTGGGTGTATTTTCCTACCCAGTAGTGCTGAGCTCTTCTTAATTAAAATCTTGGAACGTTCATGAATAGGTAGTGTGTTCTTTTACCAGGTCAACCTACCAGTATATTGACAGGTAGCCATAGTGATGGACTCTTACAGATTGCTTCAGGGCCTCAGCCAGGAACTCAGCAGAATGGGTTTACAGCTCAGCCAGCTACTTACCATCACAGTGAGTATATACATACGTGCACTCTTCTTAGTTTTCTAAAACCAGTTTCCAAATGTTCAGGAGAAATAGAGGATTAGAAGTGAGATGCGGAGAAACTCCCTTAAAAACCAACCGCTCCTTTCTTTTTCTAGATAGTACTACAACTTGGACTGGAAGTCGGACGGCAGCCTACACACCTACCATACCTCACCACCAGAATGGCCATCTTCAGCATCACCCACCTATGCATCCTGGACATTACTGTAAGTAGTGCAGATTTTCAAATCGCTTACCTTGGTTTTAATTCCATTGAATGCTGGGGGCTTATTTGTGATTATTCTTTCCCCAAAATCCTTTTTTTTGGTTATAGAGCTACCATTACTGTGTTCAGTATATTCTGACAGTTAAATACAAGAGCTTGATAGACTTTGCTCCATTAAAGCAGCAGAAATTACAAATTCAGATAGCTGTAGTGATACCTTCTATATTACAGATGTCTTATTATACCTAACAAATGAGCATTTCCTTTCTAAACCTCTGTTTCTAAAGCTTTGCAATCTTGTAGTAAATATTTCCTTTGCAGAAAAGGAAGCTGATTCAAAAAGTGTTGTTTGGATATTTTTCTTTCAAAACTTGGAAGTTTATGGCTGGTTTTGTTTTCTAGAAATTTTGAAGTCGTGTCTTAACAATGTAACAGTCCACATTAAACTTTGAAAGATGTGTGTCCATGTACACTAGCCAGTTTAGAAGAACTTTTGAAAAGTACTTGCTAATAAAGTGGTTTTGCCACAGCCTGATTCATGAGTACATTTGGCACACAAACTTAAAAATCTTTTTCATCTACAAAATAGGACCACAACCTCCTGTTTTAAGGTATATGGGATGGGAAGGAAAAAAAAAAGTGATCAAACTTATAGTGTGTCTAGCACAGTATATGCATTAGAAGAGTATAGTGCAAAAAACCCCCACCCAAATCAACATTTTTCTAAATTTTGTGGCAAAAAGCTAGAACAATTCTTTATTTCCTAATATAGTACTTGACCAGATCACCTGTTTGCAGCAGTTGTAGTTAGTGGAGGGGAGAATATACTGTGTGTTGATGTTAGAATGACTTTTCAGCTTGTCTCTATCAAGAAAATTGCGGTTTAGATACGGTTATTAAGTTTTATTATTTTATTCTGTTAGGATCTCACTTCATTTATCATCTTATTGGTTAGAAATACCAGGATGTAAAAACTTCAGTGGTGCTGTAGATACTCTATAAATGTTTCTCAGTGCATATATCTTTCCATAATTAATATTTGTAACTGGCTGGTGATACCACACAGAGCTTTTCTTGGCTGCTGCCATTTCTCACTTCAGCAAGTCACATGTTTTGACACCTACCAACGTTGTGCCTATTTTGACATCTCGTTGCAAAAGCTGCTGTTACTTATAATATTGTGTTTAAGTCTTTCCTTCTTGTTCTCTGCTGCCTGTTAGGAGCCTAGTTAGTTTATAAAAGTGGAGAAAATAAACTGACTGTCACCGAGACTGTATTCAGTATTGTTTTTCTTTAGAAAATGGGTTCTCTAGGGCTTTTTTCCACGTTCAGGGAGCATTTCTAATGGTCAAGTCCACAGCATGCTGGGCAACTTGTTCTGTGATTGATGAAACTAATGAAGTGTCGTTTCTGACAGATTTATATCACATGCCTCTATACAAGGATTCTCTCCTTGCCTGACTTTGGGGCAGATGTGAAGCCCAAGTCCTATTTCTGTTGCATCTCCATGCTACATCTGGTTTCTGCTTTTTCCTGGAGCTGAGTCTGGCTTGAACAGCATGGAGCCTTTCCTCCTGGGACACTAATGGAGCTTTGTGCTCTACTCAACTTCTGAATTTTTAGGAAACCTCTAAGAGTATAATTCTTCTGTGGGCATTTTCCTCCCCTGTCAGATTTGGCCAATTGATCCAGAAATTACTGGAGTTTATAGCATCTGACATCCTCACAAGTCTTTTTTTCATAGGAAAACAAATTAAGAAAGAAGACCTTATTTTGACTGGTGTAAAACAAATTGCATGTTTTCTTTTAAAGGGCCGGTTCACAATGAACTTGCATTCCAGCCTCCTATATCAAATCATCCTGGTGAGTAAAATCCAACATGTAATGCTAAGTATTGTGGAAGCCAATGACTTTCTGGTTTGAGTCTGATTTTTTTTTTTTTTTTTTTTTTTTTTTAAATTGAGTGCTCTGCAATTTGTGAAAGATACCTTCAAAAGGGGAGGAAAGAAGGAGAGGAAACATTTTGTGATAAGTCGTCTTTGGAATTCAGACCTCTTTTTTGAAATAGTGATGTACTCTGTAAACTGAATTTAACCAGGGTGCCCAGGTCAAAAATTGCAACCCTCAAACCCACACTGAGCTGGTTCCTACCCTGGACGTGTCTGAACTCTGAATGTCCTTGATCTTAAACTTTACAGGGTGCCTGAAGTTGTAGTTGTGGTACAAGCTAGCACTATTGCAGGTGTGTGGTGGTATTCTGTTTTTAACAACAGCAAGGCTGTTGCCGGCACAGGGAGAGCTGCATAGTTGAAAAGCCTAAAAGTTTAACTTGTTTATTCGTTGGCCAGTGACTAAATCAGTACCAGAAATAAAACTGTTGATAATTGCTGGCTGAACTTAACTGTAGCTAAGTTGTATTTCATATTATTTAGTATGTCTTTTTCACCCTCTTCAGTCCTTGAGACATGAGTGTTTATTTGAAGATAAAAAAACTGAAGTGAATTCCAGGCACCTTGGTTTATTCTTTTCTAATAAAACCAGAACAACGGTTTCTTAGAGATAAGTAGGTGTGCTGTTGGATGCCGCAGTTTGTAATGAATAAGTACCACTTAGGGCACTGCGAGAGCTCTCTTTCCTGTTGGCTTATCAGGCTGCTCTGTTTAGGTCCTGTCATGGTAGCTCTTCTCCTTCCCCTATTTTGAGTACACTGTAGTGCTGATTTTCTTTGCCCTACCCAGCAAGCTGCTGAAGTGCCAACTGTGTTACCCGTTTGTGGAAACGGGCCCTTATAGTCAGCAAGGGTGCCGAGTCCCTGAAATCCCTACAGACTTAAGCTTATGGCAACTTTAGGTTTTAATGTGTCTGAAGAGAGAAATTCGGTAACGCTGTAAGCACACACAACAAATTGTGCCCAGGGCTTGACAAGCCAGTTGCTCGCAGGTAGCGCACAAGCAGCAGATACACATGTACAAAATCACTTTGTGTGCGAGGTTTCCTCGCTTACTTGAGTGTTTGGGTTTTGGTAGCATCCTTTAGAGAGTCTGGGTTTCCCTTCCTCCCATGGTAGCTTCTTCCAAGTACCATCTTTCCTTTGTAGCCAGTTTTTCTTTTTAAAATACTACTAGTTCAAAGCCACCTCTTTGCTATTAAAACATGCCATTTTGTTCTGCTCCCGTGTTTAATACTTGTTTGTTTTATCCCATGCCTGACTTTCTTGTGTGCGGGTGAGAGAAGTATGTGATCTTTGATGTTTTTCCTCCATTGCCCTGCTTTCCAAATCCATCTTGCTTTGTGGGGAGGATAGAGAGAACTGATTTCACCTAGGAGGTAGTTCCTCTTATGTCTTAAGCCAGATCTGTTTGAGAGTTAATTTCTATCATCTTAGCCATGAATAGGTGTATATGTAATATTCGTTATGCTAGGGGAGGACAAAATCAAGCTATAGTCGTAAGATGCAGGAATGCAGATAGTGTACAAAATCTAACTGGAATTATAAACTCTGTAAGACTGGTATGATCTTAACTACAAAAACCCCTAGCATTGATGTGTGCCGAAATGAGAACAACAAGCCCATGTTCGTTGCAGTATGTAGTATTTTTCTGTGCTAGCAGACACGTCTTTGTCTATCTGAACTTGCTTATGTGAATGCACTGTTACTCTGAATGACAAATGCAGCCGCAGAAGGCTTAATTGATTGCCGGGAATGGGTTTATCGGGGGGGTGGGGGTTGTGCCTTTCAGTCAGTTAATTGTATATATTCTTTAGCTCCAGAATACTGGTGTTCAATCGCATATTTTGAAATGGACGTGCAAGTTGGGGAAACATTTAAGGTCCCTTCAAGCTGTCCAATTGTTACTGTTGATGGATATGTGGATCCTTCTGGAGGAGACCGTTTTTGCCTGGGCCAGCTTTCCAACGTGCATAGAACAGAAGCCATTGAGAGAGCAAGGTATTCTGCAGATCCCAAA
Source organism: Phaethon aethereus (assembly GCF_964289735.1). Taxonomy (NCBI): domain Eukaryota; kingdom Metazoa; phylum Chordata; class Aves; order Phaethontiformes; family Phaethontidae; genus Phaethon; species Phaethon aethereus. The sequence continues at coordinate 3,290,073 of NC_138577.1, read as the reverse complement.
AGCTCCAGCTGTCTGTGGTATTTGATAACACTTTGTTTTGCCTTCAGTGCGTGCCTCCCTTTTGAAATTACAAGTATGGTATGCTGCTTTTAACTGAATTAACTATAGCAGAGTATATCTTTCTAGGCCACTACTGTAATGCATTCAAAATGTGAACTGTGTGACAAAAGACCTTCACTGCTTTGCAATAGCACATTGCTTTTCATTGCTTTAAGAGGCTGTGCCTTCAAGGATAAAATTAGCAACTTGTGCCATTATGTATGCAAGCTGAATATTAGCTCTCCACACCACAGAGTGATGTGAGAATAACTGTGATTATCTAGGTTTGTCAGAGGAGCAAAGGAAGGTGGATAGCTAGTTGGATTTTCATTCATTCCCACCGTGCGTGTGCTAGGCTTTGATGTGGAAGCATAGAGAACCGAAGCAATCTTGCAGCTTTTTTTATTCTTTGAAACGAAAAGGAACAAAATGATACCATGTCTTCAGAAAATGTTGCAGTGTGACAATCAAAATGGTAGATTGCTATAACGTGATCCAAATGAACATACAGTTCTGCGTTAAAATGTGGCTTTGTATGTGTACTTGAGTGCCTTTCTGTACTAGAATACTTGGGGGATTTTACACTTCTGAACAGAACTGAATGTGTTTGGCATCCCAGCTCTGTATTGTCAGTGCATTAGTTGCTACTCAAATGTCATTGCTTCTACATTCTATGTTTCCCATAGATTTTTACATGGTATTACAGATGGTTTTTTACTTTGCAGATTTTCTGTAACTGTATACTAACTTATACGTAAGATAATAACTACAATTTCAAGTCCTTGTAAGAGTGGAGTGTAAATTAAGGCACCACAGATGACTGAGTGCTGGAGAATTGTTGATGGTGTATTTAGTAAAGGTCTGATTTATAGTATGTATGCACAGGTGCATTGGGACTGTTTTTCTTTTTAAGGTTGCACATAGGTAAAGGAGTGCAGTTGGAGTGCAAAGGAGAAGGTGACGTGTGGGTTAGATGCCTCAGCGACCACGCGGTCTTCGTTCAGAGCTACTACCTGGATCGAGAAGCAGGGCGCGCACCAGGGGATGCCGTTCACAAGATATACCCAAGTGCATACATAAAGGTTGGTTTGATGGGCCTGGATGAAACTTGTGGGGGAAATAGCATACATGTGCTTCTGGTAGATGTTAGGAAAGCTGAGAGACACTGAAATAAATGTAACTTTGCTTTTGATTATCCTTTAAAAAAAAATTTCCATTTGACAGGCCACTAAAGATGGCTTCTTAAAATGACTCTAAACTGAAAGCAACATCTACAAAAGTAACTAATTTTGTATTTTGTCAGAAACAATCTTGGTATCGGTTCTTTGTATTTTTACCCTAGCAGTTTTTTGTATTTCTAGCCTTACAGTTTTAAATTAACTGCTACTAAAATTTTTAGCATAGATTATCCATTTCTTTATTCTGTCTTCAAACAAGAAAAGTTGGGAAAGTATGTATAAATACAGTAGAAGAGTAAGGTGTGTGTTAATGTGTTATGAACATGAAGTGATCCAAATGTCGCAGAAAGTTGCATGGAAACAAAATCCTTTTCAGGAGATTCTTGCTTGGACATGCCTCTGCCAGGCCTGAAACTTTATGTAGGACAAGTCACACTTGTAAAAAAAAAAATCATTTGTGAATTAGAGATAAACTGCTTGAAGTTTGCAGTGGATTGTTTTTTTTTTTAATCCTCGGTTTTGCAGGCAGGTTGTGTAATGAAGGTGAGAGAAACCACACCGGCCTCTGTGTACCAGCTTTCTATTAGGAAAACAGAGTTCCTGTATATATTAATGCCAAGCCTGATCACAAAGATACAAAATGCCACCAACCTGAAACCTAGCTGCTGAAACTTCAGGCCTATCAATTATGGTATTTCTTTTAAATAGACTAACATTTCAGTAAAGTGGCAAAGAAGAATAAAGTCTGACAAAGTTATGCTTGGCTTCCATTTGTATTTGTATGCCTATTTTCTGGAAATCCTGAGATTTAACTAAAAAGTCAGGATTTCATTGGCTGGTGGTGTCCTTCAGACTTTGATCCTGCAGTTGGTTCTGCACAGGGTACTGCTTTAGCCTGCCCAGCTCAGCCAGGTTCTGGTATTGCCAGTGGTAATGTCCTATGAGAAGAGTCTCTAAGAATCACCTTTAATGGATTATTTCTGTTAGAAATTAAACTAGTCAGGGAAGGTTTGCTCTTACCACAGTGTATGGTGAAGCTGTGGAAGTTGCTCTGGGAGACCAGAGAGGTCCAGATTATTGGGGATGGAAGTCGAGGAATTCGTTCCTTCATTGATTTCAGTAAGTCCACATAGTTCGATATATGTTATTTTTTTTAAAGGTGTTTGATTTACGCCAATGTCATCGTCAGATGCAACAGCAGGCTGCCACTGCCCAAGCTGCTGCTGCTGCTCAAGCTGCCGCAGTAGCAGGAAACATCCCTGGCCCAGGATCAGTAGGTGGAATAGCCCCAGCCATTAGTAAGTACATTAACTGCTTGGTCTCCTTTTTTTCCCCTCATAAGAGCACCCATCCACCCACTGCCCCTGCGACAGTACAAATGAACTTGGAATCAGGTAGCAGGATTGGGGCGAGGTGGGGCTGGGATGGCATCGTGGTACGTCTGTATTCATTCACTTTGTACCTGCTCCACACACCAGTTTTCACTCTTTTTAAGTCTTCAGGGGATGTGGGATATAGGAGCAGCTGCTTCTTGTTGTACTGCAAGAAGTGTTGCAGTACAACAGAAAACGTGTTTTATACAAGGTCAAATAGTATAACTCTGTTGCTTTAAACAGGGATACTTTTGGCTGCTTAGACCCAAGTTTGAAAAACGATCTTTGAGATCTAAGCTTGTAAAAATGTTACTTAAAACAGTTGGGATTGCTGGGCCACAAAGTCCTTGAGTAGGTTTAGGGAAACTTAAGATTCTTGAGAGGAGGAAGAGGAGAGTGTCAGGTAGGCTAGAGTTTTCTTAGTTACTAAATTCTGGTACTTTTAAAAGTGTAAGTACTTACATGTCTCAGCCTGCTTTATGTGCCATAGTGTTTACTGGGTTCCTTCTATTGCCAAATGGCTCTTTCCAGCTATCCTATAAATTGCTGAAGGCATTTTGGGGGATGTATTTAACTTCTCTCTTAGCCATACTTGTGAGTCAAAGTTTGCCAGCTGTGTTCATCTTTTTATTTTATTAGATGTAAATAGTGTAATTTGTTAACCTGGCTTCCTGCAGGTGATCAGTCTTGAGTGCTTATGCTGAAAACGCAGCATTTGGCAAACCTCAAGAATAAGTATTTTTGACCATACTTCCTAAGTAAGGTTTACATGCGTTCTATCACATAAGACATTGGGTTTCATCATGTCCTCTTTATTATAAGGAGTTTTATATTTCAACACCCTTTCAAGATTGCAGAATTATGAAAAAAACTGTAGTGGAAGAAATGCAAAATAATTGGTGTGTTCACTATAGCATAGATCTAGCAATCTGGATTGGCCTTGGCGAGAGGAGAGAGGGAATTGTACATGAAGAGCGAGCCAAGCAAACAGGAATGGCTAAACAAACAGATGATAAAGGAGCATGTCTGTGAACACTTACTTGAAAACTCTCCCGTTTAGGTTTGTCAGCTGCTGCTGGAATTGGTGTAGATGACCTTCGCCGCTTATGCATACTCAGGATGAGTTTTGTAAAAGGTTGGGGACCCGATTACCCAAGACAGAGCATCAAAGAGACACCGTGCTGGATTGAAATTCACTTACACCGTGCCCTCCAGCTTTTAGATGAAGTACTTCATACCATGCCTATTGCAGACCCACAACCTTTAGACTGAGATCTCTCTGCTGCACTGCTGTGGGCCATTACATTGTGAGGATGGTGGATTGTAAAATACAATTCTGTTTATAACCTGAAGATATATTTTACTTTTGTTCTGCTTAATCTTCAAAAACCAGGTTTTAAAAATGTGTTTGCCGCCTTGCTCTTAGCAGAAAGAAACTGAACATGCAGAATTTGGATTTCAGTTATTTTCAGAACTTAACTGTCATAATACATGGCTCAGGGCTTAAAGTGGAAAGTAAACGCCTTATAGAGACTTTACAATATTGGGTTTGTTCCCTCTGAAACTTTCCTTCTCTATTATGGCATCTTGGTGATAAGCCTCACAGGAGCCTTTTGTATGCAGAATATATATTATATATATATTTATATCTGAAAATTCCTTCTAATAGTTGTAAACATTTACCTTATAGCAACTTTAAAATTCCAACTGATTTGTGATGTTCTTTTTAGGGAACAATAGTTAACAGAAGACTTCTTTATTTTGTTGACTATCTTGTTATGATTTTTCCAGATTAAAACATAGAAGCTGCCAAAAAGTGAGGGATGAGACATACGATGTTGGCATTGATTAAAAATAGCGAGGAAAAGAAATGTGGCTTTTCCTTCACTAGTTTTTAAAAAAAGATATCTTAGATTTTTATTTATATAGACACGTGAGTTTTAAAACACTAAAGGAAATGGAGACTTTCAGTGCTGGCACTCAATTTAAATGTAACATGAAATACCCAGTCTGCAAAGTTGCCACTGAAATTGCATAATGAGTACCTAATGGCAGGAACATATTTTCATAACTACTACTGACTTCTATGATTTTACTCAAGCAAAACTTGGCAGGTATTTTAAAAAGTTGCATGACTCTTTTTACTTGCATATGCCATTAAATCATGTATAATATTACATCAATATTGAGGATCCAGTTTTTGTATCTGTTCACCATTTCCACTCAGGGCAAGATGGCAAACTTGTTTTTATACCTCTTGGTTATTTTAAGCCCTATGCCATCAATGACCGTATCAATTGGCAATGACTTTGTATAGAGAATTTATAGTAGAAAAAAATGCAAATGTATTGACTGTATGACAGATACAATATGTATGCTTTCTCTCTAGTTAATAGTATAAATAAAATTATCAAAACCCTGATTTTTATAAATTTAGTTTGCTTCTATTATGTAATTCTGCACCTTGAAACCATTGATCTTGAGTGATGGATTACTTTCCCTCGCAAGACCAGCAGCAGCAGCCAATAGTGGTAGGAATTTTTGTTGGTTTAAACTTGCCAAGAAGCAAGTCCAGTTTTTCTTTCTTTCAGGGCTTCTCAATAAAAGCATGTCCTGAGATTATCTCTCTTGGCTATTTGATGGGGTATGAAGAAGGGAGCAGGAATTCCTTATTTTTCAGCGTGTGTGTGGGGAGTTGGAGCTTAGTTAAACCGGCGTAGAAGTACGTAGGCTCCAACCAAAGTCCTTCAAGTGTTGCCAGTTCGATCTGTCTGCTGTGCTGAGCCGACCTGACAGCACAGCTGTAGTGGTTAACATAAGGAGAAGTCTTGGAGAGATTATTCAAGAAGCTTTTTGCCAAGTTTCTTTGCGTAGTTTCAGGAATATGTAGAGAGCTGCGACACACAGCGTTTAGGTATTGCTTCCCCGCGTACACTGAAATTCTTACGAAAGAGATCAACAGTCCCTGTTTCTGTCTTAGGCATGGAAGCACAGAACACAGATGACTTCAGAGTGATGGCCAGAAAGGGATGAGTTTTCTCTGTATTTTTATTGTCTTGCTTTCTTCAGATGAACTTCGAATGAGATCACTTTTTTTTTCCTCTTATGTGGCAACTTGATGTTTGGAAAGATAGTATTTGCTTTTCTCAAGGCCTTTAGTTTAAAACCTTTTTCCTTTTTCTCCTAATGATCTAGTTTGTCTGAAAAACAGCCTTCAGATTCTTGAGGAACACTTTCAGTAGAAGATTCTGACTGTATCCTCAGGGAAGCTTATTAACCAGCAGCTCGGTTACGCCTCATCCACAACAGAAAACGTGATTTGGGGGAAGGAATGAAAAGCCTGACTTAGACGTTCTTGCCAACCTCCTTCTTGAATTGTCTGCCGTGTTCTTACTGCTGGGCTGGAGGTGCCTTGGCTTTTGGGGAGTGTCCAGCCTTCTGACTGATGAATTGCTTCTAACAGACCGTCCATTTGGTTAGTCCGTGAGCTTACGCCTTATTTAACTTCACACCTTTGCAAGGCGTTTGTCTTGGTGGATGACTGATCTGTATATGGCTACTTCGCAGAAAGCCCTCTGTACCAGTTGCTTACGTTTCGATTGTGCCAAACTTTGATAAAATAGTGAAAGACTGCTTCTGCCTGTTGGTGTTCTCACCTGTATTATAGTCTGAAAGAATTCAGCTGTTAAGACTAGGGTTTTTTTGCCAATGTGTTGCAAGTCTCCTTAAGTTTCTACCTGCAGTGGATGATACCTACCAATGTCGTATTTAGATGGCCAAAAACGTTCAGAATAGAACAATAAAATAATGTCAGATGAGTTTATCAGAACCAAGAAATCATAGGCTCCACATCAGGAGAAATCTGAAAATTATGTGAGGCAGTGTCAGGCAAAAATACTGAAATGGCATTCCTCTTACCCACCAGGCAGTTACCGGTAAGATGCAATCGTAACTATTAAAGGGCAAAATGAGGCAATCTCATTCTTTGTTTTTAATATGCCTTTAACTTAATTTTTGTACTTTTGATTTCTTATGACGGGGCATAAAAGGCAATCCATAATGGATTGGCAACCGCTCAGCAGCAGCACATTGAACCTTTGACAGTCTTACATTTATGTCTTTTTCTGAGAATCAAAAAAGAGCTACAGCGACTTGACGGCTGCGACGATCCCCATATGCGCTGTAGGCAGGGTTGTCAGAATCGCGTCTCCTCTTCAGCTCTGAATGTCTCAAAATTGGTGAATTCAACAAGTATTTTTTCCGCTAGCAAGCTCTTGCTTGCGATCCTGTTCCCATGTCTGCTCTGCTTAGTTCTTTCGATGAAGTAATTACCCCTGTGTTTCTCACCCTCAATTACGCACTCCTCAAAAAAAGCATCGTGCTGGAGTACTCTGTATAATTTCACTTTGTGTACTGGAGAGCTGGGATTAGTACCGGAAGGTTTGGACGGCTTTAGCTGTGTTATTGTTAGTTTTGAAAGCGAGGGCATTTAAAGTTGACACGGAGGCGTCAGAGAGGAAACCTTTTCACTGGAATGGTTTAAAAATACTTAAAAACATTTCTAACAGGAATCCCTTGGAAGGAGCCATAACTGCTAAACGGCGCTGGTTAGAAACGGTTATTCCTTACATCACTTTTCTGGGCTTGATGAAAACGATGCGCTTAGGGACCTGGGCCCGCAGCTGCGATACCCGTCACTGCGCCAACAGTGTACTGAAGACCCAGGAAGTATTCTGGCTGCTTTATAGAGAGGGACCTGAAGTAGAAAGGAGACAGTGGGCTCCCCCAGTCACCAAACAGGTCTGTAGCAGTAGTAGTCGTTGAACCTGTGTCCAACTCCTGTGCCTTACCTTTGAGACCATCTTACTACTTGTGACACTTCTAAAGACGACAGCGTCCTCTCTGCCTAGCTCAGGAACGACTGCCTCAATTCTTTTACTAGGAACCATTAAATATTTCCCATGCCAGTGTATATAGGGGGGGCTTCTGCCCCTGAACCCTGCTAATGTTGTTTACGTCTTGATGGTGGTCTTTATTGAGACATCTTTAATCTCTTCTTTGGAGAGTAAGCGCTTTAGAAAGGACTGTCTCCTTGATCTGCATTTTTACTCTGCTACGCAGTGACTGGGATCGCTGGTCATTTTTTTAATGCAACCAGTTAAAGACAGCCAGATGGGTCTTCCTCTAAGTGGGATTCAGACTTCATTTAAGAAATCCTCTTCCCTGCCCCCTTCTCCTGTCAGGCCCCATGCTACTTAACATCTGCTCCATAAAGTTCTAAGATTCTTAGCTGTTAGGTATTGCTAAGGACACAATTTTTGAGAGGTTACTTCTTTTTTAAAGTAATACTTAAACATTAAAAGTGATGTTCTTGCCTGGTTCTGCTGACAACAGGAGTGTTTCCATGACTGGTAATGGGTTTTTGAGGACCATGGTGCTGTTCGTGGGACTGAGATCTGCAAGTTGCCTGGTGTAGGGCATTTGTGTTATTCATGAGCACTAAGCTGGTCGCTTCTACCCCTCATGCGGCTCGTTGGCACTTTGGTCCTGGAGAAGGAGACAAAACCAATGGAAAGCGCTTATCCAGCAGTCATGCAGGAGCTGGATGCCAAATGTAGCCTTTTGTTGTGCCATCCACCTCCAAAATGCTGTTCTCGATTGTGTGTTTCTGAAAATGATCTGGAGGTGCGACCGTGCTGAGGCAAAGCTGCTGCGCATGATGCCGCTGAGGTCCCCAAGAACTGACTTGACTCTTCAGCGCCGTGGAAGTTTCATTTGGTGGGACCTGGTGGAAAGCAGAACTACTGTTGACAAAATCTCCAGAGGTTTTGGTACTGCTGGCTGCTGTTGTGCCTTGTGAGTGATACATCGCTCCTAAATTTACAGGACTTGATTCTTTCAAGCTCACCAAAATCACCTAGTGCTTTCTTGCTCCAGTACCTTTTTCTGTGTCTTTTTGGTGAAGTTTGGTAGCACTACTAAGTCGTGATTCAGCTGGATTGAGAGCTGCGCAGCACCCATAACCCAAAACTCACCGTGAGAGGGTTTTTTGAGCATGAAAGCCTAGTTACATTTCTTCTTTTAGCCGTTGCCTTTTGATAAGCGGTCAACAGAATTCCCAGTAGTTCCTTTGTAGCTTACTGTATGTTTTTCATTAGACCTAGTTTGTGGATAATACACTGTAGTTAACTTTCCTGAAATTCTGTAACAGAGTATGTTTTTGATTAAAAAAGGTAAAGATTCAAATCTCTGGCTTCTTTATTTCATTCAGTGTAGAGCTTTTACCCTGTTTCTGGCCAGCTGTCAGGACTGTTTGCTGCAGTCTTGAACTGTGTCGTGGCGAGGAGAGCTCTCTGGGGCAGGACAGCGGTGGCCGAGGGTCCTGTTCTCCCAGTCTCCTGTGTGAGATACTTCGGTGCAGCCAACATTGAACCCAAACCCAAGTGCAGCGTCCGGCATGGTGGACTCTCTGTGCACCTGAAGGCACGTGGGTCCCAGTCCATCTTAAGCTGGTGTGGCACAGCACTTTTCTGGGTGCTCATATTAACGGGAATTATTTCTTTCAGGCCACCAGCCAAGCTGCGTGTGTGTTGTGGCCTCGGAGCAAGTACCAGATCTCTGCAGCCCGATGTGTTGGTGAGAGGTTGCCATCCTGTGTTAAAAGGTGCACAAGGCCTCTACTCCATCTGCTCCTGCAGCTGCTGGGCTGCAGAACTCCTCCCAGTAACTGAGTAATGTACCCGCTGCCACCACCAATCATGGGATCCAGGAATAAAGCGGGATATGGGTGATGCATTTCATAGAATCACAGAATCACAGGATCGTTTGGGTGGGAAGGGACCTTTCAAGGCCATCTAGTCCAACCCCCCTGCAGTGAGCAGGGACATCTGCAACCGGAGCAGGTTGCTCAGAGCCCCGTCCAGCCTGACCTGGGATGTTTCCAGGGATGGGGCATCCACTACCTCTCTGGGCAACCTGGGCCAGGGGTTCACCACCCTCACTGTGAAACATTTCTTCTTTACATCTAGTCTGAATCCTTGCATTTGCAATGCTCTGGGCCTCTGCTGATCTCAGTAAGCAACTGCATCCCGAGGTTAGAGAAAGGGAAAAAAGGCAAAACAACCCTCTGAACCCCAATGGTTTACGAGCATGAGGCAGGGAGAAAATTCCGTCTCAATCGTGGAGCCGGTGGCCTGTTTGAGCAGGAGCGGCTACATCAGAGCGGCTGCAGCGCGCTCTGTCCGCAGCTGATAGCTGTGGAGGGATGGAGGGGAGTCACCACGTGTCCTGAGGTGCCAGACTAATAACTGTAATGCAGATGGTGATACTTCCCCTGAAACATCTTCCTGGACGCACGGAAACACCAACTACTCGAGTTCTCCCCGCAGATGCAGTTCCTGTCGCCAAGACTCTCCTGTTCAGTTGCGTGGTTGGCTCCGCAATAGCCATGTAAACCAGTTTTCGCTCCTTGCCCCTCTGGAAAGCTTTCCTGGCACTGTGAGCCACCCTTTTGTAACTGCTGGCTGGTCGTGGCTCTCACACCGGTGTTACGCTCCAGAGGACCAAGCGACTACGTCCTGGCACAAGATGCTGAACATTTAACTCCCCTGGCGCGACCCCGCGGCTGCAGGCTCGGGCTAAACCAATGCCACGAAGCTAAAGTAGGACCAAAAAGTCTCAGCCTGCGCATCGGCCCCTCCTGACCCGCGGGTGAAGTGTGGGCTTCCCATTCTTGGCAAAAAGGTCACGAGTCTAGGTTGTGTTTTTAAATCTTTCCTTGGCTTGCACACACAAACGTTGTGGAAACGCAGATTTTTTCCCCGCTGCTGATGGCGTGCGTGCCGTCCAGCGTCGGGGAGATGCCGTCCAGCGTCGGGGAGATGCCATATGGTGTTGGGGGATGCAGCGCTGGGGATAAACTGCCTGGCTTTCCCAGCTGAGCCCTGGCCCCGTTGCCAGCTGCCGGTACAGTGTGTGCCCACGGCAAAAATCCCCCTTTCAGCCTCGGCCGTAGCCTTGCTGCTGACGCCCGGCCGGCCCCGCTCCCCAGCTGCAGCCCGCAGCCGCGCAAAGCCGGGGCGGTTGTGCTGTCAGATGCCACCAAGCGCTTGAACCGCGACCCTTCCTAATGGGGCTCGCACCCTCGCCATGCTGGCGCTCGGCGGCACGGGGAGCAGATGGCCGGGGTGGCCGCCAGGCCCCCGCGCCCTCCCGGGCTGTTGGGCAGCTCTGGAGCCGCAGCTTGGGCCCAGGAGCCGGAGGGGGAACCCCCAACCCGCCCCGGCTTTGGGCAGGACGGTGCCAGCCTGGCACGGCAAGCTGCGGCAATTGGAAAGCCGGCAAAACCCAAGGGATTCGGGGGTTGGTTTTGCTGCGGGTTTGGGGGTTCGGTTTTGTTTCCCCCTTGCAGGTGCTGCTCCGTAGCTGCTCCTGCGGAAGGGTGTGCGGAGCCGCTGTCCCACGCCGGTGCCCTCGGGAGCCTTTAGGGGACGTGGCGGGTCCCGCGGCTACCGGGGCTCCCCTGGCATGGAGGGGCTGGGGACGGGCGCCGCCGAAGCCATCCCGAGCCGGCAAGCACTGCAGCTCCGTGGGGATGTCCCGGTGGCCACGGGGATGTCCCGGTGGCCACGGCCCCGGCCCACCTCCCCTTTGTGCCTCACGTCTGGGTCAACAGGGCCTCTGCGCAGCCCGAGGGGCTGGGGACGTCCCCGTCCCCGTGCCAGGCCCCTGCCCAGGTGCGGGTGCCGTTCGCTTTTCCATGGCGTGGCCCGAGGGGCCCAAGGCCGCCATGCCGGGCGCCTGGCCAGGGCGCAGCTGCGGGGCCATGGCCGTGCCCCGCGGCGCTTCGGGGCGGCTGTGCGGTGCCGGACGCCTCGGGGCCTCCGGGGCGGGTGCCGCTAGATGTCCTTAGTGCTCCGTCTGCCGCCGCGGGAAACGTCTGCGGCCTGCGGGGAAGGGGCCCGAGCCCACCCGGGGCCACAGCAGCCCCTCGGGCCCGGCCAAGGCGGCTCGCGGTGGGGACGGTGTCGTGGGGACCCGGTAGCTTCGGGAGCGGGAGCATCCCGCAGCCGGTGAGGACCATGTCCCCTTTCGGTCACGTTCTCCACGGCCACAGGATGTTAGCAGTGGAGGGGGACACCCCAGGGCAGGGCCTGACAATGCGGGGTGGTTTTGTTCGGTTGAGGAGTCTGTGCCAATCTCTTTCTCGCAGTAAATGCAGCCAAAGTGGCGTTATGCAGCACGGCCACGCCCGGGCAGGGAGGCTGCACCTCAGGCCCGAGGGCGATGGATTTGGGTGCTGGGGCCGGCACCGCAGCGCTGGGGGTGAGGCTGCTCCCCCCGGGTGCAGGGGCGTGACCAAGGACACCGGGCATGGCGGTGGCAGAGATGGGAACAGCAGCTGTGGGTGGTGACCTGTGGGGGCACCCGGGCAGCTGGTGGCAGCGGCTGGTGGAGGGGACACACCATCAAAACACTGCGCTCAGGTTAGCATGGGTTGGTGGAGCAGTCGCCAAGAAGGCAGCGGGCATCAAGCATCCCAAGTAACACGCGCTGGGATGAGAGGAAATGGCCTCGAGTTGCGCCGGGGAGGTTTAAACTGGGTATTAGGAAAAATTTCTTCACCGAAAGGGTTGTCAAGCGTTGGAACGGGCTGCCCAGGGAGGTGGGGGAGTTGTCATCCCCAGAGGTATTTCAAAGACAGACGTGTAGACGTGGCGCTTAGGGACACGGTTCGGTGGTGGACTCGGCAGCACTGGGTTGATGGTTGGACTCGATGATCTTAAAGGTCTTTTCCAATCTCAGTGATTCTGTGATTCTGCGATCACCCCTGGGTGCTCCTGGATAGTTACCACAATCAACTTTATCTATATATATTACTTTTTTTCCTTGAATTATGGTCACAGAGTTGGTTGATGACCCAATTTGACTCTTCCACTGACTTCAGGCAGCCTGACCTGCCCGGCTGCGCTGAACCATGGCCTCAGCCTCCACTTGCACGTCGCTCCTCCTCCAAGCATTGCGTTCGGAGAGCAAAGCTTAGACTTTCCTTTTGCTTCTGCAGCTTTGCATTCCTCCTCCCTGCCTTCCCTAACAGTCCCGTGCTGTGCTCCATGCCATGGAGCAGGCACCTGCCGGCCGCAGCCTGTGGGTTTTCCCACAGCCCCTTGGCACAGCTCATTTGCCTAAAACCCATCTGTTTTCTTTGCAACAACCTGCACCCTCAGCTCCTTTTGCATTTATCTATTTTCAACTTTACCCAAGCAGCTCCTGGAAACGCACTGCAACCTTGGGAAAAAATTGGGCCAAGAATATTTTGGAAAAAAAGAACCCCAAACATAAACCCCCTCATTTTCTGTTTAGACCAGTTAGTTACACTTCTTTCAGAGGTGGAGCGCTGTGGCACTGGGGTGGGATCCCATCTCCCAATTCTCCATTTCAACCATTCCAACCCCAAAAGCCAGCTCGGCTCCTGAGTCTTGGTGCGTTAGCGGTCTCATCCCAAGGGCAGCATCGCCCTTCTACCTGTGCCAGAGCTACGCCCACGCAGCATCCTCGCTAGGCACGGGGAAGGGAGTTTTGGTTCCACGGAGGGAGAGGAGTTCCGAGCGCCGCTCCCTGCCCCGGTGCGCCAGCCCACCGAAATGAAAGAACACCACAAAGCACGAAAGGGATTTTTAAATTTTTTTTTTTTTTTACACTTACAGCATTTGGTTGCCAGTTCCTGCGCTGCACCTACTGTCCCCGGCACCAAGTTGGAACCCTGCGGACAACGGAGCAGGAACAGCCCAACGCTGGCTGATCGGCAGGACCCAACGGGAGATGCTGAGCACGGGGACGCGCCGTCGCGGGCACAGCCTGCACCGCTCCCCGCCGAGGTTCATCCGCCTGCCAGCAAGGAATGTCTGCAACACGAAGCAGAAAACAACCCTGAGTTCTTGCCTGGGCAGCTGGGAGAGGTTTCCCCATCCCTGTTTCCCTCTTGCCCCCAACAAGGAGCCAGAGGAGGTTTCCCGGGGCAGGGGCTGGGCTTTCGGACCAGCAAGATGCTGCTGCAGGAGGGCAGGGCTGGGAGTCCCCCCGCGAGATGGAGGTCCTGATGCCAAACCCGCCTCGCCAGAGCCCTCCCTGCCTGGGGAGAGCCTGGCAGGAGCTCCCGGGCCAGCGCCGAACCCAGCCAGGAAAGCAGCTTGGTGCTTCAGGGGCTGAAAGGAAAAATTCAAGCTTAATGCGTCCTTAAAACTTCACATTGCAATAAAATAAAATTAAATTTGTTTAGCTCTAACCAGCCCGGCTGGCAGTGGGGCAGACCGGCTCATGCCGATGCCTGGTGGCGAGTGCTTCCCTTTCCACGACCAAGAGTTAAAATTCCAGGCGGGTTACTCACCCATCACAAGTGCTCCTGAGCATGGAAAAATAAATTCACTACAGCAAATTGAGGAGAACTGGGGTTTTTGAAGCCCGTGCCTGTCTTATGCAACTCAGAAGTAACCACAGTGCTACTTTCTCTGGTAAGTAACACATGTTGGAGGAGTTGGGATTTAAGATGGTTGATGTACATCTGGAGGTAACGAGCTTACATGTCCCCGCTGCCTGAGGTTTTATGTCTGAGGCCTCTTGCTGCAGCACTAAAACTGTCCCAAGACCCAGGTGAAGTGAATTTAAGTACTCTCTGATGTCTTCCCAAGACTCACTATTAAAAAGGCAGTTAAAAAGAAATATCCTCCTCTCCGTCCTGCTGAAGAAGGTGAACAGAAAGCTTAGATTTGAGGACACGAGCTCCGGGGCGGTGGCTGTGAGGACCCCAGGCAGATGCGCAGGCTCCGCCACCTCCGTATACCGCAGGGATGTTTGAGCAGTTGATGAGGAAGGAGGGAGGAAACATCCCCCGCGCAAAGCGGTCCTTGGGCATCCAAAACCCTCAGCTAAGCAGGAGAAATTAAAGTCGGTGCATTTGTGTGTACTGCCAAGGAAGGAGCAGCTTGTTTTTTTTTTCCTCCAAAGAATAATCAGGAATAGGTTCTCAGCAAAAAACAACTTAGCAGCCACCAACCTCGCATCTGCCCCACCAGCCCCTTCCATAGCAGCAGGCTGCAGGAACCAGCCTCCGGCAGCGCTACGTGCGGTATTTATAAACATGCACCTTGGAAGCCAGATGGCCTTAAAATGCCTTTTCCTATTAACTGCTGTCACTCTCCTCCATCCCAGGGAAGCATCCACCCGCGGTCCCGGTGCTCCGCTTTGCTGCAACCCCCCTGCCCGGAGGGGAACTGCTCGCTCCGGCAGGTCCCCGGTGGCAAGGAATGGGGAAGGATGCTTCAGCAGGGAGCAAGATAAATAATAAATGGGTACGAATATCACTAAGTATCCAAATACACCACGCTGTCAGCAACACTAGCCTACGGAGACCGCAGCAGGGCTCCTCCTGGGGGCAAAACCAGTCGAATGAGGCAAGGTAAGAGAAGGCAGCTCATGGCAGAGGGGACATGGAGTCCTCTGTACCAAGCACAGGGTGCAAATCGCCATCAGACTGGGGGGAACACAACAGGAGAGCCGTGCAGTGCTGCGTCCAGAGGCCCTTCGGTGACACTCCATGGGAGCGGGGCCAGAGGAGGCCCCAGCAACGCTCCGAGGGCTGGAACCCCTCTGCTGGGAGAGCTGGGGGGCTCAGCCTGGAGCAGAGAAGGCTCCGGGGAGACCTTCCTGCAGCTGCCAGGGCTGAGAGGGGCTGAGGAGAAAGATGGGGACAGACTTTTTAGTAGGGCCTATAGCGACAGGACAAGGGGTAACGGCTTTAAACTAAAAGAGGGCAGATTCAGACTAGATCTAAGGAGGAAATGTTTCACAGTGAGGGTGATGAACCTCTGGCCCAGGTTGCCCTGAGAGGTGGTAGATGCCCCATCCCTGGAAACACCCCAGGTCAGGCTGGACGGGGCTCTGAGCACCCTGCTCTGGTTGCAGATGTCCCTGCTCACTGCAGGGGGTTGGACTGGATGGCCTTAAAAGGTCCCTTCCAACCCGAACCATTCTGTGATGCCTGCTGCTGGTTGATGCTCGCAGGTACGAGCACATGCAATTTATCTTGCGGCTGCACTGAAACGACTCTGAAACGTGAGGCCCCAAGCATTGTGGCAAGCTGTGGCTGTGCCCTCTGGAAGACCACGAGTTGCTTTTTTAAAAGGCAGGAACTAACAGAAAACAAGATTCTTCGCACGTGAAGTCACTCAGACGCACCCAAGTGCGGCCCGTGGTGTATTAAGCACTGGGGAAGGCCCTGGGTGGGAGATGTCAGCCAGCCCCAGCCTCCCCAGGCTGCTCCAAGGGACAACCATGAAGACAGCAAAACCTTGAAGTTAATGGAAACAAGTCTTTATTAAGTAACTTTTAATATCAGAAAAATAAAACTCTTATAATTCTCTTTACAGCAAATATATAATATCAGTGCTTTGGCCATCATAAGTTAAAGGCCCTTTATCATAAAATATATGGTTTTTAAACTTTACTCAAATTGAATTTATAATCCCTATGACCTCCCTACATATACATAACAAAAAGTGTAGTAAAATTAGCAAATACTAAACTATATTGATAGTTTATCATTCTTAGTTTGTGGTTTATAGAAATGGTACACGCACCTAATGTCTGTCGATTCCTTGGCTTATTAGTTGCCGTGTACGATGCAATAAAATACAAAATACATGCTCGGTGAACCTTTGTTCATATCTACAAGACTGCAGCTAGAGATTAGGTTTCAATACTGACATGTAACTATTCTACAAGCAATTATAGCATTAAAGTTATGCAGTACATAATATGCCATCAAGGCAACTTTTATACTGAAAATCATAAAATAAAAACCGTTATTTGTAAACTTTTATACGAAATGTAACTCTTCAAGTGGAAATAAAAAATAAAATTTTCTGTATATTTACTAGTTCAATACACATAGAATTTCTTTTTATTATACTGAGAAAAAAGCTTTGTCTTGTCTTGGGAAAATAATGCTTCAAAAAAAATAGAAAAATCCACCAGAACTCCACTTTGTGTCTTTTTTTTTGTTTTTGTTTTAATATATGCCAGCACAGATTTGGGAAGGTACTGAGGATGAAAAAAAGCTAGAAACATCCACAGGTTGAAATGTAAGAAGCGCATTCAAAATCCACTTTTTTTTTTCCTTATGATTGGAAAGACAGTTTTGAAATGAAGTAAACTGATTGCAGGGCCACCATCACAGCTGCTGTCATGAATAATACAAGGGCATGTACGCAACTCCCCCTTTTTCCTTTTCCTTACTAAAAATAAAATATATATTTATATATGTGCAAGACAAATATGGATTGAACATAAAAATGCTTCACATTTTGTACTGTAGACTAAAAAGGTAATTTAAGAACAGCTTGATCGGACTAACAAACGGAATGTCAGCATCCTCACTATCAGTCGAAGTATGTGCATCCCAAAGCCCTCACTGAAATGGGATGAAGCCAGCCAGACTTTTCCACATTACATTAAGAAAAGCAGCGGGTAGGAATTCACAAATCCAGACGTTCCTGATCCTCTGAACACACTGCCCTTAACACGTCGGGCAAAATAGAGGTGTGTCGGGCAACTTCTCTCCCCGCCCTCACCGTAATTTATTACCTGAACCTGCCAATTAACATCATCCATGTCAAGAAACCAAACTACGCATTAAAAAAAAAAAAGGTATTTGCAATGCTGAAGAATTAGGCATAAGTTGTTGCACAAAGCAAAAAAAAAATTTCCCCAAACCTGTTTTTCAAAACTGGCAGTGTAAAGAAGGCAGCATTGGAAGTGTTGTTTGATATATTGATAATGCCACAAACCCTCCATGGCAGACGAGTACTTCTGCGTTCAGGCGACGAGGTTCATTGCTGCCAGCACACAGAAGTCAAAGCGCTTAACAGAGATCCTTTAGAAAGCCTGTAAAATTTGTTTTGCAGTTGTGTAATTGATCAAAACTTCCCCTCACTGTGCCATAACGTCACAGCAGATGCCTCCGCTAAACATGCCATCTGCTGACACCGATCCGGACAGAGACCACCTAGGTTTAGTGTTACCATAGCAGCCTTTTGGAAAGTAGAAATTTATTAACAACTTCAGCCTAACCCCAAGAAAGCCCAACAGTCAGAATTCATTAGGAAGTTTACTAGAGGGTACCATTACACCCATGCCTTTAAGAGTTTTAAAAAGTCCATATATAATAATATCCATATATATTTAAGAGTGAATTTGGATTGCCTGAGTAACAGCTGTCTGGCAAACGGGACACGATGGCGTTTCCTTTTCACAGATTTTGTTGGCACACTCCATGCAGAAGAGATTGTGGCCACAGGGGACCAGGGCCGCAATGACTTCGCTCTCGAAGCAGATCACGCAGTCGTGCTTCCGTCTCGACTCGGGGGGCGAGCTGGACGTGGAGCCGCCGTTGGAAGAGGAATAGCTGTTGGTACCGTTGGAGAAAGCGGGGATGTATATGGGGAGGCCGGCTTGGTGGCCGGTGCTAGGTGGGTCACTCCTCACTCTCCTAGCCAGTGGGTGATCCAGACTTTCTGGAAATGTGGGTGACAGGCGAGGAGTAGATGGCTGGCTCCCTCGGCGATGAGGCTTGGCATTACTAGCAGGGTCGCCACCAAAGCCGGAGAGAGGGTTTACAGGTTCAAAAGGAGTCCAAATGGTTTGGGAAGGCGTCGGTAAGGAGTCGTACGCCGGAGAGTCGACCGCAAGGTCTTCTGTGCCCACTGAAGGCAGCGTTTCTCCAAACCAGAAGTTGCCTGTGCTGAATGGACTCGTTGGGCTGAAGTCAGCCAATCTATTGCTTCCAAAATAGGAATCTGTGGAGCCACTTCCCAAGGAGCTGGAGCTGTCATTTCTATAATTAGAAATCATTCTGGTGCGGCTAGGAGGGACAGGATTAGAAGCAAGCCACGCAGACCCGAGAGTGCCTCCTTCAAAGCTCACATCTGTACCGTTGTAATGGAAATCGTTCTCTTCGTTCAGCTCAATGTAGTTCCCGGTACGCATGGCTATATGCATCTCAATCTCCTCGCGCGCGCGGTCGACGTTTTCGGGCATTCCTGTAACTTCGAAGACAGGCTCCTTGTCTCTGCTGGGAGTGACTATGTAGGTATGGGTCTGCTGCTGAATTCTTTTGATTGTAGCTCCTTTCGGTCCAACCACTAGCCCAACTACACGGTAAGGCACCCTGACTTGGACTGTTGTCTGACCTGGCAGGTTGGGGGTACATGGCAAGCCTCCCAGGGCAGGACCGTTCTTGTTGCGTGATGCTCTGATCATGGAAAAGTGTTCAGCAGCTGAGAGAATTTCCCTTTTGGCCATGGCTACGTCCTCTTTTCGTCCAGTGACAACAAAGATGGGTTCTTCTCCACGAACAGGGGTCTTAATGTAAGTGTTTGTCTTGGCCCTTAGTGCTTTTATTTTGCAACCTGTTTAAAGGAAACACATGCAAGTTTAGCAAGACATCTAAGTTTAGAAAGCCACAAGAAAGCCACCTATTTTAAGCTGTTTGAGAGTTTCTTGAAACTGTAGGGTGAAACCAGAAGCAGCTGTTTTTCTCTCTGCAACCCACACTAGAGAAAGCGGTAACAACTTCTACCTATTATTTCCAAACAGACCTCTGACACTTGCAGCCACAAACTATTTTAGCAACGTTTTTGGAGCCGCTTTAGCCCATCGTAGCCTCAATTGCTATCAGACAGTGAATCAATGTGAATGGCTTTTTCTCTATGACAGCCACGTTCTCGATTATCCCATAAATGCTGTTGGTCTGTATTTTTTCCATTGATTGGGTATCCTTCAGTTATTTCTAAGATCCTGCAAAAAGGAGTAAATGCTCATGCATACAGACACATAAAACTCTGCTGATACGCTAGCCTTTCACTGAGAAGCATGACCTAAAAGCAAATCAAACATTTACAAGTGAGAGAAGGGTCTGTATCACAACGTGTGTAGGATATAGAGAAAATGATTGATTTACTGAGACCTCTTCGTTTGCTTCCTGTTATCAATAAGTGTTACTTAAACCTTACTCTTCCCTGTGGGATGAAGGAGCCACTCCTTGAAATGTCAAGTAGGAGTTCAAGCAGTTTATTGCATGTAAATCAGGTTTACTATGTAGTATTATGTGCCTGTGTGGAATTTCTCTCATTAACTGCGTAAATATAGTCTGAAAGAGAAGCAAGAAGTTAATGGAACATTTGTCTTAATTTCTGGGCACTGAATTATAAAGTTTGCTAGGACACAGTGGCGGCAGGCTCTTCCCTAAGATGCTTAAGGCATTTTGGCACGGTGCATACAGAAGCACCTTTTACCCATCACCGGACCAGAAAAGCAGGCAGTGCAAAATTAAGAGAGACAAGTAGGTCCATGACATGCAAGACAGTCTACTGGATTTGCTCTTAACTGAATTTAGCCTATATTAAAACAAATTCAAAAGCATGTCGCAGTCAACGTCATTTTATAGCAAGCCTCATCTTGAAACAACTAGCTATAAGCAACATTTGCAGACCAAGCATTTTAAGCATCATTTCACTTGCAGAATGAAATTTGTTCCTATTTTCCACATTTAGTTTAAGTATCTCGTAACTGGCTGGGTACACGAAATGGCCTCTTGACATAGGGTGCAAGGGACTGACGAAACATGAGGTACCACTAGCAGTAACTATTTTACAGTTCAAAAGCCACTCAAAGATGCACTCTATTCAGGCCCATCTACTAATATACGAAAGAGCAAATATGCAGACGCTGGTTGGAATAGAGGGAAGGAAGAGCCTCTTCTTGCAGGGCCCCTGCACAAAGGCTGAACACAACAGCCCTTTGTTTCCAGAACACAGCTGGAGAGGAAGTTCATCATCTCCAACAGCTCATCAGGAGGGCTCTGGTAGAGGTAAGGCCTCCGAGAACACGCACGGAGGAGCGCAGGAGGGCTCCCGGCAAGGGAGGGAGCAAGGCACAGGCAGATCTGCATAAAGGAGGGGATGCAGACCCAAGAACTGAACAAGTAGTTTGGCCAGAAGAGCAAGCACCTGCAGGAGATAAACCCATTCTCCTCAACCTCCCACTACAGCTCACAGAGAAGGGCACCAGTGCTCTACTAGATAAAAAAAGCAAACACACAGGCATGAGATGCCTTATGAAATCGCAAAGCTACTCTGAAGCCACACCACTTCCCTGCTGGTGCTGTGGTTCTGTGACAGACAGCAGAACCTCACTTCGGCAATTTGCCTCTACTCCCTCCATCTCTTCATTTGTGTTTCTCCCGCTCTTACTTCCCATTCCTGCTTCCCATTCTTTCACAGTTACTCAGAAAAGATGGTGGGCCCAAACCTTAAACCCACAAGGATCCCCAAAACAGTGCTGCTGAAGTTTTCACACCAATCAAGCCCTCTTTACTGGAACATCTAAACCTAAAGTCTGCCTCCTGATGCACATAAGTTATCCTCCAGTTTACTCAAATTACTTTAATTTACTCCATTTCACCCAAGTATATATAGTTCTATATATATAATTCTAGTATATATAGATCTCCCAGAGATCGCTTTGCCAGAGTCACATTTCCAAACCACTCCGGTGTGAAGAAAAGCCTTCTCGCCTTTCTTCCTTAGGCTGCAGAATGGCACAGACCAAGGTGGGCAGAGCTTTTCTTTTAAGGTATGAGTCACATACCTAGAAAGCAGAGGCTGAACGTTGCCTCAACTCCATGGAGCGATAGAACAAGACTTTTAAACATTGGAAAGCTGGCTTGAATGGAAAGCTGACTCCACAGACCGTCAAGGTCAACTCTCAAACTTTATCTGGAAAGTTAGAAAGAACCAAAGAAAGTCACCACATACAAACCCCAACATTTCTGAATGAGTCAGTCGATACCCGCTGGGTTTTGTCTGCAAGGAATGCTGGAAAACCCCACAACAGTCAGTCATGTCAAAACACAAGGTCAGTGGTCCATCACACCACCCCAGCAGGATGATCTTTCTATTTGCTTTTACTCAGCTGCTCTGGTTTCCCACCCTCCTCCATTAGTCACTACCGAGGCGACAATATGAAGCACGGCTGATTCCATCCCCTCTCCGACAACCCACAGCATCCAGAGGCGCTGCAGCCACGATGACAATAAGTCAGCCAGCTATGAAGTCATGTGGCCAAGAGATGAATCAAGAAGTTTCCCAACCTCCTGAGCTTAAACACAGAAAGACAAAGGAAAAAAAAACATACACCGCCCCACACTTTTGCAATAAATCATCAGATTACTGTATCCAAGATTTTGAACTACGGAGATTAAAGAAGCCTGATGAGGGGACTTCTAGACTAGAAATCCAATTTAATCAAACCTTTCAAAGTAATTTTAGTTTTGGTATGATAATGGAAGTCTACTCAATACAAGTCACTGTACTTGGTTCAGCGGTATAAGCATTGCTAAACAGCACACTCAGCCACAAGTATATACTGACATACTTAAAAGCAAAGACCTTTACTTTTGCTTTTGTTTAGGCCAAGACTTAGTACTTGCCTGCCCAGGCACCCGATGAGGAGCCAAGCCCGTACCAAGCCCTGTACGTAGTGTTCATTCTGTGCTAGCAGATTTGTATCACTCTTCTCAAGCCTCCTCCCTGTTTTTCCTTTAAGAGGATTATTTTAGTGACCATTCTAAACACACTGTGAACATTATACTCCCCAAGAAACTTAAGGGTAGCTCTAAAGAAATTGTTTACCTCATACACTACCAATTTTAAATAATCAAATACTTCTTTATTAAAAAAAGGTGATAGGAAGACACATTATTTCTTTTCCTCTTGAAGTGAGTGTCAAGCAACAGACAGCTCAGCCTTCACTCCAACGTTCACCTTTCATCATCACAAACAGGAGGAGGTACATCAAACCCAGTCTCAGGCTATTTACTCCGTGAGGGAAACTCCCCAACAGAGCTGTAAGAGCCAGGCGACTGCAGCGGGAACCCTGTGGAGGAACCCTGTGCATGCCTGCCTTGCACCACACCAGCTGACCTGCTGCCGTGAGCCAAGAACCACCTGAAAAAGCATCCCACAGACTCCTCTGCACAGCCATGGTGGTAGTCCAGGAGAAATGGATCCTTCCCCCCGTTTGTTTCTTCTGCTGAGTTCACCTCAGTGCCACACACTGGGAAGGGGACAAGGATCGATTTACAGATGAGGGTCCCTTTGTTGCGTGGTCTCTTCTGAACAGCTACACCAAGGAAAGGGAGTCTTTCGTGCTTCTCAGTATCAACATTAGCAAAATGCAGCCTGTCAAAGCAGGGACACACACCTCATGCCCACATTCCTCCTGCAGCTCTTGCCAAGCGTTGTGAAACTGGAGTTCAGGCACGCACGGGAACCCCAACCTTCTTACCATGATATCTGTTTAACCTCGCCTCCCCACTTACATAGGGCTTTGGGGGAAAAAACCACGAACCAACTGAAAAAAGTTTAGATAAACAGAAGCCTGGAAGTTATGGTAGGTAAAAATTCAGCAAGCAGTCCCTGTGAACCACAATCAAATGACAATATGAGTTTCCTCTGTGACCCTGCTCCTGACAAGTACTTAGCTATAGGCGGTCAAAACTGAGAACCTCCTGCAGCTCTTTAGACACACAAATCCTGTGGGAAGACACCAGTACTGCCTGGGCTGTTACGAGCAGCAAGCAGGGTGAAATTGCGTTAGCACCAACTCAGCCCTTACGCAGCAGGCAGGGCTGATGAGCAGCCCTGACCAAACCTGGCATCCTCTGAATCGGTCGCAGTGCAACTGTGGGCACAGCGATCGCACAGACTGGCCTCCACAGCTTGCTAGCACTAAAGAGAAATTATATTTTTCAGTAGCTTTGCCATTATCTGATGAAAGGCAATACTGTATTACAGCCTCCACCCTAAATACGGTCTTTAGCACTCTGACCACTGATTTTGTAATATGCTGACACCAAGTAAGGAGGCAACAGAATAATTAGCGACATCAAACCTGGAACCATAAGCTGCTAGTAGAACCATGGCTAATTTCTTGCCTAGAAAGTAAAGGCAGGGTCTGGGAAGCCCCCGCAGGGGATAGCACAGCATTTCCAGGCATGCCAAGGAGAGCGGGGAGTGCACAGGGATTTGTTTTCTGTGAACCTGAAACTGTTGTGTATGGACACAGCTTTAAAGGTAGAGTCTGTTAAGCTGGCACAGCCCTTATTTCATTGCTAGGTTGCCACAAGCTTTTAATTGGAAAGTGAGAACTCCTGCAGCTAAGGTAACAAAGGATTTGCAGAGACTGAAACACTGGATGTACCGTAAGGCCAACGGCTGCTAGGTCTGCTATGCTGCCCACCTGATTAACAAAGAAAAATTCATCTACTTCATTAAGAATGACTGCTCTACACATCTTTCAGAAGAGTTCATTCCCACCGGTGGTACAAGCTGCATTCTTTTGCTTAAACACAGGAGTGCTTCCTCTCGGTTGTGACATGGCTAAAAGTACCTATGCAGTTTGCAATTATACAGTAGAAAACTGATGTATGCCCCATTTATTAAGCGGAAATGAAACTGCATTGGGACAGAAAATGAAATCCTATTCTAAATTTTTAATTGCTAAACCTCCTTAAGCAGGCTGGCTACACAAACGAAATTAAGACCAGCACATTTTTGGAACTTCACTGGGTTATTAAAGTCATATGAAATACTACCTGTTGTCTAGTCAGTTGATAGACCGACTCTGGTTACTATCGCCTTTCCCTTAAGATCAATTCATTCATCTCACACCTTGTTTTAATTCATGGACTGGAAAATTCCAACTCCTGACTATTTTTTTTTCAACTGGCTGTTGAATATAGTTAGTTGATGCAAGGAAGACGAAGAAAGTAATTTCTCCGCACTTGCAAAAGATGCTGATCTGCACAAAAACATAGATCTATGTACTCAGGCAGCTATTTATCACTCCTCCAGCATTTTGATTTTAGGAACGAAGGCTGTAAAAATATTGCTTTTAAATTTTATTTTTAAACAATTTTGAGAGACAGCCTAAACTTGGATAATAGTTATCAAATAGAATTTTTTGAAAGCAAGTTTTCATTTATTTTTATGCAACTTTCTCTACAGCCAGAGGTAAGCTGCGACACCCCTCATCACAGAGCACATCCTGAAGATGGGACTAGACCAACCACCAACAGCTTTAAGAGCTCCCCATTAGCATTCTACAGTACAGATAACAGTCTGATCACTATTTGGGTTAATTAGCCACTAAGATTAGGGCTCCCGTGTGACAGCTAGACACGATACATGCCAGAGAGCTAACAGATATGAATATACCAAGCGACGGGCACAGCTTGCAGCTGGGATTTGCTCAAGCTCACGAGGCAGGTCGCTGGCAGGTTTGGAAACAGAAGATGACGGTCCCCAAAGAGAGGAGCAGGCTAACTGCTTAAATGGGGACATGGATGTACACAGACTAAGCAACAGCTGTTTTGTTCACATAATAAACCAAAGCAATCTCCTCCCTGGTGGTACCCAAGCTGTGGTTCCTTGGAGGTGGCCACTCAAAGCACACATGTAGAGTTGTAAGATTAATGTCCTTGGGCAAAGGCTTTTCCTGCAGGCTACCCAAGCACTAGCCTGTGCTCCCGCTCTTCATCAGGTTGTGTTTTTTAGATGAAATATTCCCTTTATCACAGTAGGGATGCTTCATAGTCAGAACCCATCAAGCAGAGTTTCTTCTCAAATTTACGATCCAAAAATGCAATACTGATACCATTACAACCCAAAACTTGGGAACAAAGTTCTGGCGCTCTGCTCTGGAGTGTGGCTGTCTTAATGGGTTCAGACCACAACTGTACCTCAGGAGTGCTGTACACGGGCAATAACCATCTTTCACTTCTAACTATAATGACACTACAATTAAGCAATGCTACAAGTAGGTAAATTAGTGAGTAGCACAGAGGAGAAAGAAAACACTCAACTGACAGCCACTCTGATAAAGTTATTCCAAGAGAAGGAAAGATGACATACAAGTCTTTCAAGAAAAAAATAAGAATTAGAGCATTTTCTACCAAAGACACTTTTGCCT
This sequence comes from Phaethon aethereus, assembly GCF_964289735.1. NCBI lineage: Eukaryota > Metazoa > Chordata > Aves > Phaethontiformes > Phaethontidae > Phaethon > Phaethon aethereus. The sequence continues at coordinate 3,264,398 of NC_138577.1, read as the reverse complement.
GCCTTCTGACCCCCTCATTAACTTACCACTGCAACCAAAGGCTTTTAGTTACGCTGCAGTTACCAAACCCCTGTGCCTGCCTGTGGAACATTTCCGTGTGACTCACGCTATATATAGTGTGAGACTGCTCCCATCGTAATTCCATCATGCTCACCCATTTCTGAGGAGCAAATGACCACTTACTTCGCTTTGTTTTTTTTACATGTACAAATGCTAAGGTGACACGTGACTTATCATCCATCTGGAACTGCAGAAGGGTTTTTAGATGAGATACTTTCCAGACCAGCACTTCAAGCTGGTGCTTGGGCTTGCTTAGGTACCAGGAAGGACAACCTGGAGATCTCAAGTACTTTAACCCAGAGCCAAGGAATCATGGTCAACCACTTGGCTGTGCCAGATGACAGGGAGCAGGACTTTGTTTGGCGCGATTGCTGCCAAGCTAACGGATGGGAAGAGGGGGGCTTTATGGAGTCTCTGATGCTGCTGAGCAAGCTTCCCAAGAAAAGGCTGTTCACAAGCTCTTGGGGACATTTCCCTCTTGTGGAAAAGAAAAGCCCTGGTTCAAGAACTGTGTACAAACTCTTTCTTAAAGATTTCTTAGGTATGTATCAATTTATCAATCAATTTACATATTAGTCCAGCACCAAATGAAGTACTCAGCCTGCACACTGTTTCCTTCTATATGTCACGCTGGGACAATCTATCAAATCAGCAATCTCACCGGCAGAGGAACAGTCCAATTCCCAAGACAGATGGCAACTCAGTAAACAAGTTACATGCAGCAGAAGAGCCAGAGGGCAGCAACTTCTATTATTAATTACTTGCACTCCTGTAGCACCAGGACTAAGGTAGCGGCTGCTGAGCAAAATTAGAAAGATACAGTAGTAGAAAAGTTATAAGAGAGGGATTATGACCAACAAATAAAATAGCTACAGGAAAAAAGTAGTTTTCATTACGAACATTGATCTAGTGAATGAAACAGATTGGTGTGAGCAACAGTGTTGGGAAAGCTGACCTGTACAAGGAGGATATTAAAAGCAACCATCACTCAACGTGCCACACGGCATGCCAAGATGGCCAAAAAACAGAAGATTGCAAAAAACCTGTGCAAACCTTTATCTACACCAAATCCCCAATTCAAAAACGTTGCTATAGCTGTGTATTTATACACAAAATTCCACAGTATACTGTCAAATGTAAAATGAACTAGAAGGTAAAAAGTAAGAGATACTGTGGCTTTGTTCAAAGGAGCAGAGAACTTGGTGCAGACCACAGAACTACTGACTCACACCAGTGAAGGAAACTGAGATCTTGTATGCTGGCAAGATCTCACGAATTTAAAGGAATACCTGAAAGAGAGAGAAAAGGAAGACATTCCTAAAGAGTAACTGAAATTGGAAACAAATGCTTGATTTAGAGCTTTTTGGCCTTTCTTTGTTAAAAAATGTTCTAGTGCTCAGCAGCTTTTTTTTTTTTTTTGTTACAGCAAGTTTGCAAACCTATTCCTGTTAAATTTTTTGCCTGGAATGGGAAATTGGCCCTGTGGGGTGGAGGTATTGCATCAAAACCAAATTTGAGATCTTAGAGATATCTAACACTTTGTTTAGAACAAAGTTTCTCCTCCAGAAATTCAGACCACAGTGTACTAGAAGAGAGGGTAAATGGGGGCTAAGACAGGGAAACGCACAACATCTGCTCTTTTTACTAACAGCTTAAAAAAAAATTCATCACAGTTTTCTCATGCCACAGACAGGTTAACCTAGTGCCGTTTGGAAGCACATTAATCAGGTTTCTTTTGTATGTGTATGTTAGAAACTTAAAAAAAACATACTCTTTTAGAACACAGCAATTTTACAAGCAAAACGAAAGGACCAGAAGATTAGAAATTAGCATTTTGTGTCAGAAGATTTTTAGCATTTTAATTTCAGTTTCATCCAAAAGTCTTACTTATGCAGGTATTCACTTCTGGTATTCATACGTTAAAATCTAAAGAATTTCTGCCAGACTGCACAAAGAGAAAAATCTCTCGAGTGTGCACCGTGTTCGGTGTGCTTCCCACCTAACACGCCAGACAAGAGCAGCATTTATGACTGAAGATTTACGATCCCAGCTGGAGAACCTGCACCCTTCTGACACACTTTGCAACCCGAGTTGGATCTTTGCATAGCACAAATGACAAATAGCAGAACTGAAATTATGTTTGTTAACACAGTACCAGAGCAATAGGCCACTGACACTCCAGCAGCGGTTTCAGACTGTGCCAGGCCATGGTATGCTCACGTTTCAGTTCCTGGAGCTCCAGGCTCCAAAAACTATGAGACTTCGGCTTCTCAGAAAAATAGCCTTTATATTGGATTTCAACAAATAGCTCAAGTTTTCTTTCTGGCTTTAGAACAAACCATTTAATATAGCATTTAATAACCTGCTTGTTACAGAAGATGCAAAAAAAACCTTCAAGTCTAACTGCCTTGTCAGCTTTCACTTGAAGTAAGTTAGCAGAACCTGTGGTCTTTGTTGTCTGTGACAATCAACTGGCACAGTGATATGTGATGACTTCAGTCATGCAGATTAAACTTATTCTTGAGAGTGGAAACCTTAAGCATTCAGTTTTAAAAAAGAAACACAGTATGTAATTCAGACTAGTTATCTGTGCTCATGCTGACTATTTTACAGGTCAGCAGTTAATAACAAGTCAGGGCTACGTAAGTATTGCCAGTAATTCAGTAACAGTATTATCACAACACATCAAGACATAAAACCACACATGTATTTCTTTTTCAAAGGATTATAATCATCCTTGTCATAGGACAGACATCTATGTACAGTACTCAGCTAGCACAAGCATTTGCTCCAGGATTGTTTTAGCATACTGCTTCTACTCTCCGAGAGTGATAGCTATTGTTTTTATTTGGCTGTTCAGCTATGCCAGATAGTTATCAGCCACCAACTTATCAGAATTATTTTTGTTTCAAGTTACAGGACTATTTTAAGCAAAGTAATAATTTCCTCAAGAGCCCACATTCAAAAGCAAAGAGCAAAAAGAAGTCCAAGATCATGAAATATGCATAAAAATGTTATTTTAGTTGCAAGGCCGTCTCATGCAAAGCAGATTTGTCATTATCGATTTAATCAGTGAAATGGGATGATATCATTCCTCCTCCTCTTACTCATCTGGGGTTTGGAGACTGCCCTGCCCATTTCAAGTTATGTAGCCATCATCCAAACTATTCTTACTGAAGAAAGAGAAGCATCAGGCTTTAGAGTTAAGTAGCTCCAACTCAAGCGATCTTAGGGAGACCCCCCCCACTGTCAGCTTTATCGAGGATATAAATGCTTGGAAAATCATGTTACTTGGATAGTCACAGCACTGGAATGCATTAGCAAATATATTCCAACAATCATTATCTGAAGACGGTTAATATAGTCAAGGATGAAGCATCTCTCTACAAGAGATGCTTTTGGCCCTTCCAGCATCTTTCAGGTTTTCTGTTCATGTCTTCAGACACGACCCCTCTTTTTGCATTACTCAAAAGAGCTTTTAGTGTTGAAACATGTCTTTTTTTAGTGTAGTAAAAAAAAAAAGTAGCAGGGGCACTGGAGACTCCAGGTAAACTTGTCAAATCCTCCTCAAGGCCCACCAGGCCATGTCAGGATTGTCACAGAAAATCACCATCACCAGCTTTATGTATGGGAAACAGTTCCCAGGTGATGCACAGCAGACTTCTGCAAGTCCTTCACATGATTTAGAGATTAAAACAAAACCTCCCAAGTTAGATCTCCAGAAGTTTTTTTATACATATATAAGCATGTATCCATGCTTATATAATTTTGGGTATACGCCCTATGCCAGCTTTTCTCAGGCAAACAAGGTCACCTCCCTGGCAATGCAGCTTTCTTGCTACCACTTCTCAAGAGCACTTTTTCCAACTTTAACTTTTTTTTTGAAACTAATGTAGCTTTGTGCATGCAGGATTTTTAGCTGCTGACAGCAAAGGAAGTCACTTTTCTGATCAGCATGATGACTGGCCAACTTACTGAAGGTTGGATTCAACAGCTAGTTCAAATTCATACAGGAAGCCTGTACAATGCCATGAATGGAATCTAGTTTTCCTGGCTCCCAGTCACATGCCTTAACAAGAATAAAAGGATACAAATATCTTTCCCTTTGTTGTTCACCTTTGAGATTCTTCCACTTCAAAGACTACAAGGAATTTTATTACACTACCCAAACCAGTGTCTGTCAGCTTCGTTTTTGGGGGGTAAGGGTGAATAAAAAAAGGTTTAGAACATTTAAAATGTAAAAAAGAAAAAACAACCAAAAAAGCACAAAAAACCAGGTTTCAGAAATACTACAGGACTTCTTTTTTTTAAAGAAGGAACACCTACTATTCATTAAAAAAAAAAAAATCTTACTTTTCCAGTGATGTAAATGCTTCCAGCAGCAACACATTAAACTACTGTCACAGTAACCCAGCAGCCTCCACTGTAGCTTCACAGGAAAACCATCAACCACAAGGCACATTTCAGGCACTCCACACCTTCTCTAGCTGCGACATCCCACATCTGTGCACAGCTACCAGCACAGATTTGGTAAACGCAGCTACCCACATGAGAACCTGCAATACAGCGACCTACAGTGGGGCTGTGGAAGCACCACTTCACTGCCTCAAGTGCTATATTTAGTTCTGAAACCTGTACATTATTGAAAAAAATGTTAAATGCAAGCATCATAAGGTTTTTGCTTGCTTACAGCTCTCTTGGGAATCAGGGGCTCCTTTGGTCTGATAAACAGTGTCTAGAAATGCTCTTCCTCTGAAAAAAATTAAATTTGGATAAAGAATACCATGGAATTTTGGTTATGGTTAGTCTTTCAGTTAGGGGGTTAGGGCTTACAATAAACATGCTTTCAGACACAGCAGCGAGGCCTCCAGCAAAGCCTAGATCAAACTCAGCATTCCTGGTATTTCAGAGCTGATGTTTTTGGGTTGCAGACATTTCAAGTTCTTTTTATACCTCACAAAAACAGCAATAGAAAGAATATAAACTTAACCTTTCTGAAAATCCATCAGAAGTAACATTCCAATTGCATCACCCTTACATAATTATATGTTAAAGTATTACAGCACAGAGAAGTCTGGCATAAAACTTAAGCTGAATCCGTTCAAGACAATGGAACCAGCTGGTTACGATGTCTGCTAGGAAGAAAATATGCAGCATCTTCATTTTCAGAGAGAGCAGAACGCTCGGTGAAGGATGCGGCTCAGGCCAGCCTTGCTCGTGGTAGACCAAGCTGCACTACAGCTGATGACACCTTGCTGGGCTACAGCAGACACATGCAAAGCAGGTGGGTGAGACAGCAAGAGCCTCTAGCCCATGCGATGAGCTGGCACAGCTCTGGGCCATAAAAGGAGATGTAAGGACTAGTATTCCTCAGAAATTTGACAAATATTTAGTGGAACTAATACAACTTACGTAAGTCGGTCTCTACGCTGTCTCCCTTGAATGAGAATTTTGAAGGACTTCCTCACCAAATATACTTGCATGAAACCTTTGTGTAACAATTTTTTTAGCTCTCCTTCCACTCCTTCCTCTTTTGTAGCCCTAATTCTCTTTATGACACAATCCCTCCCCACCGAGGCTAAATATTTTATCACAAGCCAAACAGTGCGACATCAGATAAGAAATAAAAGCAGAAGCAGCAAATGAACTCTTCAGGAACAATGATCCTATTTTCATGCAAACTCCATTATCTTGTTTTTAAGTGACTTAAAGCACTGAAAGATATACTACAGAGAACAATCCTGATCTGGTGGAGAATAAACACAGCAGCCTAATCGGTCCTTGAAGCCCACTAGTTTGCATTTCTCTATTAGAGGACTATAGCAATGTTTTCCACACACACACCCCCCCCCTCGCCATCCCCAATGACACATGAGCAAAGTCTCAAGACATTCAAACACTATTTCTTGGAAAAGATATTGTCTGCTTGAACAGAATGAACTTGTCTGCATCAGACAAAGCTACCTAACAATTTGTGCAGCATGGCCTTTGGTTCTTCTTTGACACACCCAGTAAAAAACCCACCCATGACTGCTAAAAGCCTAAAATAAACGTAGGAAAAGAAAACAAAAGTCTGCCTAACCATCGGTGGTGCTGTGGGCATTTAGACTGATTTTACCATTTCTTCTATACCCAAAAAAACCCCCACCAACCTGAAACAAAAGCCACACTGATGTAGAGACATTAATAAAACCACTCAACATTAATAAAATAACTGCTCGTTATCAGAGCCGATCAGCAAACGAGACACACCACCCCCAAAACAAAAAAGAAAAACACAGAAAGGGAAGAGGAAGAGAGCAGCAACTTCATTGTCTGCGTTTCCACACCTACACTTGACACTGCTCAGTGCTTCTCTCGATAGATAAAAAGTGCTTTTAAGATTGGGTTCACAGCCAGAAAGCTGGCGTGAAACGTCGTCTTTCTAACTCCTCCAAGCACCGCTCCCCAGAGACCACATGAAAGGCCAAAACCAAATGTGACATCACTGATATGACCTTATCCTAACGGCGTAATAGAGACCCATGGAGTGTAGCAATAGCGATCAACAGGAAGCCACAACCCAAGCAGACAGACAAGGGCTTTCACACAGAAGAGGGCTGCACGTGGCTCCTTTCTCCATCTCACTGGCTCCTGAGGTCCCACTATTGTCTCGGTGAGCGCCGTGGAAAGCTGTAGGAACGGTGTCAGCCCAAACCCTGCTCTGCAAGGCAAGGAAGTTGAAGTCCTTCACCCAGAAGTCTCTGTAAAACATGGTCCAAAGTTCCTACGGTGAAACGCTGCTTCTTACTGAAGACCACAGGCCCAGTGTCACTGAAGACCAAAGCCTGTGCCAACACCTACCTGTACATGGCAGACTCTACACCACGTGTCACAGCTCAGGCTAACAAAACCCCAAGGTCTGAGCGAGCCCAGTGCTCGCTCTCGCCTCTTGGCTTCTCAGGCTGCGCCAGCCTGGTGCCAGGGCCCCAGCCAGCACCCTGTCCCCCCGCGGGGACACCGAGCTTCGGGAGAGGAGAGGCAGGCTCCAGGGGGGCACGACGCTACTACCGAGGCGAGGGGGCCCCTCCGGCCGGCTGCGAGCGGGCACGGCCCGGGACTGTGTGGGGAGAGGCCTGCCCCGCAGCCCAGGCCAGGCCCCGGCGCACCTCCGCCCGCCCCCCCCCGCCCGGGGGTGTCCCCCTGCCGCGGACCCCCACTCACCCTGACGACCCACGATCTCGGCCACATGCTCGGAGCTGGGCACGGGCACGCACTCGGTGGTGTTGACGCTCTTTCGGCGGAGCAGGGCCGCCTGCTCGCCGTTCAGGGCCGCCGCTCCCCCGCCGCCCAGGCCGCCGCCGTAGGCGTGGGACAGCATCGCCGCCATCATGCCCTGAGGATCGTCCGCCCCGCAGAGCGCCCCGGCCGCCGCCGCCGCCTCGGGCGCATCGAAGGAGGGCGAGAGCAGGACGGAGCCCAGCGCCGGCAGCAGCGGGAGCGGCTGGGAGGGTGAGGAGGACGAGGAGAGCAGCAGCAGCGCGGCCGGGTCCTCCTCCTCCTCGTCCTCCCCCGCCAGCAGCTCCTCCTCCTCCTCCAGCTCCAGGTCTCCCTCGTCCCCCGCCACCACCGCCTCCTCCTCCTCCTCCGCCCCGCCAGGCCCCGGCTCCCCGGGGGGGTCGGGCGGCGGCACCAAGCCCGCCCGCCGCCGCCGGGCTTGCCGCCGGGCCGCCCCTCCGCCGCCGGCGGCGGGCAGGCCGCGGTCACGGAGGCCGAGGCCGGCGAGGCGCTGCTGGAGCAGCAACAGCGACGGCGGCGGGTGGGGAGGGGAGAGGCGCGGCGGCTCGGCTGGCTCGGCGGCGGGGGAGGCCGCGGCGGCGCTGCCGCTCGGCATGGCGGGGGAGGCGCTGCGGGGCCGGGCCGGCCGGGCCTAACGGCGCGGGGCCGCCATACCGCGGCGGGCACCGAGCGTGGCGGGCACGGCCTGGGCGCTGGGGCCGCGCTCCTCAGCGCGCCTTTTGTCCCATGGCGCTCCCCTCGGCGGCGGCCGCGGGCGGCGGCGGCGGCGGCGGCAGGGAGGCGGGGGGGCGGGGAACGCGGAGGAGGAGGAGGTGCGGCCCCGCCCCGCGCTCGCCGCCGCGCCATTGGGCGGCGGAGCCGGTTCCTGGGCGGGCCCGGGGGTGGGCGGGGCCGGTGGGGCGTGAGGCGGGCGGCCGTCCGCGGCCCGTGCCCTGCCCCTCGCCCTGCCTCAGCCGCTGGGCCGCGGAACCGCTGCGGCTCGCGGGGGCTGCGGGAGGAAGCGCGCATGCCGTGCTGGGCTTGCGCTCAGCCGCGGGTGAAACGGCTGCGAGCCCAGGAAAGATTAAAAAAAAAAAATCAGAAGCCTTTAACGGGTGTTGGCCTTCCTCTGTGTTTTGTCGTGTGCTTCCCCGCTGAGGTGAAGGCTCTTTGATGCAGGAACTCGCGCGAGTTAGTAGCGTACGTACGTTCTAGTCATGGGAGGAAAATATCTGGCAAAACATGAAGAAACTTGTATGGAAACGTGATTACGCGGCTGTGAAGAGTCAGAAACGAGAAAGGATGAATTGACACTGAGGTGAAATGCTGAGCGGGGAGAGGGTGGGCGAACGATCCTCAGGGCATGATGGCGGCGATGCTGTTCCATGCCTGTGGCGGTGGCCTGAAGCGAAGACCACTGGCTCCTGTTCCACGTGCCAGGGAGGAACACAAAGCAGAGGGTGACATGGTCCTTCACAACACCGGACTAGAAAATGGCGTTCAGCAGCAGCCTTCAGGGTCGGTGTGAGCGGAGCAGGGTTGTTCTTGGTATAGTCGAGGAAAACTACCTGCAAATGGTTGAAATATGAACGTTGGAGCAAGAATTGGGGTTGGGTAGCTACTCCCTGAAGACGTTATGCTGAGGAAAAATTCTGGGGAAAGGTCCCAGTCTAGGTTAGAAATGCCAGTGTCATTCCCAGTGCTGGCAAAGGGAGACGTCAGGGTCAGAGCATGGACTGGCAGAGATGAAAAGCTCTGTATTCACCATGTAGCTGTGAGCTGGCAGACAACCATGAGATACGAGAGGGTCAGTAGATCTTTAGGTGGGGTAGCAAGGCGGAGGTCTGCAGTGGAGGGATCAGTTTCTGCACCGACGGCAAGGGAAGGGGAGATTTCCAAGAGACGAGCATGATTCCCTGATTCTACGATTTATGGTGCTACAGATGGCTGATGGGTCCAGGAGAAGGAGGATGGCTCCACTAAGCACAGCAAAGCCTGTACGGTGCCAGAGTGGAAGACATTTTAAAAGAAATTAGTTCTGAACCAGAGGAAAAGCTCTCCAGACAGCAGCAGTTGTACTCAGCACACATTGTTCTCAACGGCCAGATGTCCACGTCATTGCAATCACCGGGGGTGCTAATTGGCACTCGGGTTAATGCTGCTCGCAGTGAGACTGAAATCCAAATTGCCTTGCTACAACCGCTCCATCAGTGGGAGCTGACAATTGTCCTCAGAGGTCAGAGCCAAACAGAGCTCCTGGACCTTCGTGGAGATGCTCTCTAGGTCACTGTGCTGGGGGCACAGCACCCGCCCTGGGGGCACAGCACCCCCCTAGGCTCTATATGAGTGGGGGCCTTCATTTCCCCTTTTCAACTAGCAAAGAGATAAATTAACGTAATAGCCCTGGTGTCTACTAGTGGAAAATACCTGTAAAAGCAAGGATTAGGTAATTGCCCGCTGGAGCCCGTGGTCAAGACAAAAAGTGTTATTGGAGGTATTTTTTGAGCAACGGGGACAGAAAACATCATTCCTGCTTCAGGTCAGAGGTAACAGCCAAAAACCCTGGGTGCAGTGAGTGGGGCTTTTAACTCCCCCTGCTCACATTTGCTCCATTAACCTACAGAAATACTCAGTGAAGACTTACCCGACACCACCATTAGTCTTCAGGTTATATTTCAAAAGCGTTGCTGATAACCACAACTTTTGATTATTTTGAAAACCTCCAGTAACCTTTTCCCTTTTGTATCCAAGTGTGCATTTACACTTGTTTCCAAGCATAAATTACTGGAATTATAAATGCAACTTTGTGAAACTGCCTATAATGGACTGCTGTAATTGGCTTGAAACAATCCATAAATTTAAATTGTTAATTATGATAAGAAGAGGTTCTTGTGCTATGAGGGAGGTGAAAGTAGGGTTGAGGAAGAGAGAACATAGAGACATTGCTGCAGGGATGAATCCACCCCAAGCTGTTGATAAGACTCACGCAGGCTTTTATGTTCTTGCTGCTTTTTTTCTTTTTTTGATAAAAACAGATGTAGAGAAAGGCTCAGTTGGACTTTTATACCATGTGGAACATGTGCGATGCCACCACTTACGGTTTTCTTAATAAATCCCACTCAAATTCAAATGCTTCTACTTTCTACTTCATTATAGGTTACAACTGGTGTTCTGTAGCATTTGTTTTCAAATCTAAAGTCAGGTTCTGTGGGAACTCTCCCACTTCTAGTTCGGCACAGGTATTTACAGGTGTGGGGTTTGGGGGTGCACGCAGCCTTGGGTGACCTGCTGTCCTAGAGTGACCTCCTGGCTGGAGCCTGAAACCCCTCCTCTGTTCAACATAAAATCCTCAGTTTCTGGCATTGTCTGCTCTAGGGGACTTCAGATTTAATAAAAAAAAAATTATTTGTGAAGCAGAGAGGTAATGTGAAAGGAAGGGGATGGGGATGGTGAAATAAATGTGGTTTTCTTGTGTTTCTCTGAGCGGGAAGGGCAGAGGTTTCACGTGCATGCGAAGCAGAAGAACTTGGCAGTTCAGCTTGCCTGCAGATCTCGGAGCATCAAAGGGATGCCTCTTCCTCCAGCCCCATGCATTAACGTGCCGAGAGTATGGACACCTGCAGGGACCTTTTCTGGGGGGTTCTGGCATTTCCACGTTGTATTTTCAAACACTCCCTGCAGGTGCTTGGGAGATATCCAACAGTGCGAGGGGACAAGCAGGGCAAGACAGGACAATTTCCTAACGAGGTTGGAAAGAAGAGAAACCAGAGGCTCCCTCTCTGTGGTGGTTTATTTTTTCCATGATATGCCCAACAGAGCTGATTTCTGCGTTGTCCAGACACGTTGCAGTGCTCGGCAGCTCCCTTTGGCCTGTTCCCCCAGGTTTTCTTCCCGTGGGAAGGGGAGTGCTGCCGGGAAAAAGAGGGAGTTGATGCATTCGTAGGTCTTGCTCTAAAATAACATCACAAGGCAGCCGGGGCATTCGCCCAAGCCGAGGAGCTGGAGGGTGTTTCTGGGTGCCCTGGTTTGGTGGTAGCCAGCGGAACCTGTTCAGCCGCTCCCCCTGCTCACTCCTTTCCCCATCCTCCTCTTTCTGATCCATCAGCGTCTCCCCTCTGTGGCAGGAAACTCTTGTTTCGTGTTGGAAAAAGTGAAGCTGGACCGTAACTGTACATGATACATAGTATTTCTTTGTGACTTTAAAGACTTGTTCGTAAGTGGAGTAAACGGCAGTCACGTTGTCCTCTGCAGACAAGCTCTGCTATTTGGTCATGGCTTTTGAAGCCTTCTAAAGCTGATAAATAAATGAACATTTATTTTGGCAACATTTGCAAAAACATCGTGAAGAGTATTAAATATGAGACTAAAGGGGAGCAGTAAAGTCTTCAACTTTTGATGACCTAAAGAATAATGGATGTCTATAAGATATTTATACACGAATTACTAGGTTACAGCCATGGTAACTGGGTGAAGTTCTGCAATTAGATTCCATGGCCTGAAAGCTCCTTTTTTTCCTGGTGAACTCTGTCAAAGTTTCCATGATTTAATCCAGTTCTGCCCATTGTTGTTGGTTGAGAAACAAGTGAGGAACACATGAAGAATAACCAAAGACTCTTGTTAGGCTGAGTGTTGGTTGTACAGCCGTGGATGTTCTCCAGACCTTTTCCTTGCTCTCCCTTACTCCTCTATGCTCTGCCCATCATGTATTTTGGCCAAAACTTTGCACTCATGTTGCCTAGAGCTTTGTGGGCTGGCTGAGGCCTTGCGTGGCTGTATTTCCACTTCTCTGGATATCATGGTGACTTGTAGACAGCATTTTTGTGTTGTTTCCAGATTGCATACCAGATATCAGGCTCTTTCACAATGGTTTGCTTTCTGTTTGCTAAATAGGAATTGTTTTTCTGTCCTTCCTAAGTCACCGGGTAGAAGTGGAATTAAAATACCCTTTGATCTCTCACTGCAACATTTCCTTCACCTCCACTACTAAGACTTGCATCAAACTAATTCCCATCCAGAAGCTTTTACTTAAAAAATCTCTTGGATCTAAATCCATTGGTGCCAGCCACTAAATCGGGATGTTGCTTTCCCAAAGATGAAGGTTAACCTCATGACATCTGCCCAGATGTTGTTTATCTCCATACAGAGGTATGGAGTATTTGCCCTGCTAGCAATTTTGCTGTTTTCAGAATTAACCTTGTACCCGCCTGTCTGAAACCAGTGCTCAGTGTGCCTGAGGCCTCCAAACCATGAGAGGTGACTCCTGGGGGAAAAGAGGTTTCTTCTCCAATTTCTGTGGAGCGTCAAAATCCATCCCGTGTCTGTGTAGCTGAACTTTACTTTTTGACTGGATTTATTAACTTTCTTACCTCCTTGCCCCGACGTGCCATCTCTGGCTGCTCTTCACAAAAGGTTCCCTGCTCCCTTCTTCCAAATTCTTGATGCATTTTTCAGATTTCTCCATTTTCCCCCCTTCATTCCTCTAGTTTGGTGGTTGTTTTCTCGGTAGTGCTGCAGCATGCACATAGGGCAGGCAGCAGTGGAAGGACACTCAGGTTAGAAAGCCCCAGTCCCACCAGCTGCCAAGGGCAAGATCTCACTAGCAGGAGGAGGAGGCGGCCAGAGGCTACAAACATTTCTGCGGTGTAGGAAAGGAAGGGGAAGCTATGAGCTCAGGGCTGCCAGGTGTGCTTCGAGCAGCCCAACACTGATTGCACCTTCAACAAAGGCTTGGAAGGACTATAAAGCCCGTGTCAGCTCGTTCTGTTCCTGCCATCATTGCGTGGAGATCCAGGATGAAAATGCAATTCCTTCTTGGCATGATCATCACACCCAGCAGCCGTAATCCCACTAAAATCCATTAAAATCCATTTCTAATTATTTCCTGGGTGAGGGCCTCTTTTCTGTGTGTATGGGGGCCTGAGTGCCAGGGCTGCAGTGGGACCATGGGTCAGGGACATGAGCGTGGGTGTGCCAGCCAGTGTGGGATCGCTAGCAAACATCAAGGCAGCCTAGCTGGTGAAGATATACCTCTATTGTGTATATATGTATACATTTCGTAGAATCACAGAATGGTTTCGGTTGGAAGGGACCTTTCAAGGCCATTTAATCCAACCCCCCTGGAGTGAGCAGGGACATCTGCAGCCAGAGCAGGTTGCTCAGAGCCCCATCCAGCCTGACCTGGGATGTTTCCAGGGATGGGGCATCGACTACCTCTCTGGGCAACCTGGGCCAGGGGTTCACCAGCCTCCTCATGAAAAATTTCTTCCTTAGATCCAGTCTGAATCTGCCCCCTTTTAGTTTAAAGCCATCACCCCTTGTCCTGTCGCAACAGGCCCTGCTAAAAAGTCTGTCCCCATCTTTCTCCTCAGCCCCTTTCAGCCCTGGCAGCTGCAGGAAGGTCTCCCCGGAGCCTTCTCTGCTCCAGGCTGAGCACCCCCAGCTCTCCCAGCCTGTCCTCCCAGCAGAGGGGTTCCAGCCCTCGGAGCGTTGCTGTGGCCTCCTCTGGCCCCGCTCCAGCAGGTCCATGTCTCTCCTGTGCCGAGGGCTCCAGAGCTGGTGTCCTGCTCAGCCAGAGAGGGGAACAGGATAAAGCCATTGGTGCTGTTTTGTGTTTTTGTGGGTGTTTCTGTCCATGTGGATATGCAGGATGGTGGCGGAGCTCTAGGGGGGCAACGGGAGCTGGCTGGGGTGAGAGGCAATGCCCCCACACGTAACGCTCTGAGCATCACCTTGCTTCAGGCCATCGTAGAAGAGGGGTGCAGAGGAGCCGGGAAGTCCTTTGGAGTCAGCGTTGGAGGAAACACAGAGGAGCGCATCTGAAAATTTGGGGGTTGAATGATGCTACCTGGTACCTACGGGCAAAGCAGAGGAAGGATGCGAGTCACGGACTTTTCCAGCATCCTTTTGGCAGTGAAGGTTCAGCAACTGCATGAACTTAAAGAGCTGTGAAGCCTGTAGAGTGAGAAAACTGTTCCTACTCCTTTCAGAAAAGAGGCAGAATTTCAGGGAGCTTTTGCCTTCTCAGAGATGTTGTGTGGGTATGAAGAGGAGTGAGCTCTTTGGAGCGTTTGGGAAAGACTTTAAACTCAGTGTGGCTTCTGCATTTTTGAGACTAAAGCTGCAGGTAGCAGGTACCTGGGGAAATGCTAATGAGTGACCTTAATAAAAATACCCCGGTTGAAAGCCAGACCCGCTCCACTGGAAAGAGAAGGGTAATTCTGGCTGGATGTTGGTGTAAACATGAAAAACATTTGGCCAAACACCTCTCTTTGTGGATCCAACTAGATAGCCAGCAAACAAACTGGTTTCCTAGCAAGCGTATACTGGGATTATGCCTGGGAGGCAGATGGTTTCTTGTAGGAAAGAAAGAGGTGAAATAGCTGCATATTCTTCAGCTTGCAGATTTCCTTCTGCAAGGCTGTAGCACCAAAACTGTACTAAAAGAGCCAAGCAAGAAAAGAAATAAAAAGGAAATAAATTGTGTAACATCAGAGCCTGCAATTGATTTCAGTGGAAAAACAGGGGTAAAACGTTTATGTTGTGTAAGTCAGCTGGCACTATTCCATCTCGTCATCTCATTTGGACCTGTTGAGAAATTGTGCCTGGTTTTTGTGTGTGTCTCTGTGGAGGGTTGATTTTTTTATAAACGGCGGGTGCTTTTTTTTTTTACCTGAAGATCTATTTATATACAAATTAATATCCGTTGATGAAGTGTATGGATTATTAAGGTTGATTATGCATCGTAGATGTGATTTCTGTCACCTGGGATTGCTTCCTTTCTTGTATTGGACAGCTAAAGGTTTTATATATAAAGGGTTTATTAAGGTGTAGCAAGCAATAACCACGTTTGAATGCTTGCAAATGCAGGTATTGCTATGAAAAAAAAAATGCTCTTTTCCAGATAGATGTGCAAACACACATGCATCCCTGCAAGCGTTCATAAAAAGGTGAATAAAAGAGATGATTTGAAGTGAACTGTTGCCCACAAGGAAAGCAACAGCACTCTGGTGATTATGGGAGGCTGCTCCAGCGTGGGGTGATGACTGGGTACAAGGGGTGCTGGTTTTAAACTAAAAGAGGGAAGATTGAGACTAGATCTAAGGAAAAAAGTTTTCATGAGGAGGCTGGTGAAACCCTGGCCCAGGTTGCCCAGAGAGGTGGTCGATGCCCCATCCCTGGAAACATCCCAGGTCAGGCTAGACGGGGCTCTGAGCAACCTGCTCTGGTTGCAGATGTCCCTGCTCACTGCAGGGGGTTGGACTGGATGGTCTTGAAAGGACCCTTCCAACCCGAACTGTTCTGTGAGACTATGATTCCACGACTGCCGGCATCCCTGGCCCGTGGGCTGGCAGCGTGTGTGGGCGGCAGCAGCTCTCTGCAGGGTCAGCGGGCTCCGATGCCTCTCTCTCTTTTTCTCACCCTCGGCATGATAGGAAAAGCAGCAGGTTTTTTGTGGCAGGGCCAGTGATGTCCCGGAGATGCACAGACTGGGCATTTGTCTGCTTGATTTTTAAGTGAAAGAACCACAGTCACATCACTTAACGTAGCCTGCCTGGGCATGAGGCGGTCAGTAGGACAGGCAGATACCTTTTTCCATGATGCTTCAGCCAACCTCCAGAACAACTGTGGCTTAAAGATGCGGGGTGGTGGTGGTATTAAAAAAAACAGCTTTTGATTTTTCAGCCAAAATCTGCCAGGTTTTGTTGAAACCACTTTCCTGAGACTCTTCCTTGGAGGCCGTGCTGAGCCAAACTCCGTTTTGGTAAAAATACGGCTCAGATGGAGTTTTAGCACAGCTCTGCGCATTTGTGTAGTGATGAGACTATTTTAAGCGCTTGATTAGCAATGCTGCCCCCACCTTCTGTGTAGCCTGGGCAAACCAATATATCCCACCGGTAAGAACATTTATCAGGCAGTCTAATTTATCCCGAGCTTTCTTTTAGTCTACCATGTAAATGATATAGAAGATTTCCTGATACAGAATACAGGGATGAAAATATATTTGAGCACACACTACTGATGAAAACACCTATTTTGGAGACTTCTCGGGGCTCTGAGACAACACTGGAGCCAACTGAGGAAGAAAAAATGTTTTTTTCTGCTTTCAGGCAGACGAGCATCCAAGCAGAGACAGTGACCTTAGGCCATTTTCTTGGCCATCCAAATGACCTGGGGCAGTGATGTTGTCTTGACATCACCTGGCATGGAAACAGCTGTTATCTAATATATTTAATAGATTTCTGAGGTCAGAAGAGACCATTACAATCATCTGGCTTGACAGCTACTACAATCAATTGTGATATTTTGGGCTCCAGCCAGCAGCCTGCGAGGGTCAGGGAGGACTTTTTCCCCCCAGTGCACAATCAGTGGGTATTTGCTGGGTTTGGTTTATGAGTTTGATTTCCTGTTTTGTTTTTTTCTGGAGACATCCGAGGCTGGTTGCGGCTGGAGATAGGGCCTGGCAGGGCCCCGTGGTTGTGTACAGAAGCCGGTTTGCTTGGGGTGGTGGTGTCTTCTCCTGGAGATGCTAATGTGCTGGCAAAGCAGAGAAGCTTCTGGGTATTGTTTCTGCCCCCGCCAGCTGCTATATTGACCCATGACCCGGGTCAATCCCATATAAGATACAGGATCAGAACAAAGTTTTTTCCCAAATTGGATCAGAAGGGACTTTTTGCTGTCTTCTGCAAGATGTGGTACACGGGTCCGGATCCGGTCCCCCAGGCATAGCTTGTGCAGCAACGTCCTTGCGGGTGTAGCGCTGAGACACTCGGTGGCCTTTCAGCCCATCTTCTTTGCCCAAAGCACCCAAAAGTTCAGATTCTGGAGAATCAAACCAACTCAGCCTGGCAAGAATCAGTCACTGCAACGTAATCAGGGAGGAACTGGGTGGATTACTTGGAATGGGAGATGAGGTTGGTTGATCTAATTGGCTTCATTAACCTGAAGGCTGAGAAATTACTGATACTGGCTGTATTATTTCACCTTTTGATTTATTCTTGGGCATTATGGAAACATCATTCTCATCACTAGAGGAAAACAGAGCAGTGGTGTGGCCTGCTGGCAGTGACCTAGGAAGGCAAGGAAAGCTTTGTACCACCCGGCTTGCCAGGGAGTGGGAGTTCGCCGTGTGTACTGCGCATATAAATAACCGGATCAGCCCAGAATCAACAGTTTTGTCAGCTGTGTACCAGGGCTGTGCCAGCTACAGTCTCTACATATGTAATTCTTATTATAATCCTTTCTCTTACACAGGTCCCATAATGATCTTGTTGCATAAGGAGGGAGTTTTAATGGGGTTATAAGAGGGAAATATTTCTTCAAATCCATTGCCAGTGGCAGGCTTTGTGGAGGATGGACTGCCTCACTCCTTTCCTAAAGCCAAGGATTTATCCCTGTGTGTTTGAAAAAAAAAAAGACAGTCAGCTCCTTCATTCCAGGTGAGTGAAAAAGCATTGCTGGAGACCCGGCCAGGAGCCCAGGCTCGTGTATGTTTTGTGGCAGCAAAATAATGCCTTGTGCTTGACACTATAGCTGCTGTTTTACACCTCACTGGGTTTAATCTTATGAATAAACAGTATACTAATTGTTTCAGCTTTCAGGGCAGCAGGGTTTGCAAGGCAGCCTAGTCATGCCAGGAATTTAAGTTTATGTAATTCGTTTTTTGCTGTGGATTGCAGGCATGGCCTCTGGCCAGCCGGGGTGCGAAGCACCGCCCGTCAGAGACACCCCGTGCTGGGCGAGAACCTGCTCGGTCCTTACGCCGCCGGAGCATCCACCACGGGCAGCAGATCCCATCGCACCGTGATGCCAAGGGACCCGCTCTGCCAGATGCCACCCCGCTGTGGTGCTCCTGCTGGGAAGAGTGCATGGAGCAGAAGCCAAAGCAGCTCCAATAGCTTTGAAAGCAATGCTTTCTGAGCAAATAAAAGCAGGGTGAGATGTGTCAGTGCTCAGGGTGTGCGGCAGGCGAGAAGGGCCCCATGGTTGAACATACACTTTACGTTCGTTTTTCTTCCCACGTGTGGTCCAGAAGCTGCCACGATGCTTCGTGGCCCTGGCGTGGATAACACTAGGGCAGAGGAGAGGTCGAGCGTCGATATAACAAAAGGAAATTTGGGAGTGGTTTTAATGGTAACTTGTATGGATACAATCCGGACATGTCTGGTATTTTCCCTGCCGGATTGCATTCGGTGTGGTTTTAGTCCACCCTGGGGGGCGACCACCCCGCTGCCCGCCGGCTGGAGAGGGGCTGGGAGCACTGCCTCTGAAACCGCCTCCCCTGCGCCGCTGTCTCCCTTCCTGCAGGATAAACCCAAACATTCCGTCTCCTTTGGTTGCGTTTCAGCTCCCCCTCCCATCTGCTCGTTTCCTCTCCTCCCCTGCTTCCCCGAACATCCCTCTGTGCCATATGGTCCCTCTCTCTCGCGCAGCCTCAGCAGCGCTGTCTGGTCTTCCTCCCCTCCGGGCACCCTCAACCTCGCCAAGCCCCAGGACTTTTCTTGCAAAGCTTGTGAAACTTGATGTTTTTAGTGATGTTCCAGCTCCTGCGATGATGGCTGGATTGCAGCTGTTTTCTTTTATCTTCAAAAACAAAGTTTCCAGACCCAGGGCTTGCATTTACGATATTTAGTGCCTTGGGAATTTTTAAGCTGATCAGGTGGGATTTCTCCTTGATCTTTGAAACCCACTAAGCAGTCTGGCTGCCTTTTTCCTCTCCGTTTCAGGGATGCTCTCCATTTGCCTCATTCCTTTCAACTTTCTGATGACCAGTTGGATCTGCACTCTAGTTTCTATTTCATCTCCTCTTGTTATTTAGCAGCGACGCTGAATAATCTAATCATTCTCTGCCAGCTAGGTAGGCATCCAGCTTCTTCTGCAATGAAGAAGGAGGTTTTTATAAGCAATTGAAGTAAGCAGGAGGAGGTAATGCAGCCACCCATCCCCGCCAGCCTGGTCCATGCCTGCTGGTGCTGGAGCCTCTGCCGCAGAATGGGGATTTGCACGGGAGGTTAAACCATGATGTGATGTTGCTGAAGCCTTTCTTTCACTGGACATGCTTTATTGATTCATTTTGGGTTATTTCCGATAAGTCTAGGACCAGCTCTAGTGCTGGTTAGAAAAACCCAGGCTGTGCCCGTGGAAGCTGCAGTGGTGGCAGAAGGAGATGGACAAAGGGACGACGGGTTGTCCTATCTGCTAGGGAGTGCAGTCACGGCCAGATACTCAGGCTGAGAGAGGGACCCCGACAAGCCCTTTACACCAAGGAGGTCAGGATTTTTGGCTTATCCTGCCAATATGAGAGTGTATATGCACAGGTGTCAGGGAGTTATGCTTTTTGAAGGCATTTGATCCGCTCTTGGACAGCTGATTCAAAGGGAAGCCATCTCACGCTGCTGCATCCCTGCAGGATAGTTGCCATCCCAAATCCACCATCTGCCTGCTTCATTTGTGGATGCGGCATCTTGTTTTTACAGTTACAGATGGCTTGAAAAGTTAAATCAACTTGACACAACCATGGCACAGAATTTTTCCTTCCCTCCCACTCGTGCGTGTCAGTGCAGCCCATTATGATCCATCAGCCGTTTCGGTGGTGATGGATGGTTATTGCCAGCCAGCATGGGATGCTGGAGTCAAGCATCCTGCAGCCATATATTAAGCCACCATATTGTAGCAAGTTTCAACATCCTTATTTTCCAGGCAACATCTGAAAAAAACATCTGCTTTTTTATCTTCATCAGTAAAAGGCCTAGATTTGGAGGTTTGTGGTGGTTTTTTCCCATATCTGGCTGGCCTGGAACTGTGCTGGTGAGCAGACACAACCCGTTGCCTGTGCAGCCGGCAGCCAGCAGAAACCATCGGTGATCCAGGTCTCATCCCACCCTTGCTGTGGTCCATATTGAACTCAGTGGGAGGCTGAATGACTTCCAAATGAGAAAAGACCCCAAATCCTTCTTTTGAAGAGCAAATACTACTCAGCTGCTTTTATTTCTTATTCTATATTACTATATTATTTCTTATTATTTCTATGTTATTCTATATTATTTCTTATTCTATATTACTGCTTTTATTTCAACTCCATGTGTAACCATTTCAACCTTGCTAGTTCAACTCTGGTCTCATATGTAGAAAGAGCAGGGGATGGTGATGTCTTCTCAGCCCCTTTCAATAAGGGTGCCGTCACTGCTAGGCAGAGAGGAGTCCTTACCTCCGAAAAGTCTTAGCTTTTGATTTCCAAGTGATGGCTCAGGGGGATTTGAATCATTGGTATCTGGTCCGGTAACAGCCACATGTGTACAGATACCGCACCTTGTCCTCCAAGTAGGCGATAATGAGCAGAAACCTAAAATTGAGGAATTCGGAGTCTGGCAATATGTGGATTTTTGTGCCTACTTGTGAGTGTAAGTACATGGGCCTGTTGGAGCGGGGCCAGAGGAGGCCCCAGCAGCGCTCTGAGGGCTGGAACCCCTCTGCTGGGAGGACAGGCTGGGAGAGCTGGGGGGTTCAGCCTGGAGCAGAGAAGGCTCCGGGGAGACCTTCCTGCAGCTGCCAGGGCTGAAAGGGGCTGAGGAGAAAGGTGGGGACAGGCTTTTCAGCAGGGCCTGTTGCAACAGGCCAAGGGGTGACGGTTTTAAACTAAAAGAGGGCAGATTCAGACTGGATATAAGGAACCAGTTTTTCACACTGAGGGTGATGAACCCCTGGCCCAGGTTGCCCAGAGAGGTGGTCGATGCCCCATCCCTGGGAACACCCCAGGTCAGGCTGGACGGGGCTCTGAGCAACCTGCTCTGGTTGCAGATGTCCCTGCTCACTGCAGGGGGGGTGGACTACATGGCCTTGAAGGGTCCCTTCCAACCCAAACCATCCTGTGATTCTGTGATTCTGTGATTCTACATTTATGTGCTAATGTGTGGGGAGGTGGAGAGGTTAATTAGAGCACAGCTAATCAAGCGCTCCACTGAAGCGGGCTGCTAGGCGTTGATTGTGCTGATATTTAATCGGCACCTTTAAAACAGGGGTTCCAGTCTGCCCTTAGAAACAGGAAAAAATGAACTTAAATGGTCTATTTAAGGGAGTACATGTACAAGTGAGTGAAATGGCTGTGCAGGCTGTGATAAACAGATGCTAATGTCTGAAGGAAATGCATTCAGGGACTTACTATATATATTGTTTTTATTTCTCCTCCCGAAAGCCCCTCTTGATCCCTGCCCTCATCTTCAGCACCTGGAGCGATGGTGGCCTGGCTTGCTGGCGTGGCACAGGGAGATGGCATTGGGTCTCTTGTCCCAGCAGACATGGAGCTGCCGTTGCAATGCCCGAAGTGGCGGCGGGAGGACTATGCCACCCATTCCATGGCATCTGCATGGGGAGAGTCACCTCCTCGCGTCCCTGGCGTTCATGTTGTTTCCAGCTGCATCATGTTTTATCCTGGTACAGATAAGTGGAAACACAGATATGAGATTAATGGGATCCCACTATAAATTGAGGAAACTGCTATACAGGACACACAAATCAACCCATTTTTCAACAGATAAGTAAAGCTTACCACCTCCATCCAAGATACCATGAAGAAAATACTGCCTTGCCTAGGCTGATTGGAAATATTTGATAAATGGATTGTTTTGAGCCGAGTGCTGTTCATTAGTATGTTTAGGAGACCCATGTTGAGTGGCTCGTTCCTCCTAAGGAGAACTTACACTGTGGTGCAGGGGTGAGTGAGGATGTTTGTGTCTGCATACAGGGTTTTGAGCTAGATCCTGAGAATTACACATTCATGTAATTATGTACTTTCGAGATGTTGCTGGTATTTGCATAATTGCTCAGTTTTTCCCAGGCTGCGAGTAAGGGTGATTTTGTTGTTAGCACCAAAATCCCAGGAACTGGATAAACCTCCTCCCTCCATGCTGTTGCATGAGGAGGTGTTGGGGTGTCCCAGCTGACCTGGCACTTGTTCACTCGTTACTTGGTTTGAGAGCTTGAAACTCTCTGAGATACACTTACACTAGCTGTGAGAGCAGCCAAGCACATCTCCAGATGAAAAAATTAAAAGAATTTCTGAGCCAAACCCCTTTTGCATGGCACTGGAAGAGGGACCACTTCTTAACAACCTTGTTTAAGAAGGCACTCACCCAAATCCGTATTTATTTTTTCTCCTAAGAATAGAAAATTTGTTATTCCCTAATATTTATGAAGATGCATAAACTTAACGCTGCCATATGAATATGCATGATAACATCATGTAACAACCTGTAAAAGTGGTGATTTTTGATGCAGACTTTATACAAATAATTTTGTTTTTAACGAAGGCATAGTTCCAGTGTTGCTGTCTCCCTATTTCGCGTTGCTCAGCGGGGATGTCAGAGGCTGGGGAATAGGAAACCTCACTTGAACTCCTTTTTAAAAAGTAGGAGAAAGAGGATCAGGACATTTGCCGTATGTGGGAGATGCTGGTTCCTGTGGGAGAGCTCACTTGGGGAGGCAACCACTCCAATATCTGTGATCCGAGATGGCCTGTTCATTGCTCACATCCACTCCTGCCACTGTTTCCAGGAGCTGGCTGTGCTCAGTGTACGCCAAGGTTGGAAAACACAGCAGGAATGTGAAACTATTTTGAGAAATCAAGTGGCAACCGGTGTGAACAGATGTCCCCGTGAAAGAACAACCAGGGAGATGGGGCTGGACCGACTGTCTTCTCCAGCAAGCGCATAACCCGCATTGCTGAAACTATTGCTATGGCTTTGATAGCTCTTTGGGATACCTTGGTAGCTGTTTCCCCTTGACTTCAGTGGGTTCTGCACACCCCTGGGAGGTTTGGTGGATAACCTGCTGAAGTGATTGGACTCCTTCCCGTGAAACCCGTGGTGTTTGGGTCAACTTTCTCATTTTTGGGAGATAATCATGAAAAAAAAAGTTTCTGACATAGGGAATATGCATTTGGGCACTGTCCTCTTTCCTCTCATCCAACAAAGCTTCCACCTGGGCAACGGCCAACATAGCAGAGGTGGATTAGCCTTTAGGAGGACACAGCTTAATCATAGAATCATAGAATCATCTAGGTTGGGAAAGACCCTTAAGATCCTTACAGACATCAGTGTTTCAGTAAACTGTGAAATTTAATAACCAACAGCAAACATTTGGTACTAAGTGTCTTCTAGTCCTCAGTGGGAGATACTTATTTTCTTTATTGCCCTTTGGCCTCTTCATAAATATTTTGGCCAATGCTACTGTCACTTCTTCAGTTGTTGATTTTCCCAGGGCAGAGGATGAGTACTGAAAAAATATATATGTAAACACATTTCCCATGTACAGGAGGATTCAGCTGTGCATGGTGACTGTTTTCGGGTAGCGGATATAACAGCGAGGAGGAGGAGCAGGCTGGGTGCTGCCATCTTAAAAGCTGCCTTGTTAAGAGTGAAAAACAATTCTTCAGCTCCAGAAATGAATAATAGCATATTCCCCTGCTCCTCTCTGGCTGGTGATGGGGGACGGCGTGCAGAGCGTGCTCTTCTCCATGCTGCACCCCGAGGATGGAGCTGCTGGCAAGGTGCTCTATACACTCCCTACACGTTTTACATGCTAACATGGTGGTTTTATCTTTGACTTCAACTTTTTTCTAGTACATCTTTTCCATCTCTGGCTTCTTGACTGCATGCTGCGGTGCCAGAATGCACAGAAAAACAAATGCAAGCTCTGGTACTGTAGTGCTTCCCCCCAGGTGAAGGCAGGCTGTAAATACAGCAGTATAAATCTTACTTATTTTACTTATTAGGCTTTTACTTCTTTGTAGTCCTTTGACAGCAGCCAATAAAGATGGTCCCAAACAGAGACAGCTGGTATAAAATTGTGGTTGACAAGCATAAATAAATAAAATTAATTGAAATAGAAAGACCTTCTGCTTCTTTATAGTGACAACTGAAGCGCTTCACTAAAAATGGATCAACTGCAGAGAACAAGAAAAGAATTAAGAGGTGCTGTAAGAAGCTGGGGAGGTCGCTTGCTCTTGGAAACTTTTTTTTGATGGAAAAGTGGGTTTTCAGTCAGATTTTTTCACTGGCCACATTGATTTTCTGTAAAAGATTTTTTTCTGGGAAGATATGAATGCCCCGTGTCCTAAAACGTGGGGTTTGGGACTGTAATCCGGAATGTGGGAGGCTGTAGCTTGGACTCTCAGCTCTGTTCCTGTACCTTATCTTGCTGGCACGAGGAGATAACTGTGCCTTCTACCACTTTATCTGAGATATAAAAAGTCTGAGCAACAAACCAGGCTTTCTCTCCTCAGACAATTGCCTCTGCATATCCTTGGTCTGTGTAAAGGAAAAAAGATACACCATAACAGCTGCAGATAACTGGGTGAATAATTTAAAATAAAACATAAACATCCTAAAAAAGCTGTACATAATCTACTCCTGACCTCTCTGCTGAATGTAGCCTCAACCTGATTTTATTTGCTTTGGTCAGGGGTAAGTTAAAGCCTCCTTATTTGAGCACAGTATTTTTAGACCCAAAATACAGAATACCCATTGTGGGTAGTGGCCTTGCCCTCAATTTGTTTTATTTTCTGACTCCGTTGTTGCGCCGCACTATAATCATCTTGCAGCTTGTCTTCATGGTGTGCTTATATTTACCATGCAACATGCAAACTGGTGTCTTGTGAAATATCTGATGTCTTTCCACTGCCCATCGCAGGAAGCACTTGATTGGCTCTGGAAAATAGTGAGGCAATTAAAAACCAATCCTACTTATTTCGTAATTAAACGGAAGCACCTCCCGTATGAATTTTGCACAGCTTTAAGAAGTGGGCGAGGACACTCTCGTGAGCAAAACGGCATGCTGGTTGAAGAGCCCTCTCCGTCTTACATTTGCTGGTTGGCACCTTCAAAGGCAGCGTGACGGTGGCCAGGGAGAGCCGCGAGGGTGGTTGTCCCGTCCCCTGGACCATGCCCAAGGGTTTCCAGCTCCCCTCGAGGTGCCGGCCACTGTGTGAGCAAACCGGCACCCTCCCTCGCTGCAGGGCCAGCTCGTCTTCTCCGCTGGTGCAGTGCAGCCATCTCCGTACAGAGTAATTAAGCGGTTTGATTTCTGGCAAGAGGGTGATAATCCTATCCTGGAGCACAGCTTCATGTCACAACGTGTCCTCGCACGCTGTCCGGCAGCCGGCTTTCCCCTTGGACGTCAGGCTCATCGGCAAAGCCTACGATGAAACTGCTGTAGGCTCCAGTCCTCAGGAAATTTCAACCTGGGTGCGTGGGGAGAGATCAAAGGGGCTCGGGTCAGCCCGCTGGCACGGACCTGGGACGCGCTCACAGCACCACACCGGAGGCGAAGAAGGCAGAGACTGGATTTAGCAACGTTTTAAGTAACGTCAGGTCCACTCTGGCTGGACTGTGCGGGGTTGCAGCGTTCCAGCCTGCATGATGATGGTTAGCACCGGGCCACCGCGTCTGTCCCCGCCGGTGGCAAACTGGGACCTCTTCTGCCGCCTGCGTCCCTGATTTAGGAAGTGATGGTGCTTCAAAAACAACCTGATGAGATTTAACCAGCTTTTCTTCGAGTGATTAATTGCATGCACGTAATTTCTCATTGCACATAACCAATTGTTTTTTACTGAGGGTAAATATATTTACCTCCCACCTTGCATCTTGGTAGGCACCAGTATGAGTATGCACGGTCAATGGTGGCAGCCTTCCTCCTGCCGTTCCTGAGGGAAATAGCCATTCCCATCTCAATACAGAAACCTCAGCCTATATATTCTCACTGCAAGTTTCTAAGTGATCCTGTTTCCGAACTTCCTCAGGAAAAAGGGAGGCAAGAGGTACGTCCCCAGCCTGGGGGCAGCCGCGCACCCTTCTGCATCCCTTCCTGGTAGTGCTGATGCTCCAGCTCCTCTGCTTGGTGACCTGATGTCCAAACCAGTCACCTTGGTGGTTTTGAGACTCTTCCTTGTCATAGCGTGGATGGACCCTTGGGCAGGGTCTGGCTACAGCATGCGCCAGGCCAGGATTGTTGTCCTGGGTGAAATCCCAGGAGATAAGTCCTGGGATTGCTTGGGAGGGCAAGCTGGGACCTGGTGTGTTGGGGGGCTGAGCCCCGCTTCCTCCGGTGGTGTCGGGGGAAGGTCACGCCGTGGCGTACCGGAGGTTTTACTCCTGCTGCCTGCATCTTCCCTGGGCTGTTGTGCTCTCTGGGAGACGTGATGGAGATGAGCTCCACAGTCCTGTCTTTTTTTAGTAGATTAGCTCGTTTAGAAGCTAATAACCTACAGGACGCTTTTGAGGAGCAGGAGTTTTGCTCCTGGTGCTGTGCCTGAGAAGTGCAGGACCTTGGGAGCGAGGCCCCATTGAGCATATCGGGCCTGACGGGGTGGTGTCTTGTGGTGGGAAGGGGTCCTTGGGTGCCATCAACATCTGCCCCAGGGAGACTCTTAGGGCCACGAAACTGCTTGTGCTGGGTGCTGAGCTGCTGCTGCATCTCTGACGGCAGCGGCGTGTGGTGTCAGGTGCCCCACGCACGGGTGGGTGCAAGGTGGAACCTCCTGGGTGACATACCCGGGGAGGGACGAGTCCCAGGTCTGACGTTTGGCAGAAGATGGTTGCTGTTCTCTCCCTTACTCTGTCGGGAGCTTGAGCGCTGGAGCCCATTGCTCAGGGGCTGCACAAGACAGGGTGCTGGGAGCCTGTGGGCTCAAGAGATGAGGTGTTGGGCTTCAGAGGATGCTCTGCAGCCCTGAAAATAAGTCAGATTTTTTTTTTTTTGTTAAATCTGCCTACTTGTTAGATAAAATTTTGGAAAAAACCTGCCAGGCTTTCTGGCAGGATTTCAACAAACCCAGTATGGTCCCATGTTGTGCTTTGACTACAGATACATTGGCAAGTGGAAAATAAATGTTTTCAAACCATTCTCGTGGGCTTTAAACCGGTGACTCACCACGGCGCTCAGCCAGGATGAGGTTGATGAACTTGAATCATGGCTGAACGAACCGTTTTATTAGTCTAAAAATACGGTAAGAATGGACTCTGCATAGCAGCGGAAGAGAATATAGTTGCCTTACTCAAAGCCCCTGCTTCAACTAACGATATACCAATTTTCTCGAAAAAAAGTGAAAAAGAAAAATACACCTTTGACCTTTACCATTCATAATTAGACATGCATATTTATGTATTTATCTGTTATGTTTACCTAGTTAGTTAGTTAGTTAGTTAGTTATTTTACTGGATCAAGCTTTTTGCATTTCAGGGAAACTTTTGTTGCCAGCCCTCAGCATCAGGACAGGTTGGTGATAGTGACATCCTTATGTTACAGGGATCATAAGTCAGATCGTTGCAGGATGCACTTGAGGTGAGTCTTGAAGATTATGTGACCTAAAAGAGGGATTTTATGTTGGCTGATTACCTAGTGAAAAAGCTCTGTCATGGTGTGGGGCTGGCATGTGGTAGTCTGCAAAGAATAATGATTTCTGCCCATAACTGCATATGGGGAAAGCCAAACATCCAATGTTGATGAACATCTTTGAAAGCAGATAAATGTACTTCTAATTTGTTAGCATAATTACCACAGCTTTGCATAGCACTCAGCCGGTAATTCCTTTCTCAACAGATTATAAGTCTTAAATAATTCTCCTGGAAGATTAATTCCTCCCCCTTGTATTTGGACACCTCTCTGAAGTGTATTTGCAGAACTCAGTTGGCTGTCATTAACGTCCCTGCGTGATTACTGCGGTCGCGTTGTGATCTATAAACGTCCCTCTGGGGCGGCTCTTGCGGATCTGAGTATGAAACATCAATCTTCCTCATGTAATTACATCCTCAGGACAGGAGCAAGGCTTCATCCTCCCAAAACAACCTCCTACCAATTATCAGGCTTTAAGTTTTGGGTAGGCACCCTGTCATCTGCTTGAAAACAGAGTCCACCTCTTCACCCTTTACAAATTATGTCTGTAAAAAAGAGGTATAATGTAGAAGATGGTAAATGTGAGCATCTTAACCTTCTTTCCGACTGCTTTTAACTCTCCTGCGGTCAATTGTGTGTAAGGAATAGTTCAATCTATGACGCTCAGTATGAATTTTGGATCAAGAAGCATCCCTGAAATTTCTAGACCTCTTTTGCTTCTTTTTTCTTTTTCTCATTCCTACTGCCAAAGTTAATATCAAAGCGTTACCTGCTCCGGTTTCTCTTACATCAGTAGGAGAAACAACAAAGTCTCATTTCTGTGGTGGACTAAGCCCAAGCCTGGTCTGAGCTCTTCCAAAATGGAGGCTTAGAAATCTGGGTTTGAACACCAAACTTGTACAGTCTTGGATCTGTACTTTTAGTGCTGGGACAGCACTCTAAAGCCAGTCTTGGATCATTTACATAAGCCATGATGGTCTTCAGAAGAAGGTGTGCAACCTCCTGCGAGCAGGGAGTCCCCCACAGAGCGGGGACAATGTCTCTGCTGAGCAACGCAGAGCAGTTTGTGTTCAGAAAGTGTTCTAAAATGGCTTTTCATGGGCATTTGCTTAGCTTGTGTGTATGTAAATAAAATGCAAGTGAAACTGCAAAGGCATGTGTCACCATTACCCTTCCCCCTCATCTTTACAATACTTCTGCTCTCTTCCCCAATTTTACCTGCTAGCTGTGGACCTATGGGACAAGCCTGTCATCCCAGACAACATTCAGATCAGCTGAGGAGGCTGATGTGTTACTTCCTTGGATAGTAATTGCTGACTTTAATCTCACTGATCTGGCTATTCCTTGGATTCTCAGCACTTCTAAGACATCAAGGGTACCAGGTTTCTCTTCCTCAGCCCTTGGCTGCTGTTGGATGTTTGCTCTGGAGCTGCTCTAGCTTGCAGCAGGTGACTTTGACTGATCCCAGGTGTCTACATGGAGATGAGAAAACCCCAAACTCCTTCCCTAGAGGTGCCTGTTTCTTTCTTACCAGCTATGGAGAAAGTTGGGGTGGCTGGCTTGGGTGTAGACGCCAGTATGGTAGGCAGGGATGGCCTGGCTGCTCCTGCTGCTGTTGCAGGAGGGTCGGCAAGCTGTGAGGATGCCTTACCTCATGCTGGAGCTGAATTAATGAACCTGACATTTTTTTCAAAGCAGGGTTTCATTAATCAAATCTGTTGCACCCTCTCTGGAGCTGCATTTGCTTGTGGCACTCAGGTTTGAGGCTGGCGATGATGATGCTGGGGGTGATGGTGCTGGTGGCCCTACCAGACTGCCATTCCAATTTATTTAAAAATACAAAAGCAGGTTGGGAGGATGCTCAAGGATCTCGGGGGGAATGGATGGTTGGTGATGCTTCAAGAAGCAATGAGTGATGCCGGTGGGGAAGGGGCTGCCCCTCTCCTTGCTCCTGCTGACCCCACATCAGGGCTAGATTCAAGCATGAAGCACCATGAATCTTTAGAAAATGAATTGGGAAGGGTCTCTCTGGATAAACTGCTTCCCACAGCCCTGGCTGTCGAGCTGCTTGTTATTTGAGGAAACCGGAGGCAGGGCTGTGCGCTATTTTGCGATCCCTCAGTAGATGAAGTCTTTGTGTAGGATTTGATTGTTTCGAGCTGTAACTGCAGCGTCAGCAAGAGAGGTTTTTATTTTTAACAGTGTTACTGATTGCAGCCTTCCCTTCGAGGGCGAGCTGGCTCTGTGTGGCTGTTCCTCTGTCACACGCAGTAGCTGCTTAGCTATGTTAGAAACGGCTTTTTATTCTTTACTGCTCTCCTTATGGTTCAGAGGCTGCCCTGGTGCCACGCTGGCATCCCTGGGATGAAAAGAAACCCGTGGGTCCCATGCCAACCTTGCACAGCCGCACACGACCACCATCACAGCCTTCGCTCACAGAGTACGACCGACCGTGGTCATCCTGGCACCTGGTGTAGAGGCTTCGGTTCATGTCTTGGGTCAGTTGCTGGGTCAGGGCCTGCCATCGAGCCAGCTGTCCTACATGTCTGTCTCACTCCTTTTTCTTCCACATCTTCAAAGGAGGTGTGGGGAAGGGGAGTTTGTCTCCCTGAATCAGTTATCCCAGCTTAGACAGGTTTAGCCTGCGTGGGTGGGACGACAGCGCTGAGTCTTGACCGTGGCACCCGAGAAGGAGGTTTTCCCAAGAGCGTTGTCCCCACGCAGGGGTAGTGACATGCACCCCAGCCTCTGCCGGACACCCCTCCTAAAAAATAATGGGATATAAGTGACTGTGGTCCCTCTTGTCTGGACGGTGCTGAGGGAACATCTCCCTGCATCCTCATGGCCTAGGGATGTTGTGGTTGCCACCGTCCCCAGCGCATGGGGCGTCACAGGGGGGAAAGCGCATGTGGACTTACACTTGGATTTCTCCGTGAAGCTGGGGAAATACTTAAACCAGGTCTCCAGCAGCAGCATCCTCTGCTTTGTGTGGTTTAAACCGTCATGGTGCCTAGGTCTGTGGAAAGTGTCCTGGGAGGATGACAAATGTCAGTGATTTCACGACTGGTTTCATCAGGTCTTTTTGCGTTGTGGGTTTGTTTTTTTTTTTTTTTCCTTCTGAAACTTGGAGATTTGCAAAGAAAGTATTTTCTGCCCTTTGAAAACCAGCATAAAATATTTGGGGTTTGTTTTTTGCCGCCACAGGGCTGGTGGTGGCACTGTCATCTGACAGCATCCATGTTGCAAGGCACGCTCATGGGGCAACCAGAAGCTCTTGCTTTATCCTGATCTGTTACTTAAAAAGAAGGAGAAAAGAGAAATTTCCCCAGATGAGATGCTACCTCTAAAATCGAGGTGTCATGTTGGGATGTACCCAGCTGAGGGACTCTGGGTCCCTGCTTGATGCCTTTTTCAGGGCTTCCCTTTGCATGGGAGGCGGCGTAACGGGGCCCCTGGTCTTACCCCACAAGCCCAACTTCCAATCGCATGAACAGCCCCAAGTGCGATACCCCCACAATATTAATCACTCTTTTCTCCACCTCCCAATAATAGGGAGATTTGGGGTATGAAATGCTTCTTTCCTTTCCAGTTTTCGTTAACCTTTCGTTAAGAGGTTGTTTCCAATGCTAATAAGAACATTCTCACTGAGTGCTAAAATGAAAAAGATAAATCATCAGGATGGAGAGGAGAGCTGCTCCCCGGCAGTTTTTTTGCTGTCCCCTCACCACCTTCAACAATTTTTTCCTTCGTTCACCGTATTAATCCTACTAAATCTTTTTCTGTTAGCAGCTGGCACAATAATTCAAGCATGTACTAAGTGCTGGTAACAAATGTTAAATCTCACATCTGGGACAGAAAATATTAATTTTTCTAGTTGGAGGCAAAGAGAAATGGAGTGAAGGAAAACAGAGAGATGGTGCCTGGTCGGTGACAGCGCCCGAGCCCTGAGAAGCGGGTGGGATGCTCACAGGACATACATGTATACACTATACACATTTTATATTATTGCTATTTTTTTTCTATTTAATTATACAAGTGGAAGGCCTCATTCAACTCCAGAGTAAACAACTATAGCCATTACACTTTCCAAAGTGATTTCCTTATTAATGTAAAGCCCATGAAATGGGGCATCTTGACAATAGTGGTAGGACCCATCTGACCGAATGTGAGAAACTGAGATTTCTAGGTGTGATTTATCTCATCCCGCAGAAGACATTTAAAATAGATTCGATGAATCACTCCCTAAAAGCGCCTGTTTCTCTTTGCTGACGAAAGGAATCGGGGGGTAATTAGCTCTGATGGAGACATCTACGCTGCAGATACCTCGAGTCAAGGGAGCTGAATCCTCTCCGGCTGCTGCTGATAAAGTCTGTATTTTCTCCCGGGTCCCCACTGACCTTTTGGCTCAGTGACTTGCCTGAGCTCCAAGTAAGCAAACCGCTGGGAAGCAGTAGTTAATCAGTGATAACTGATTTATTTCGAAGGTCTCTACTCCACCGACAAGTGTTAATGTGATGTTGGAGGCTGTCTGGTCGAGTGTGCATCTGGCTTTCGTCTCCTGCAACTATAATATGGCATTTAATGATGTGTCAAACGGCAGTTTGGTGAGGTAAATAGGGCAGCGTGGTCCAGAAGAAAGTCTTTTAAGGTAGGGAAGGGCTGTGTAGGAAATTGCCATCGGAGAGTAGTCATCAGTGGCTCCCCGTTGAAATGGAAACAGCCTTGAGTGTGTTTGGGGGTTACCCAGGGCTGTCCTGGGGTGGGCACTTATCTCTGGCTCTCGGGGCTGATATTGGTCATGCATTAAAGTGCTTATCAAATTTGCAGGTCATCCCAGACTGGGAAAAGCTTCAAGGGCTTTGCAGGACAGGGCTAGAATATGAAAGGACCTTGGCAAATAGGAGAAATGGTCTCAGAAATGATGTGGTGCTATTCAGTAAGGTAGATGGATCTGGATCAGCGATCCAGCATGAGATGGGTCATAACGGGAGAGGTGCAGGCTTGGGCATGTCATAGACCCCAGCCGAACCTTCATGCTGGAGGTGACCATCACCCTGAGCTGCTGAAATAGGGATATTGCGAGTATCTGTAACACCTCAGGGACAGTCCTGCTCGTCTCGGTGCTGGTCAAGCCCCAGCTCATGTCCTAGGTGTGGGGTTGAGCACCAGTCCAGAAGAGAACAGTGGGGAGGAGCGGAGAAATGGGGTTCTCCAAGGAGCATCTTGGGGGCTGTGTGTCCTGTGTTACTCTGGAGGAGGTGGAGCAGAGAAGTGGTGGTGGTGGTTTTGCAACGCATAATGTGACAAAGGAGGGAAATAAATTGTTTTCTGGTTGGGTTTTTTTGTGGTTGGGACCTCTGAGTAATGTAGCAACGTGAGCATCAGCGCAGGATGTGGTTTCTCAGCTGCGTTGGGAATTGCTGCCTGGCTAAGGGCTGTCCCCACATGTGCTGGGCACGGGTTGAGGCATCCTTATGGCTATGCGTTCTGATGGCCGCGTGCAGCCGGGCTCCTCTGGGCATCCACAAAAGAAAGATAAAATGCCAGCGAGAAGAACAGAGCTAGTTTCATCCCAGCCAGGAGCCAGCGCTGGAGCGGGAACGCATGCGGTTTGTTAGCATGCTTAGCAATTTGCGTTTTCTAGATGTGCTGCTAACTAATCCCATCACACCCCTGCAAGGGATGTAGGTGGGTAAGAACGATTATCCCCATTTTCAGATAACAGGATCACAGGGGTTAACTGATTCCTAAGGCGCTGTGGTGGCTGAGCGGGGATTACGGCTCAGCTCTGAACGCCTGCTCGGCGCTCCCTCCCCTGCCCCACAGGCTGTATCCCATCGCTCTCTCTATTTCCCCTTTTAACTTTCTGTGTTTACATCTGCAAGGTTGTTTTTTTTTTTCCCCCCCCATTTTGCCGTGTTCGCGGTGATGGCGAGATGTATTTTTCTTTCTAACGAGGGCACTTTTTTCCTAGCATTAGTGCAGCGTCGTTGACCCGGTGCTTGACAACACACAGGCCTGGCTGCGCTTTTGACAGCTGTGTTTTTAATGGCTCAACAATTTATTCGCCTACCATGGCAGAGCCGTTTTTTGGGTGAGATGTATGACTTTGAAATGTGCTGGTCTGGCAAGCTGACACAATGACTGCTCTGTGACCGGCGAGGAAGTCGTTGCCCTGCCTCGCTGGGAGATTTCAATTTCTAAAAAAGATAATTACAGCCAAGGATGAGCCGGGAGGTCTGGGCGGGTGGCTCAGGGTTGGGGTCCCTGCAATGGTCCCTGAAGACGAGCAACCTTCCCCTGCCTGGGGCTGTGGGGTCTGGCTTAGCCCAGGCTCCCCCCAGCATCCCCTCCAATGTCCCCTGGAAGCAAACCCCAAATCGCCTCATCCTCTTGACTCAACCTTGGCCTCCTCTTGGGCTGCTCAACTCGTTGGAGACCACTCAGCTGCTGTAAAATAAGTGAAACTGGACCCCCCAAATGCTTTCTATGCAATACCTTTTCTTTTATAAGTATATAAGGCTTTCCTTATGAGTTGTTTTCCAAGTATTTTCTTTGGTATACAGAAAAACTTGTCTTCCAATGTCTGTAAATTCACTTTTGAGGACCCGTCACTTCATCGGAGTAGCCAGGAATGGAGGAATTTCTCTCTCTCTTCCTTCTTGCACCTTGTAGTTTTGCTTATCCCTATGGTTTTGTTTCCCTGTTGCTTTAAAAAACATGACCCAGGTTCTTCACTTCTTTGTTTCTCTTCCCTCTTGACTCATCAAAGTGAGTGGTTTTTACATCTTCATACGTTCTGTGTCGTGGTTGGGTTTCCCAGCGTGGATTTGGTAGGGTGCTAATGGGAGGAAGCAGGTGGAGCATCTCCCGCTGCCTTTTTATGTATGTATTTTGCATTTGCCATAATTGCGGATCTTTTGACTCGGTGACTTAGTAAAAAATATTTTTTAAAATTCTGTTTTGGTTGATCAAAGCATTTCATTCAACCCTAAGTGCAATAATTCTTCGTACTGCATTTTGTATGCACCCTAAGAGCATTTCTTTTTTGCACGGCTGAGCCTTTTAGAAACCTTATTTGAAATAAAGTGCATCCAATTCAGAATTCAAGTATCACCTTCAGATCAGAACTAAACATGAAATAATTTTTAAAAATCTCTCTTCCCCCTCCCCCCACCGGCTGCAGCTCTCATTTCAATTTGACTTAGGATCAACCTTGGTTTTGGCCATCCCCCAACTGCGCTGTCATGCTGGGTGGTCTTCCAGCCAAAATAACCTGCGAGTTCCTGCAGCCCCAGTCAGACAATCTCTCCGTTAACCACCGTTCTTGTTATTATTAAATCTCGGTGCTTTTACTTAAGAAGTGCCCAGTGCCTGGAAAATCAGCCTCTTAGCTGAAGTGATGTCGTGGTCTTGCCGTCCTTCCCAGAAGATGCTCAGAGGACCAGGAGAAACCCAAAGGGTGGAGAGTCCCGCTGATGCTCCCATTAAGCAAGGCAGGCTGCTTGTCTGCTTTAGGAAGCAGGGATGACTTGGGAATGAAAAGTTCTCATTTTGAAGAGACTGTCAGGCTGAGAAGCTTTCATGAAACCATTTTAAATGATTTTTTTTTGAAAGAGTTGTGACATTGATGTTCAATGTGCACAAAGCAGCTGTTTCCCGCAGTATTTCTGGTCCCGATGTGGTGGGGAACACCTTGCCTGTTGTACAGTTGTCACAAACACATAGTAACAAAAATATTAAAGCCAGCAAAAACTAGGTGCACGCTGCGTTTCATCACAGGGGTGCTGAAAGGCTGGGTGCCAATTTGTGGATTTTACTGTTTTCAGCAGTTTTCCAGGTCTAGGTGGCTGTTTCCAAAACCTCGCAGGATTTAGACACAAACCGCTTGCCTTGCAGAGTCTGTCTGAAGGCTGCACCCATGATCTCCAGGCGAGGGTAATGGAACGGGGCAGGTCCGGTGCCCGCGGCGGGGTGGTGTCGGTCTCCCAGCCCTCCGTCTGCCCAGGCTGATGGGACACTGGGCTCTCGGGGGGTTTAGCAGCACAGATGTCCTGCCTCAGTGCCTTGTGTTCCCTGACACTGCTTCTTTCCCTTGCACAGACACTGGCTTTGTCCCTCCCGCCCCGTCCCCTGCGCCGACTCAACAATAGTCGGTCGGCCGCCGCACGCTGGTTGTGATGCTCCTCACAGGCATCTGTTGCCTTGTGCTTCCCCATCTGCCGCTCAGATCCGCTCCTGTTTTCTGCAAGAACCACGGGGGCAAACGCTGCCCTTTTGGCGCTGGAGGGTTTGTCTGCTCCTGGAAAGGTTTTCACGTGGGGTGGGGATTTCACTTGGCGAGCAGAGTAATGGCCTTCTCTCTTGGGTATGCACACACAGTAACATGTCCCAGAAAAGGGTGATAGCAGTGCTTCGTGTCCCGTTTGGAAGGGTTTTGCCGGGTGGGTGAGTGGGCACAACCCAAGCAGAGAACCATTTTAGCTGCCTGCACTTTGAGAATCAAGACTTGGGCACTGCGGCATTTCTGAAGTGCTCAGATACCCTCAGAACAAATAACCCCTCCAGTGTTATGGAGTATTTTGAGGTGAATCATGTCATGCAGCTGAAGAAGAGGTCACAGTAGCCCCAAATTTCCAGCTGGGAATGGCCTGCAGGCGGCCAACCCAACTCAACCCGACACATGGACAGGCTATCAAGAGCTACTGGATGGTCTGGGCGTTATCACTGACATATGGAATTGGAGTTATCTTTGACAATAACTCAGTTAAAGCTTGACAAGGGCATTACATGTGAAGAACACTGTATTGCTGGAAGAAGAGCAAGCACTGGTGTCATGAATAAGACCCTACCCAGCTCTGCAACATACTGTCTCCAGGGAAGGGTCTCAAAGATGGGCTATAATTGCATAGAACTTTATCGCTTTTGTATAAATTTAATCCTGTTTTCTCTGCTAAAGCTACACCTACACACTAAAGTGCTTCTCATCAAGTATGCCAAAGATACATGTAATAATTAAGTAGTCTTCCCATGTAATTTTTTTTTCAGGAGATGTACTTTCAAGAAGTTAATCTTTATGACGCTGCTAAAACTTGCATGTAAAGAAAGCAAGTGGATGTCATCTGAATAGTATTTCCTTAGGGAAAAAAAAGTCCTGCTACAGTTCAAGAGGGCCAAACAGTTTCCAGCATGAGACCATATTGCAGAGCGGATGATAAGGTATGAGAAGAAGATAAAGGCTTTTCTGAGCCGTAGAGCACCTGGAGGCTGGTTTTCCTGGGGAGGTGAAGTGGGCTTGGTGCTCAGAGCTCCACACAAGGGATCCCCATGTTATTATTTCATTTTCTCCCTGATGGTATTGGAACAAAGCAGGAAGCATCCAAGTGGCTATTGTATGGGCATCAGTCATCTGATAAAACCACTGGGTGAGGAGTGTTTTCTTAAACCCATGGACATCTGCTACAGGCAACCCCTGAGTGCATAGGGTGGGAAGGGGAAGAGAATGTGTTACGTGAAACATTCATTTTCACTTCACATTTCTAGCATAGCTTTCTCTGGCCATAAACCTCGGCCAATGCGTGCAAACGCGTCTAAGCCACGTAATGCCGAGGATTTGTTCTTCTGAGTCCAAGGGAGGAGGGGAGTTTTTAGAGTTTAGTCTCAGCCTTGAGATTAACAGGTGGATGCAGCATCTCCGCTTTGAGGAGAGCCAGCTCAGCCACACCACGCAGGGGCCTGTCGTATGGCAAACCATCCCATGGTCCACCAAACGGTGATAGGTATTGCAGGTCTGGTCTCCTATCAACCTCTACCATATGTCACAGGACAGACTCCCTCAGGTCTCCAGGAAAGCAAGCTGTGTGCCAGGGAACTCCTCATTAGCCAAGTGTTCCTACAGAGCTGATGCCATTTCCTCTTTTAAGGTTATTTAAGATTTTGGTTAGAGCGGCGTGGCTGGCGGGACGCTCATCAGCATCACAGAATACCATCTGCAGGTAGAAAAGGAAAGCAAAATTGACAGTTCTTGTGACCATCCATGAAAAAAAAAAAGCTGTCTCTTGTTGTATTTCCCAACTTTCTCTTACTGGTTTCATCCCCTGCATTTGTTTCTCTCTTTTTCGGAAGCGAACTTGCACAATATTAGACTTCAGCACATTAGGGGCAAAGAGAAGGTATTTCTGGTGGGGAAAGACATGCAAAAGGCATTTGCAAGGAGGAGCTTTTCCTCCTCTAGACTGGCTGAAATAGCTCCGCAAAGGGTTGTTTAAGGCTCTCCTCACCCGAGGATGGGAAACGTGCTCCTGTTCTGTAAGGGAAAATATCCGAGGGACACTGGCGTGTTAAAAAGTTCAGAAGCCTCTAAGGTGGATGGGCAAAGGCGGAGAAGATACTTTAGACTTATTCAGAGTTAATGACTTTCTCTTCTAACCCTGCTCTCACATTACCTAAAACAAAACAGGACAGTTCAAGACCGAAGTGAAAACATCCCTGGTGCACTGAGTCCGTGGCTCCAGCTGCGTGATGCTATCTTCCTTTTTAGCTGTAGATAGCAATGCTCAGTTTAGGGTAAAATTCAGCAAAGAGATAAACTCACCACTTCTTTCTTCTTACTGCAGTGAGGAAAAGGGGTTAGGCAACTTGCCTAGCTGGTGAGACCACTGACACGGGTAAAATACATACAGTATGTATATGTACATATAGCTTCCGTCATGTATCAGCTTGAGCGTGGCACAGGCATGAAGCTGGGCTCGTGCTCTGACCACATTTGGGAACAGGGGTTTTTGGGTATGTGGCAGTAATTATCTCTTATGAACCTGGGCTGACACCACTTTTACCCTGGGGCAGCAGGGCTCAGTGCTGCTCAGGGTTGCCCTAAATACACCCAACAAATCTGCTTACCTATTTTTCCCCTGAAAATCCGACATGCCCCGTTTAAAGGCAAGGCTTACCTTGATCCTTCAGCCTGTGATGCTGCAGGAAGGTTACTTGGCATGCAAAGGAGAAGGTAAAACATCTCCGTGTGCTGTGTTTTGCCTGTCGCTGCAGACTCGGTGGGAGCTCATGGCTTGGGCTCCCCCGTGTGGGACGGGATTTTCCCTTTAGGATAAATGCTGTTTTCTATAGACAGGCAGCCAAATAATCCCTGAGTTGTTGTACTGAGTGGAGGTCCAAGATATGTCAATACCCTCCTGGTGCTGGAGAAATTCTGCGGCTCCCTCGACCGCTTGGAGCCTCAGTGCGCAGCAGTAATGTCTATTTGCCAAGTTGATGAGGGGCAGGGCGACATGTGTTTAATTTAGTTAATTAATACAAATGGCAATTCAGCCTACAGCTCCAGCACAGATACCTATGTGGGAGGCTTTGCCCTCGAACTGCCTTTTGAAAGGCTTTTCCCGGTTTTGGGTTTTGTAACTCCGGTACCTCTCACAGCTCCGGAGGTTTGCTGTGAAATGTGCCTGACGGGCTCATTTCTGTTAGGGGTAAATCAAGTATTCTCTTTCAGTCTGCAAAGATTTTCACTTAAAAAAAAAAATGCATGCAGAAAGGAATCTCAAGGTGCCACAATTTTATTGAATGCATTTGCTAATGCAACAGCAGGATGGAGCAAATAATTTACAGTGAATAACTGAGTCAATTAATTTGGCTTCATTTTTTTTGCCTTGCAATCTTTCCAACCAACTAATTATAATTATTGTTTTATTTACCTGACATTTTAAGCACCAAATAACTTCGATGAATAGCCTTCACCATATAGCTATTTTATAGCTATTTTATGTTATGGGCACTTAAGACATGTTAATTAACCTTAGCAGACACCCATATTGCACAATATCATGTCTTATTTTGGAATGGGTTCACCTGGGGTTTGGAGTCAGCTCTCCACAGCAAGTAGTTGTGGATCCTGGCCTGAAAATGTAATTCACAATGACTTGCCTCTAATAATTATCTCCTAAAATTACCTGCAGTAAATAAGCTCAACAATAAATCCACTTCCTAAAAAGTACTCATAGAAAGCAAACAAAAAAGAGATGAAAATGTGGCTGAAACAAATTTTGTAGGGTCTTCCGAGTCTTTGCTGGTGCTTCCCCTGGTATAAAAGACCCGAGGTGGCCCCATCTGACAGGTTTCTCTCTGTGGGCCCATGCTTCTTCCTTATGGCCCCATTTTGGGCTAAGGAGTTATCTGATGTGACATTCAGTCTTCAGGTTTGCACTGAGAGATGAAAGCAAAGGGATATCCCCTGGGAAATCCATTGGGTCGTCTTAAAACATCCATGGAGTCATCTTAAAATGGAGATACGTGCCGATGTGCAGCTGGTATGGCTGATGGGCTGGAGCCATCCAGTCCTCCTCTGCCCAGTCTCACCCTGAAACAGGGATTTTTTTGAGCAAATATACATCAGTTGCAAATATATAGATATACATCTGTCCCCAAGAAGCTACTGGGCGTCTCCAAAATAACTGCTCTCCTTCCTTCTCCTGCGGTTGTGGATTCAACACACTGTCCAGGACAGTCCTGGAAAACCCTGATGAACTGGTACAACTTTTCAAGGTGTAGTATAATATCTTCAACAGTCAAGGAGAGGACACAATGTACACATTCTGCGTTCAAAATCAGCATCAAAAAACATGAGTCATATGCCAAAAGAACTTGACATTTCTGATGAAGTGTTTTTGTGTTGTTTCTGGTTTGGGATATTTGGGTCACATTTTCTGGTTTTCCCTTTGAGTCACAACAGCGTAAAAACTTGTACTTGTTCTAGCGTTCCCAATTTTTATGATTTCATTATGAATCTGCTGTGATCTGGCTCTTTTCCGTAGCTTCACCTCCTGGAGTCTGGGGATACTGGCGAATATTAGAAAAGTTAACAAGTGAACAACAACTCAACGGAAGACTGGTGGCCATGTTGTCCTGGGCACTGAGCCCATGTGCTTTGGGTCCCCCGGGGAGGGGGGCAGCTCGGGATGGCTGGGGACGGCTGAGGACGAGCCTGGCATGCAGCGGGGCTTCGGCTGTGGCTCCTGATATTTGGGGGAGGGCTGAGCCGCAGCTCCTGCTCTCACCCCAGACCTGTCCCCATGCTCATGTTGTCCCTTCTCAAGTCTCTTAATTAGGGAGTGCACATATTATTTAAATTCTGAAAGAAAATGTGAGAAGCCTGAACCCTCCCTCTCGGGGCAACAGAAATGCAGCTTGGCTTTTAACGATGTTCTTTAATAAAGTAAATTCCATCATCTGTGATGGGGGTAAGAGTGAAGCGATAGGGGAAGGCAGAGGGTTAAAATGGCTTAGCTGGTGTGAAGTGAGCTGTGAAGAACAGGTCCCAACAGGCCCCCATGTAAGTAATTCTTTTTTCAGACTTAATCTTCCATCTCAGTTTACAATTAAGCACATAATCCTTCTTGCTTTAATTTTTCTACCTCAATCTGCGGCTTCTCTTTGTTCCACCAAAGCAGCAAAAAAAGGGTAAGAGTGGAGTAGGAGATTCAGGAGCGTGTGGACCTTGTGGGTCCCTCTTCTATTCTGGGAGGAGGTCCGCTTCTGGTGTCATGGAGAGGTTTGGGATGGGATTAAATAGGTCCAGGTCCGGAATTTACCTCCCTGACCCCATATGACAATCTAGCTGAATAAACAAATCCCAACAATTTTTGGTGAGACATCATTTTGGAGAACACTAAGGACACTGGGAGTTCACTTTACCTGCAGATGTTAGAAATATGGTTCTTCTGGGGGGTTTAAATGCCTTTGAATGGACTGGAGTTGAGCAGGAGAGTGCTGGAAACCAGAGACTGTTCATCTGTGATCCAAAAATGAGCTGATCTTTTATGGGTGAGCAGCAGGATGCGTCCCCCTGAGACTCCCCAAAGTCGCCGGGTAGGATCTACAGGGAGCATTTCTTGTGAAGTGAAGTCATTTTGCTGCCACGGTGGGGATGGCCTTGAAGCTGTGAGGTTTGGCTCATTTTGCCACTCAAAAGAGCAAAGTGAAGTGAACCAAGAGGCAGAACTTCAGCTACATCAAATGGCCTGCACCTGCTTGTACGTTTGATATGCCCCATATTCCCTCCATACTGCCTATACCTTCAGACAATAGATTTATGTAACTGTTTTACAACCAATATGGGCAGAAGTTTAGAGAATTACACATTTTTTTATCGACTGTAAAGTCATTATACAAATCTATCACCTAAAATATGAGCACCATGGAAAGAACTTGATACTCCTAAAGCAGCCTTTATAAAAGCTTTATTGGATTTTAATTTGTAGCACGGGCTATAAATTGCGCAAGCTGCAGTGCTCGTACCATGTCCCTGACGTGGCATACATTGGGCTGCCCTTGAACCAATGACAGTGACGAAGATGCTCTTTTTAATAAAGTAACTAAGTCCATGAGAGGTCTCCTTCAAACACTTTATTATGGTTGTATTAAGCTGTCTAGAGACACCTGCCACAGCCAATTGCCTTTGCTTTTAGCGTGGAGAGGGTAGATGAGCTCTATTAGGGATGGTCAGATTGCAGATCTTGCAAAATATTTTTTGAGGGTTGACACCATTCCTGCCTGTAGTTAAAAATGTCCTGTCTCTGGAGCTAATACAGGGCTCCCAACTCGTGCCTTAGTGTGGTCCTTAAATCCTCTTATTTTAACTGGCATGGATATACGGCATTGAAAAATTCCTGCATGTGTTGGCTGCTTGTTATGTGCTAAATTCATTCTAGCGAAGCGTTTAAGCAGGGGCTTAATTCTGTCCCTGTTTATCAGGGTACCTGGGGCTAGATGATTGTTTTTAATATCAACAACAATAGGTACAGAGAGGGGATTTTCAATAGGCTCCGTTACAAACAGCACACATCAGATGCAATCTTTCTTTTCACGTGTACAGTCCATCTTTTCCCACCATTACTGGTGCTCCAGTACTTTAATGTCAGTTAGGGACTCAGGAACTGTTGTCCTGAGGCAGATATGGTACAACAAATCCCTTTGCCCAGTATTTTTTTCCCCTAAAACTGTGCTCAGGACAAAAAATTCAGGATGGAAAGTGTAAATGTATCCCTTTTAAAAAATAAACAGTAATACGCCTGTGGGAAGTGCCTTACTAACCCCAGTTATTTAGTAGTGGAAGCCTTGAAGGCTTCAATATATGTGAAGACTATGTCAATCTTTGCATGCAGAACAAGAAATAGCTGTAGATCTTCCTCAGACAACTCAGCTGTAGAGCTTATTCCGATCCGAGTCGGTGCCCCTTGGGCTGCAGCAGTTGGGGTTTCATGAAGGTGACGCGGAGTCAAGGAAAGAGCAGCACCAGGTCTTTAAAATACAGGATGGTCATGGACTCCTGAAGGCAGTAAGTAAAACACTGTGGGAATTTCTGTTCATGGTAGGTGACCGTCTCTAACGGCAAAAGCCCCCCGCGCCACCCAGCCATCTCCGCTTTGGGGGCTGTGATGGAGGGATTTGTTTCCTGGGTCTGGAAGTCATCACGGCTTAGTTACAGTCACTAGAAATAAAGCTTTAGAGGGAACGTGCCATTCCCGGGAACGTTGTTCGATGGCTCATATCCGATGCACGATTATTGGCCTTGTGCGTCCCCCCAGCACCAGCCACTGTGAACACAAAAACTGAGATGAAGTGAGGAGGACTGGAGCTGTGTTTGAAATTTAGGTTTTTCTCGGGCTTTTCTTTAATAAGACTCATATTCATGGTTATGAGAATGGATTTTTGTAACCACCCAAACTCAGGTTTAAAGAGCTGTGAGAGATAAATCGAGTTGTAGAAATTACCCTGGCAACCCGAGCAGTAAATCTGGCAGTGTAACAGGAAGGGTAACACATCTGGAGACGTTAAGAAGAAAGTTGAAAATAACCTGGCAAGATATTCATCAGCCTCAAACTTGTAGTGATTTCAGTTTGCTCTGTGATTGATGATTTTAGATCGTTTATTTTGCAATAGGTGGTTTGATTTTGGTCCTGCTGCAGCCACTACTGGTCCTGATGTGGATCCTGGCATGCAGCACTGTGAGGGATACACCCCGTGCTTCAAAGATCCCGATTTCCCAAAGCAGGGGAAAGTGATAAATGATTTTCCATGGGAAGAAAGCACAAACAAAAAGAGAAAATAAATCCCAGCTGTTCTTTAAGGGGAATCTACAGGCTTGACAAAATGCGCCTCGAAAATGAGGGAGGAACACAATATTGTCTACTTGTGAAGCAAAGGCCGTAATTAGAAATAAAAAAATGCCATTTAAAGCATGAAAAGGAATTGGAAATAGAACCCGTTTTAATGAGAAGATACTAGCTGTAGAGATGGGTACGGAAAGTTTTCACTGGGGGAAAAAAACCCCGCTGGGATGGCAAAAGACAACAAGGAGTTTCTATCAAGTGTCCTGGGAAGACATCCTGGAGCCAGCAAAGGCGACCGGGGGATTATTAATATGGTGATGAACATGAGAATCTTCCAGTTGCGGGTTGACACCTTTCCTGCCTGTAGTTAAAAATGTCCTGTCTCTAGAGCTAACGTTTGCCTTTGTGCTGCATTTTGAAAGAACTGGAGAGATTTCTCGCGTCGCGTGAGGAAGGCAGGGAAA
Organism: Phaethon aethereus; assembly: GCF_964289735.1. NCBI lineage: Eukaryota > Metazoa > Chordata > Aves > Phaethontiformes > Phaethontidae > Phaethon > Phaethon aethereus. The sequence goes on along the minus strand of NC_138577.1, from coordinate 3,220,117 downwards.
TTTCCAACCCATTAGCAACTGCGGAGAATGTTAAACACCAGTAAGCGGGGACGAACACGTCGAAATCTGTAAGGCTGGGCTGTTTGACCTGGGCAGGAGAGCTGGTCTGGTGACCAGCCGCTGGTGCCGCTTGTGTGAGCATCCCAGGAGGAGATGGGGAGCGTTGCCGTGCCGGCGAGGCAGATGAAGGCAGGGCCGGCGGGAGGCTCCGGGTGAGCCTGATAATTTCTGGGTGAAAAAAATGGAAAAGGTGACATCAGATGTGATAGATAAAGAATTAAAGCACAGGAGTGTAATTAATGCCAGTCAAAATGGTTTTATGGAAAATAGATCTTGTCAAAGAAATGTGATTTCATTCTTTGATGAGATAACACATTTGGTTGATAAAAGTGACTGTGTTGAGGTAATAGATTCCTCTAAAGCTGTTAGTGCAGCGCGGGCTGACACTCCGATTAACATTTATCGTGGTAAGCTATCAATAACGAGCACATTAAATGGATGGAGGGCTGGCTAACTGACAGGTCTCCGAGAGGGGCTGTCAGGAGGCAATCAGCAGCGAAGGGCGATATTTCCAGTGGGATTCCTCCGCCGAAATCGGTGCACGGCATAAGGGACGGTACGACGGCTTTTTACCCCATCCCCATCGCTGCCCCGCGAACATCGGATTCTATCGTTTTATGTTATTCGTGTAATGTAATTACCAAGCGGCTGAAAGGAGGGAGAGCATCCCAATCTCACTGGCTTCTTCACCAGCTCCCGAAGAAAACCGATGGAAGATCACCGGTGAGGGGGTTTTATTCAAGTTTTGCACTTAAGGTGCAAAAATGAGAGCAGAGCTCGGAAGGGAGATTTAATTGGTAACTTTTTTTAAGCACCTACTTCTTGGCATCCTTCATGGGCGATGTTCTGTAACTCTCCCGAAGACTGAACTGATGAAAGAAACTGGAGCAAGAGCATATCAAGGACAAAGCCAGAATCCAGATTTTAATGAAGCAAACATAACCTTTTACTGAGGCAAACTCACCCCGAGTTCATCACAAACCTGATTAAAGCCTGTACAGCTATTCAGTACGGTGTTTAATTATAGCCGAGCCCACGAGCCCCCTCGGAGTTAAAGATTTTCAGGATTTCTAATGAAATTTCCCTTTCCTTCTTAGATTTTTGGAGGCTTATAACTTATTTATACTGAAATACGTTTCAAGCTGAAGCTTGCTGATGCGAAACGATAACATAGTGTTATCATACCTGAGAGCGAATTATTTTGGGGGGTGTCTGAACAAAATCCCTGCAGCTCTCTCTGTTTTCCTTGAGGGACATTGTTTAGTGGTGGACTTGGCAGTGCTAGGTTAACAGTTGGACTCGATGATCTTAAGGGTCTTTTCCAACCTAAATGATTCTATGTTTTTTTTTTTTTCATGTAGGAGACACACAGGATAATTTTCTTATTTGTAAAACTTTTCCAATCACCTTCCCAGTACCCGACCCCGAAGCACAGCAAACATCGGAGAAGTTGAGAGGTTCACACCTGGGAAGCCACACTGAGGGCAAAAGCTCATTTCGCTGTGAGAAATGGGTTGGAGTATAAATGCTTCTTGTCTTTTCAGGTGTGAACGTGAACGTTTGAAGAAAATGACGGAAAACCTCCTGCTCCCAGCCAAGGAACCTTTTAGAGCCTTTTCCTGGCTAGCACCTGGGCTTAGGGGCAGGCAGCAGAAGGCAGCAGTTTTGGGAGGATGCAGGAGGAACCGTAACAAAATTATTTAAAAAATTGCTTCTATGACTTTTCGCATTTCTCCTGAGCTGGAGTTGCAGGATTGGGACCTTAATTCTACCCACTTCCAGTTTATTGGAATAATGTCAAGAGACCAGCTACTTTTTAATTAAAAAAGCTTGTGCATTTTTGCCTTAGCATTATTTATTTGTTAAATGGGTTTGCTGTGATTAACGTACACATGGGGAGAGGGGCAAAGCACTCTCTCTACTGTCGGATCCAATAAATCTAATGCAAAAATACATTGATTGCTTCTGCTGCCAAATTGCAGACCCTGGTTATCGCAGTGAGAAAGGGTGTAATTGTGCACGTTAAGCATCGTCTCCTTGCACACTCAGCAGAATTGGCCGCAGTAGAGCTGTTCCAGGTCCTTCCTCCCTTAACACACTGATTTTATTATGTGTGCATGGTTACAAGCATTTTCCTCCCTGAATCACTGCAAGATTATCAAAGCAAGCGATTAAAAACCAGAAGTTTGATTTTTCTCTTGTTACTGCGCTCAATTCACAACAGGATGTAGTAGTAGTAGTAGTAGTAGTAGTAGTAGTAGTAGTAGTAGTAGTAGTAGTAGTAATAATAATAATAATAATAATAATAATAATAATAATAATAATAATGGGAAAAAGGCAAATCTTTCCTACCTAGTAAGGAGGTGAAAGGACCGAATGCCCCGCTCCTGTGCCAGGACCAAGACCTGGGAGGTTGCAACTGAGACGGGCTGGGAACAACAGTCAAATTTTGTCCCAAATTAATAAGGGAAGGAATTTCTCCCATATAAGTAGAAAAGGCTGTAAAAGAGTTAGTGAGAATTTAAAGAGGTGTTCCAGGTAATTTGTTAACACAAGGAAGCAGTGAAATAAATCCTAGCCCTCCTGCTAAGGGCTGAGCAGTGCTCCAACGCCTGCTTTTATCCAAAACGCTTGGCTTTGTGCTGTAGGTTTTTTCACTCACCAATAGATTCAGAGGGGAAAAAAAAGAGGGAGCCTTCAGCACGTTTTTTACAGCTGTAAGCACGGAAGTGAAAACGATCAAAAGAAATAATTTATCATCTTCTCGCATGCTTACAAAAATAAATGCACTTTCAAGTTGCAGAGACTTTCCCCGAGTTTCCCTGCATCGCAGGCTATTTGTAAAGGCTCAACGCTACTTACTTTCTGTGGAGGTTTGAATTTTTCACTTCGACAGCAGCTTCTATCTGCGGATCTCCAAAAGCTTATGTAAATAGCAACGAGTGATGGTTCCCGCTGCTGCTGCGGGGGTATCAGCTCCCTTTCAGATAGCGTAAGGCAGGCATAGAAACATGATGTAACTTACTGCAAGTCATGTCTGGATTCTATTATAAATAGCCTTACGCGATGCTGTCTGCTGGCTGCGATGACATGGGGGCCTAAAAATACCTGCCCTGGACTGATTTTGCATCCTGGCAATTTGCTGGTGGGAACTGGGTCTTGGGCAATTGGCCACTGAGGGACTCCCGCACGGTGGATCTCTCATGCCTTTGTTCACGGACTGCTTTAAAAAGCCATTCCAGCATATTTCTCCAATTGCAAAGAGGCCGGACATGGAAAAGGGCATGACACAAACGGTTTACGAATTGCCATATGTCCCCAGTGTGGTGGGTACCGCGGTCTGGCATCACGCCCTGCACTGGAGCATCCCTGCTCCATGGGCCAGTGTAAGAGCAAGCCTCCTAATTATCTTCACATGATATAATTAAATGGTGCTGAACGTATCCATGGCATTAGTATCTGGGTGGCAGTTATGTTTCACTGCACAGGAGAATTAATTTGACTTTATTAGAGAGAACTAAGAGAACAAATCTCCATCTCTTGCAATATTGGGTGTGTTGAAGTTGAGGAGATGTATACGTAATATGGTGCAAACCATGTTCAGCTTCCACAAGTCCACCCCAGGACAGGAGAGACAAGCTTCAAGGAGGCAGGCTGCACAAATATGTAATCGTTAGCAATTAAATGGATATTTAGCAATTCTGTGGGGGTTTACTTCTTCTAATCTTGCCAAGATGGGGAGATAACACCTAAACCTTAGGTCTGGAAATCCCAGCCATAAACTGGAGAAGTGTTACAGCTGCGTGCAAGGCGTTGGGGATGGGTACCGTGAGGCTGCCAGTAGCCAAAAGGAGGTTTGAACCTGCTACCTTATTTAGGCAGCTGTTGGCCAAGAGCCTTTATTTGAGTCCATTGCTGGGGAAAGGCAGAAAGCAAAGCCCACGTCGTCTCGTGGACCTTTGTACACACTCCTGTGCAATCCATCATAACACAGAATTGAGCCTGGTGAAAATGTCTTCACCTTCACGTGAAAAAGGAAAATTGCTCCGTGGAGTTTCCCATTGAAATTCTCTCTCTGGACACTCCTACCCAGAGCAAATTTGGTTTGGAAAGACCTCAAAGCTTTTTTCTGGTTTCAGCAGAAAAGAATCTAAGGAATCACATATTTGTGGAAGAGCGTTCTCCAGCTAAATGTTTCTTTTTTTCTTTTTTTAATTTGAAACCTTGGAAATTTCTAAGGCAATGCTATGAAAATTTCCATTTTCTTCCCAAAGCCATGTTTTGCCTAAAAGATCACACAAAATATTAGTTTCCTCGGCTGTAACTGTAAGCACAGGAGTTTTTATTCCCTTCAACAGCAGCCAGGGCCTTATTATGTACAATACTGTGAAAACCAAACAAAACTCAGTGACTCTCATTGAGAAATGCGTAGCCCAGACCAAAGCATTGTCCTCCAACATCGTGATTCTCCGTCCATCTCTCGGATGCTCAAGCCCAGGTGAGGTGTTTTTGGGAGATGGCCCTTCTCCGGACTGGCCGCACTTGTTTCTCCAGGTCCCTGTGGTGGAGACTATCTTCCATGTCCTCAACAGATACTCCATCTCTTCTGGTGGTGAAGCGAGTGGGAGATAGGAGCTTGCTGGGCTGTGCATCTCGTAGCCACGGTACAGCTGAAGGACGATGAAGATCAGCCCTGAAACCTGTAGGAAGTGAAAAAGCCTCTCCTGGTGGGACCCTGCTGGAATAGTTACACCCTGGTATGGAGCTGGTACAACATGCAGCACTTTGCAGTCCAGAAAAACAAGCCTTTTCTCTATTTTCAAAGCAATCCAAGTACTACTAGCCAGCAACAGGCTGGAATAACCATCCTGAGCAGCTCCTGAACACACAGCCTGAAGTCCCACGCAGCCTGGCATGACTCTTGGGGTCCCAGAATGGACAAATCCATCAAAAATAACACAAGTAGCCGTGTTTGTACCCAACGAGCGCTCTTTGCATTTACTAGGGTCTAGGTGGGGGTTGGTAGGCAGCCGTGCGCTGGCTTCTCGTGCTCTTCCCAAGGCAGCCCGTGGTCTCAGGCCACCTTGGGCAGGCGGCAGCAGGTCCCTGGCAGGCACGGGGACTGCTCCTGGCACCACCGCGAGGGCTGGGACTCATCACCCCACATGCCATCTAATCAGACTCATTGGCAAGTGCTATCAAACGGTAATTATTGCGATTTGCATAAATATAGGTGAGCTCATCGGCGGCAGCTGCTCCCTCCAAGCCTGGGCGCAGCGTGCACGTGTCTGCGCCGAACGGCTATTTTGGGGGAAGAACAGGGGGCAACGGGGGTGGAGGAGGAAGCCGCGGGGTTGTGTGGCATCACCCTTTGCTCGCCCAGGGAGGTGCCGTGCATCTTGTCCCTCCAAGACACCCCTTCGGGGCTGAATTGCTGAGCAACGGAGCGGGGTGTCCCCAGCCTCTGCACTCCCCGCTCTAACCTACCCAGGCACATTTTGGGTTTCTTCACCTCTGCCCTCTGGTAGGGTTGCTCACCTGCACCCAGGCTGCGATGCAACCGGCTGGTGACATTTGTACAGTGTCAGGACAGGAATTTAACAGACCAGGAGCATTCCGTTGCCTACTCAACCCTTAACAGGCTCTTAAACCCACACCTTTATTCAGTATTAATCCCATTTGAATGTGCTTTATGTTTAAGCTGCTGGCTGGGGCGTTGCTCAGGGACGATGCTGAGGCTCTTGAGCAGAGACAGGGAAGATTTTTCTGTCTTCTTGCTGTAACTGGGAGCCTTTTGTTTTGCTGCACAGAAATGTGTTATTGGCTGTCGGTGACGGCAGAAGCAAAGGTTATAGATGCGTGCAATTCTTTGGTTTATTTGATTTGGAAAAGGAGCAGAGGGAGGTTAAAAAAAAAAAAGGTAGTTTAAGTTTTCAAATGAAAAGAAAGGGAACCAGCAATTCATCGAGTTTTGACAGAGCACTCCATCATTTGCTCCTCTTCCAGGAACAAAAGCGCATTTGCAAAAAAATAAAGACAATGGGAGGTACAAACTTTTTCCAAAGGGAAACCTTTCTCTATTGTTTTAACAAACGTGAAGAATGAGTGCAAACACACACAGACATCCCCGGTGCACTTCCTCTGAGCCATGGCTTTTCCCCTCCATCTTCCCAAATGAATGCGAGGGCACGGACACGTGCGCGCCCTCTCCTCCCCGTCCTCCACCCCACCAGCTGTTGGTACCTAACAGTCACTTCTCCTTCTGAAATAATTACTGTCTGTAGTGGTTTTGGAGAGGGCTGAGGTTACGCTTCCCATAATAATGAAGGAGAGAAAGGCAGTTGGTGAAATCTTTTCCTGGTGGCACCAAGCATTTGTTAAATTATAAAAAATAATACTACTGCATATACACCCTTGAGTAAGTATGTTTTAAGTATTTTCTTACTGCATAAATACCCTGACCACATTAGGAAGGTAGCAAGAAGGTTTCCATAGGTCGGGCTTTTCAAAAAAACCCTGAGAATAATGATTTTTGCTTTGGCCCAATTTCTTCTTGCCCTTTCTTCAGCACCCGGCAGCCGGCGGCCAGCACGTCGTACGCAGCACCTATGTATTAGCGCCTTGCCAAGAAGTCCTCGGGAGAAATGAGTTGTATTAAAGTACTGGCTGGAGATGGAACGCAAAGGGGTTTTTTGCCTTCAACAAAGTTATGCCGATAGCGAAGCCCGAGGCTTGGCAGCGGAGGAGGCCGTAGCGCGGCGTGTGACCCACGCGTCATTCCGATGGATTAAAATTGGTTCTTTCTGGAAGAACCGTGCCCAGCATGGAGGGCAATCGGGCCGAGCTCGTTAGGAACATCTTCCAGAAAGCACGGTTCTTCTGCAACCGCCCTCAGGCTGAAACCACAAAGCTGGTGCTGAACTAACCTAATTTTTGCTTTTCTAAGAAAGGCTCGTGTTAGATTAATTTTGCCACCAACCCAAATCTGTTTTTCAAGCAAAAGCTTTGTATTTTCCCCCGTTGATGAGAAATTCATGGCTCTGTGAAGTTTTGGCATGGCAGAAGGTGAAGGCTCTCAGGGTTTTGCTCTGTTTTCCTTTGAGCTGCTGGGTTCTCTCCAAGCCCGTGTCGGAAAGCAGAGGTTGGGCTGTGGGAAAAGCACGGCTGAGGCACCCTGGAGGATTTGTGCTGGAGGCTCTGATAAGCAAAAGCACAGAATATTGCTCGGCTCAGCTTGCCGGGGTAGACAGAGCTTAAAAACCTTCGTGAGCTGAGTGCTGGGCACGGTGCAGGGCATCAGAAACAAAAATCCCTGTGAGAAGCACGGCAAGGCTTGGTCTCTCTCCAGGCTATAGATGCACAAATATTTTGAGAGGACTCAGAAACACTGCGGATTTTTCGTAGCCTGTAACTAGGATATCCGTTCATCCCTGAAAAACATCCCAACTTACACAGCAATAGAACACCCATTCACAGCTGGGCGCCCATTTGGCCGCCAGCATCTCGCTGGTGCCTGGTCCTGGGGGTCGGGGCTGGCTCTGCCCTCCCTCCCGACCCTCCCTGGGGCCGCGGGCTGCCGTCCAGACGGACAGACCCTGCCGCAGCAAGCACCTACAGATTATTCAGAAGTGCAAAATAACGAGGTACCTGTTTTTAATGCTTTAGGGTATTCCCAGAGCCAGTAAAAAATTATAATTCCCATAAACAAAGGATGTCCCACGGTGGCTCCACACGATATCACTAAAAGGCAAAGAAAGCAGAGGTAGCCGCAGCCTGGGAGCCCGCCGTGCGTTTCACAACGTGTATTTTCGTACGTAACGATAACAGCAATCGTTGTATTTTATTTATTCCAATAGCACAAGGTCCCTGTTAAATTCAGGACCCGCAGGTAGTGCGCGGGAGGCACCGAGGTGGTGTAGTTTGAACCACGTTCATTTAAATGAATAAAAAAAGGCGTTTGGAGTAAATACTACCGTTAAATTTAGCACCGTAGGCTGGGTGCTCGCCTGAACCCACCCAAACCTCCCAGCTCCGTGGCGAGGGAAGGAGAGAAGCACCGGGGAGGGGGAGGACGGATCTGACAGACAAACTGTGCGACTCATTGCCCTGGGAAAACATCCAAAAATATATATAATGGGCCAAATTCCTGCTTCCCACAGACATCTTCCTAAAAGCCCGTCAGCAGATGCTGGCAGCGGAGCTGGGACGCTTTGCACGAGCCTGACTGGGAGGTGGATAAACCTGGCTGGCGTAAAATAACCCACTGCTGCTGCCAGTGGGGTGAGCCTGCATCCGCGCGAGGGGTTCGGCTCTGTTTTTACAGGAAGGGGTCATTTGGTGCCTTTTCTCCCCAAACGGCAGAGCCCCTCGCAAAGCAAAATTTAGGATTACCATAAACGTGAATATACGCTTTCACATGCTGTAATGGATTAAAAATGCTTATGGAGCTTTTATGAAGGAAAAATCACTATAATCATCCTAAAAATCTCTACCTTACAGACGTACTTAATGGAAATGTATTATATTCACAGAGAGAATGTTTACTTACTCTTTTGCTTAAAACTGCTCGTGTGATGCAGCAATATTTAATGGAAATGTATATTATACATGGAATTCATTTACCGTTTCACTTAAATAACTCCTTCCTCAGAGCAGCAATTGTTAATGGAAATGTGCTGGAAAGTTGTTTATTATAGAAGCTAATGTTTTCATGTTTTTCCCCCAAATGCTATGTGACAACCAACATTTAACAGACCTTTTTTGCAGGGATCTTTATAGGGCTGGTAGGAGTCACATCCTCAAACTATTTTATCGGTGACCCCCTGGAAGGACGGCGTTCGTGGGTCAGCGGTCTCAAACCGCAGGGATACAAAAATGAGCAAAAAGCCAATTTTTACGAGCGTGAAGCATCACTTTGCTGTTTGCCCAGTGCAGCACCAAATTTCAGCTTTGGCGGCTGGGGGAGAAATCTGGAAAGCATGAAGGGCAAAACGCCCTCGGTTTGATGGCGACGGAGATCGGCCAGAGGAAAAGCTTTAAAATTTGGCAGTGGTTTGACTTGTATTTCAGAGCCACAAGACTCCTGACAAGGTAAAGCTCCTCTCAATGCCCGCTCCGAAGACAATTCCCATTTCCCCAGCAAATGTAAGGGAAACGAAACCACTTGGAGTTACGTGAGTGTGTGTGACAAACCTCAGCACCGCGGCTCTAATTGATTTAACTTGGGGCTGGGGATTGAATTACTTGAAAGAAACTGGAAAAGCTGTTTTGGGTTTTTTTTTTTCCATCCATAACCACTAGCTTAAATACACAGCACATGCAATAAAACAGCCCGGGCGAGCACTTGGTACAGCGATTTAGACCACGCTCAGTAAAATAAAGAAGCTAAATTAGAAGTCATCACACTTAGCAACAAAAACATGTATTACACTGTTAGTACTCTTCGGACAGGGTGAAATTTTTTAGAGGTGAAGAAGACGTTAATAAGTGTAATACAAATACGTGATCATTGCTTTTTAGCGGATAATGGAGTGCGACAGCACTTTCCTGTCTAATTTTCGTGGAGCTCCATTTGTCTTCCCTCCAGCTCCCATGTGCTTTTCATGCTTTGGGTCATGTTATTTCCATCAATCTCAGCGTAACCCAAACCCTTGTTTACTATATGGGCAGGTGTCTGCCTTCCTATAAGGCATCGTGGTTTTAGGTGTGCAGCTTGTCCCCCATCCCTCCTCGCCCAGCGGCTCCCGGACACAGGGCAGGAGAAGCCATTAACTGCTTTTTCCAGCCTGAAAGCTGGTGGGAAGGAGCCCGGTTGCCTTGCTGCAGTCATAACCCCATGTGTCCCTTGAGTTCCAGCATCTGGATCCCCATGAACCTCTCCACTCACGTTTTGGAATGAGACACAGACGTTTGAAAGGGTCAGTAGATGTCCTATCAGCTCTGAAATAGGGAGCAGAGGAAGAACTCAAAACACACCATTAAAAAAAGTTTTAAAAGCTCTTGTATGCTTTTTTTGGTGTGTGTGTGTCAAAATTCCCATAGCAAAAATCCTCTGAGCAAAATCTACTCTGGGGATGGAGAACACCAGCTGTTTCGGGGATGTGGTGTTTAACAAGGGTGACCTGACAGCCTATTTTGGAATTGGGGGGGGGGGGGGGGGGCTCCTCCTTGGCCACCAGCTTGACCTGGTTGCTTCTAACGAGCTGATCCTGTGTGGTGCCGGGGGAGTGAGGGCAAGGCCAAACTCAGCACACATGAGCTTAATTAAGTCAGTGTATTTAATAAGAGTAGCCAGCTAGTCTGCTGTTCTTGAGCTCTGGAAGGCTGTGGGGGTTTTGGTTTCTTCCCCAGGTCAGGGAGGAGCTGCTGCCTGGTTGCAAGGTAAGAGTGAAGAGTTTTGCTGAGCCTGTCGTTTCTCTCTTCTGCTTCTTCTCTTACCTTATGCTCTCACTGCAGGAGAAGAATTAACAACCTGAGTCTGGGTTGCATGAGTCTAAATGAATATTTGTGTTTCTGGCAGAGAACAGTTGGGCTCACTGGCTTTGGTGGAGTTGGCCCTGCCTTATGTGGGTGCAAATGTGACTCTAACAAATGCTTATTGACTCTTTTCCCCTTGTAATGTGCTATCTTCAGGCTTGAATTTCCTTGTGTGCTAGTTTTGTAGCCTGGTGTTCTCCCTGGGCTCTCTGGGTTTGTTCTGGAGTTGGATGAATGTGTGAGGGGTGAGTCAGACCATGGCCCTGGCTACTGAGACATTACCAGCTCTTACTGGAAATCTAGTGGCCTGGACAAAAAAAAAATCCTTTTGCTTATCCTTCCTGTAAATATTATTGATAATGAAAGTGGTGATATACAATCTAATTCTACATGACCTGTCCAAAAAAGATTATTCATCTGGGGAAACTGCTGGGCAGGAGCAAGGTCCTCATCCGTTGTCACCTCACGTAGCTCTGTGCAGAAGCTGAGGATCTGGCCCATGTAAGTTAGCACAAGCAATTCTCCAGTATCTTTCAACATACTCTTTCTGCCTATTGCATGGAAAGTTTATCTTCTTCCTGATAAGCACAAAACTGCAGAGTATCTCTGAAAGTTTTCTATCCTTGAGTGGAAGTATGGAAAAGATAAATAGCTGCTGAGTAATTGTTTGGCAGAACATAATTGCAAAAAGCACTTGGAGGAAAAGAGCTGCAGAAAACAGCAGGGCTGGGGGGGACAGTGATGGCCTGGGAGCCTGTTTCAGCTCAGCTCCGGCTATTTTTGGGAGAGGGGGGAGGAAGGTAACTGTGCTGGTGGTGAACTGAAGCAGTGAGTGATCTGTGAGAATAACAATATCTGGGTTTTTTGGTAAGGTGGGGTTGCAGCAGGCTGATGGGCAGTGCTTCACTTGTTTCCCAACTAGCAACCTGAAAATAGTGTGGTCTACAGACTGCCCCAATGGAGAAGGTAGCTTCAAGGTCCTGGGGACAAAACTGAGCTGAACCCAGAGCAGCATGAAAGCCATATGCTTAAAATTTGCCTTTTTATAAATACTGGCTTGTGGTGTGGCTGCTAAGAGGGACTGGGCATGTTCACATCTGAAAGAAAACCAATGCAGTTGGTGTGAGAGGTGGTGGGTCGTTGGTGAGGTGGGTTATGTGGCAGGGGAATAGTCAATGCAGTGACTATGACTTATCCTTGGGGATTAGATGGGGAGTAAGGATATTTTGAGACATGGTTTTCTCCTATAGTGTTATAGGCTTGTCAAAAATTGTGGCATGTCAAAAGGTTTTCTTGAACAGAAAATCCTCATCGGTTTTAGTTAACCCCAGAATGGGGTAACTGATAGAGATCCATGAGTCAGCTGTGGAGCAAGCTGACTGGGTGAGCTCTTTGGTCTCTGAAACAGGAATTTAATCTGAGTTTTCTCATGGCACTTAAACCTGGGAACACTTACTAGACCTCTCGGGCCCTCAGTTACAAAGCTTCCTTAGAAATCTTGAAATATGATGCTTTCCTAATGCAGAAACTGTGTACCAAACTCTGGATAATTGAATATTGACCTCATTTCAATAGACAAAGAGGTTGGAGATCTATCAGATCAACTGCTCCGTTTATGTCAATGCTTCCTTTGTACAGGAAAGAAAATGGCATTGACCACTGATGCATAATTTTGGGACTGTTAAAGGCTGAGTTACCCAAAGCTTTAAATCACTGTGGATCTAAGTGAATAGAAATTAAATGAGAAGTACTGGGGGGGAAGAAACTGAACTGAGGAAGAGCATCCTACTGAGTGCACTGAAAACCTTGAGCTTAATGGCAACTCTCTGTCAATATTGTTAGGGAAGTGCATAAGAGGGGAAAGTGGGGTAAATGGTAAAGAATGTGGGAACAGGTTCAGATCTCTGACAGGTAAGAGAAGGTAAAGGGCATTGATGAAATGTGGCCAATGGATTATGATCTCCATGAAAGAAATAACCAAACCATGTGGGGTCTAAGCCTATGGCTCCATGTGGACAGTATAGAGTGACTGGGAATTGAGAAATGATGGGAGCATTATGGATGCTCCTGGTCTGTAACTGGATTGTAATGGAAAGTGTGGAAAATGGTGGGGAGGGTTCAGCTGAAGTCATATGTTTGTGTAGCAAAGGAGAGTTTCCCCGAGTTACTTTACGCAGTGTAGGTAATGTAGGAAATCTGTAAGTTTAAACAAGACAAACCCTTTAGCTAGAGGGCATAAATTGATCACTGGTTGCATTCTGGTTAGGGAGAGCTTCCTCTACATGCAGGTGTTTGATATTGGTCCACTTGGCTGGTTTTGCACATTTAGAGAGACAACTGTCACTGGAGACTCTTCAGCTTGATGGGCTAACCTCCACTTCACCTTTTTCTCCTGTTTACATCTTGTTATCTCAGCAGTTGAATTCCTCTGAATTACTTCCAAAATAACACAAAATCTGAAGCTGATTGCTCAGCTCATTGGAATTGGATCTGCAATGCATAAGCTGCAATAAAACTCATGAAACACCTGAGAAGCTTCTGTAGTTCAGATTTTTACCAGAGGAAATGGTCAAATTTATATTGAGGAAAATACTTGTGAACTTCCCCCCTGCCAATTTCTCTCAACTTTTATCCCTGAGCAAGTATTTAGAGCAAGGCTGAAAGCCCCTTGCCCAGGGGAAGGGGCAGAGGGAACTTCTAATGGTGGTGTGAATGCCACCTTGCCTACGGAAGCTTAAATGTGCTACTCTAATGCGAGATACAAGCAGAGTGAAATGTCAATACCAGTCAGTGTAATGCATGAATGGTTTCTGACATGAGAAAGGAGAAGGATGGTTGATCTTTAACCATTTTTTTTTGCATGAAAGACTTCTGCTTGGCACTTGACAGCTCCTTGTAGTCATCTTCCATCATCTCCTATTGGGGTCTTGCTGGATTTTTTGTGCTGTGGGGACAGCTTGGCTCTTCTGGATAAGTTGAATATGCCTGTATCCTGTGGGAATAGGACTTCAGTGTGCTGCCCAGAAGAGCTTATCCTGAAGAAATGTGGGGTTTTGTGGCAGTCACAAGTTTTCTGTGTGAGCATCTGTTATCAAGAGCATCTGTATCTTGGGCAGCCTTAAAGCTTCTTGCTCTGGCCCTGATCTTGCTTGCACCAAGCATTTCTAAGCTAATTAATCTCAGCCTGAGTTCATTTTGCTAATACAGAAAATGTTAATGTCTGGAGCCTGGTTCTCAGGTGATCTTCAGGTGATTTCTGAGACCAGGCAGCTCAAATGAGTGTTGTGGGTCTTGTGGCTTTTCTCCTTGGGAAAGGAGAGAAAGAAGACTGCATGCCAAACATCAAGGTTGTCTTTTAATTCTTTTCTAGTCCCCCAATGTACTTCCATGGAAAGGGAAAGGTGCCTGAAGAGGTGAAGCCTTATGGCTTCACTTTCTATGGGAGAAGGGCATCTGCAGGTAGAAAGAGCTTGAGACCCCAGGGCAGGTCAAGGATCACTATGTAGGGAACAGATCTACAGATGAAAAATAATTTCTGGGTCATCTCTGCAAAACTTCTTGTGTGCAGGCTCTTCTGTTGCTGTTCTAAGAGCTGCTGGGACTTACCTGCTGTATGATCTTTGTGGCAAACTGGTGGAAATCTGTGTGTGAACCCCAGTTTTAATCTCCTATTTCTAGGTTACTATTTCTAGTAACCTAGTACTTCCACCAGAACAGATGCAATCTGCTCAAACATAAAAATGGTCTCTCTTGAAAATCATGTAGACGGGCTTGAAATAGCTGTGCAAGAATAAATTTATTCTTGAGCTGAAATAAAAATCCCCAAAATAGTTGTGAGCAGAGCTGTGGCAGATATGTATCATGGCAGCAGTTCTGACCAGGGAAGGTGGCAGCTGGGAAGGAAGGTGTGGGTTGATCCTGAGAGGGTTGTCGAAATGGAGAAGGGGTGAGAGAATTGTATATCTTGTGTCCACAACTGCTTGCCACAGTAAGCTCTATTGAACCCTTGCTGAATCCTGTGCTGGGGTGTGGGTGGTCTTGAGTGTCCCTTCCTCAACCAAGATCTTCTGTGCTGAAGCATGAGCCCTTCTACCCTCCAGCGATGGGTGATCTCCGATTTACTGCCTGCTGCTGTAACAGTTACCGCACTGGTGTGCGCTACTATACAGGCAGTGTAGCGGTAGGAGTGTTTCCTTCCCTTGTCTTAAACTAGGTGTTCATGTTACCTTTACCAACTAGAATCACAGAATCATTAAGGTGGGAAGAGACCTTTAAGATCATAAAATCCAACCCTCAACCCACCACCACAATGTCCTGAAGTGCCATGTCCACATGTTTTTTGAACACTTCCAGAGATGGGGGCTCCACCTCCCTGGGCAGCCTGTTCCAATGCTTGGCCAGTCTCTCAGTAAAGACATTTTTTCCTGATATCTAGTCTAAACATCCCCTAACCACTTGTGAAGAACATGTATTTTCATAGTGGCCATAGAGCTAAGTGACCCTGGATTAAAAAATCCAGCCATAATCTGACCCAAATGGCAGCATTTCTTAGCGTGGTGGTGTCAGCAGGCAGAAGGGAAGTTCTGTATTGCAGCCGGGCTGTGGGGAATGTATGACATAGAATGGGCAGCAAGGGAAAGGCATGGTTTGACTTGACATCATGCAGTCTGCTGCTTTTCCAGCCACAAGACAGATTTCATAGACCTGATGTTTACAGTCATTAAGACTCAATTAGATTTTTGTTGGAATCATTTTATCCTGATTTTTTTTGTCCTGGACTGATTATTGGAAATTATCTAGTTTCCCTGAGGGGGAGACTCCTGTTGTGGGAAAGGCTCCTCCACAAATTGTGAGTTTCAATGTTCAGTAAAACCAGCCTCAGGTGAAATGTCATCCTCTGAAAAAGTGGAGGAAAATGCAAAGAGGAGATGAACAAATACCAGCTCAGCTGCTACAGACCTGTGGGTTTTCTGTGGTGGTGCCATGCTAATGTAAGATGTGGAAAAGGTGGTGGTGTGGAGAAGGGATGTCTGAGTTGCCTTCACAGGTGATTTTGCTGCTGACAGATGGGAGAGTCTGGCCCACAGACCAGGATGGCTGATGGTCCTTTGACCTGCTTGAACTGCATGGGACCCCAGAGTGTCCAGTGCCTGTGGTACCTAATGGGAGAGCTTGGCTGTTGAGCCTGTTCAGATGAGGAGCTGCAGCAATGGCTCCTGGAGTAAAGGCATTGAAGGTTAGGGAAATGCAATTTTGTGTTGAGATGACTTGGAACAAATTGTGTTTGTCTTGCTCTAGGGACCAGAAGAAAGCATATCCCTTTGATGGCTTCTGAGATGTTTTATTTAGGATGAAAGGTTTTAAAGAAAGATTTCAATGTTTTTTTCTGAAATATTTTGAGTCTTGTTCAAATTGCCTCTTTAGAACTTGACTTATCTTTCCTTGTTGTATTCTTATCTTGAATCTTGGGATGCTTTGGGAAAAAGAAATTCACTTTCTTACCAGGCTTGTTGATCTCAGTGGGTGCCCTATTTGGTGGTGCCACCATGAGAACAAGACTTGAACAGGTCATGGGACTCAAACAAATCGGCCAAGGCTGTTACAGGAACACTGCACCCTCCTCTTGCATCTGCATCTCCTGAAGGTGCCAGCAAGCCAGGAAGGGACCAAGAGCCCTGATAAAATTGGTTTGTGCTCCATTAGAAGAAAGTGTGTTCAGTCTTTCTGAAAGAAAGAGATGGATGGGACTGGTTATAAGCTCCCCAGGAAGGCATAACTTCTAATGGGGAGAATGCATCATAAAAATCAGAAATATCACTAAAAGACAAAGCTTGAAGCCAGTAATTTCAGACTAGGCAGAGGAGGCATGTATCATGCTGTGAGGGTAATTAACACGGGGAACATCCTTTCTAGGGTTGTGATGGGATTTGATCAAAACTGGAGCTTAATATTTTCTTAAAATAAATTCTATAGCTGCATCCCAGACTATTGTGCAATAGAGGAATTGCCTAGTCCTATAAAATATGGAAGTCTGTTTAAGTGATTACCAGTTTGTTTCAGCATAAAATCAACAAAGATTTCATCTCGTGAGTGTGAGCAATATCGGAAAAGGAATTACAAGGGACTGAAGAGCACTTGATGTTTGCCTGGTATGAGAATGCCATTATTTTCCCTGCATGGGGAGTAAAAACCAAACAGACAAAATAGATTGGCAAGTATAAATTTCCATTCATTAAAATACTGAGATACAATTTCTCAGTTTGTCTTGTGCAGAGCTTTAGATGTTGGAATCAATCTTCCATTCAGTGAGATACTGCAGGAAAATTAACATTGAAGTTCGTAGTTGTCCATGAGCACAAACCATGCAAACACATAGACTGGACCAAAAAAAATTTCCTGCTTGAAGCAGCTTCCTCTTAATAAATGTGGATAACTCTCCAATATACCCACTTCCCATCCTTGGGGATGTGTTGCTCTGTCAAGGAGAGAGGCAAAAACTATTTTTGGTTGTATGATCCAGCAGCCTTCCTCATGTCTCCACTACATGGTGCAAGTTACTTGTTGGCAAGGCTGTTCTTCCAGTTTCTGATACTGGGGCAGACCATAAAACTGGATGGTGTGAGGAAGCCAGCTTCAAGTCACTTTACAGGAGAGTAAAATGTCTGAAGACTACTAGGATTAACATGTTCCTGATAATTGTGTTCTGTATAATAATAGCTCCTGGTAATTGTATGATGTAGTAAATGTTAGCTTGGGGTCTTATATGAGGTTGAGGGGGAAGGGAGTTCCCTTCTGAGAAAAATGAGAGGAAAAAGTTCAGAAAACAGGGTTTTTCCAAAGGATTCCCTCTGAAACTCTAGCCTGGCTGCAAGCACTTTGTTCCCTGCCATGCAGAAGGCTCTGGTGAGAAGGTTTGTTTCTTCCTTTTAGCTCATATGCAGCTCCCTGGGCTATTTCCACCCTGTGCTCCCAATTTCACTTATCAGGGACACCAGATCTGGATTGTTTTTCTAAAGAACACTCCACTCCAGGAAGTTTGGGGTCTTTTTTTGAAACCAAGGTTATGCCACAAGCAAGTGCGTGGTGTGGTTCCATGGTAATGACATCTGCTGTGTGACATAATGACATCCTAGGTGAGAAAACTGTACAAGGCAGAGCATGTTTCCCTCTCCTGGAGTGATGAAAAATTGTGGTCGAGCATACAAGCAGCATAAGAGGTTTTGAAGAAGTCAGGAAGGAAACAGCAGATGCTGAGGCTGAGTCGGGTGTCTGAAGATGGACATGGGGATGCTGGTCTGCAAGGCCATCACTGGCTGGCCCCAAAAGTCGTTATCTTGCCATCATCCAGCCCTGGTGCCCCCCTTTTTCTGGGCAGCGGGTCCCTCCAGCACTTTTTGGGCTGCTCTGCTAGATGGTGCTGTTGCCTTGGTTTCTGAGAGGAGTTTGCAAGCTGGTCCTCAGCAGATGGTCCTCGGAGAAGAATTAATGCTTATTCAATTAACGTCCATTGTATCAGCCACAGCTCGTGGAAAAATATGTTGTGCTCCAGAAACTGCAGAGAGCTGGAGCTGCTCAGAGCACAACTGCTGCCAAACTGTCCTCCTCGCCAGCCAAAACTGTGCTGAGATGGGCCAAATCTCCAGAATCTGCTGCTGGACTGGGATGCTTTACCGATGTGAGTGTATGGTCTCGTGCGGTTTGAGCAACTCGGGCTTCTGTACAAGCAGCATCCTTGATCTCCTGGTATTAAAGGAACAAGGAAAAGCAAACTCTATGGGAACGCCAGGAGATTAGGGTGAGAAGCAACTGGTGGTGTGCAGCCATTAAAGTATTATTTCAGCTTGATTTTAACAGGAAGCTGGGAGATCTGAGGGAAAACTGCTTTTATATTTTATCAGGTAGAAATCAGCCCTCGGTTATTTCTCTGCAAATCTGGAGGAACTTCACTGCACTTAATTACAATGTTTAATATTCATATGAGTCTTTTCTTTGAGGAATATCCCCAAATACTACTTGAGCTATACATGCAGTGCTGGGGGAAGGCGCTCCTTGCTTGGGCAGAAAAGACTAATGACTAATATGAGTCCTGGCAATTAAACTGGCAGCGAAATCTGCTTGGGCTGAGGTAAACATTGGAAAAATGTTGAGATCTTTAGGACTGGCAAAGAGCTGGGACAATATTGGGACCACAGCTACTAAACAGCCATAAAACCAACTTTTAGACACCTGAGCCCAGTGCTGAGCCTGGAAGTGCCAAAACACAAGTGTTTCTGCTGCTGCTGTTTGCTCAACTGTCTGGAGTCTGCTGCAGGTGAGCGTGTTGTGGCTGAGCCCAAACTGGACTCAAGCTGGGTTTTTTCTCTTGGCACGGCTACCATGAAGGCCAGAGTGGGGAAGATCTCTTGCATTTATGGGGCACAGAAACTGTGGGGTCCCCCCCCGTGTCAAATCTAAATGGCATCTTGGTAAACCCCAGCATTTCCCACGTGTGCAGTGGGATCCTCCCAGTGGGGTTGCTGCTCAGTCAGGATTAAAGAAATCCAGCACCAGGATGGGGTTCAGGGCCTGTCTAGGAGTGAGCTGGGGTGCCTGGGTATGCCCCCCGCTTTGTGCCTCTCGTGATTCGGGCTGCAGCTTTGTAGGGTTTGGACCTGCTGGGGCAGGTTCTTCTGAACACAAGTGCAGGGTGGGAGGGAGAGATGGATGGATGAGACCCTTTGTCTCTCTTGGTGGAGCTCTTCTACCTCACCCAGCTCATTCAATGCTAATTGCTGCTGTGTTGAACCCTGCTCTCCAACATCCCAGCTGCCTGCCCTGCCTGCAGAGCTGTAATGCTGCTTGCTGGCCTGATAAATATTTAATTACTGCACAAAGTGGAGCAGCTCTTCCATGTGGTGGCTGGGAGCTTTGGGTCAGAGCACTTTGGGCAGTGCTGGGGTACAGGGAGCACTTAGAGCTTCAGAGGTGGCCTCTGGCTGCACAGGAGGCAAGGCTGCCCATGGTCTCAGCTGGATGAAAACCCAAGCAACCAGGTAACTATTTCCTTGTGTTCTTCACCCAAAGTGGCAAGAAGGTCAGAGCTGGGGAACAATGTTGTCTTGAAGGTGGTCCAGAGATGCTAGGGAGCAGGGGATGCCCTTTGTGCAGCTGAGTTTGTGGCTGGACAGGAAGGAGCAGGTGACTTGGATACCTTCAGCAGTGATAAAGAGTTTTAAAGTTCAGGAGTGGCTGTTTCCTTAGCTGCCAAAACAGGAGAGAACTGAGGTGTAAATAGGCAGCGACATCCTTCAGCAAGGAGCTAGCAGGCTTGCACACAGCCCTGTGTGAGGGTGGTGTGGCCTGGGCTGCCCCAAAACATGCCTTGGTGAGCCTTGAAAGACCACTTGTAGCCTGAGCCATTTTTTGGCCACCTAATTTGGATGGCACCATGGCTACTAACTGGATGCCTGCTGCCCTCCTGCTGGGCAGGATGAAGGGTGTTGGGGGACTTGTCTAGAGCCCCACAAAGTTTCCGTGGCAGAGCTGGAAGCTTGAACCAGCTCTATTGCGCCCAACCTCATCAACATGGTCAACCTCCAGCTCTCTAGCTGGAGGAAAAGAAATACCCCATTCTTCCCAGGGCTTGTGAGGTAACAGCAAGGAGAGATTTCAGACTATCGAAGTAGGATACCTTAGGTGTTTCTGCATGCTATAAATTTGCATTTTGGGGGAGATGCATGGAAGACCTGGCTGGCTGCAGAAGAGTAGCTGCTGTTGCCTCAAGAGCCAACTTTTCTTGGCGCTTGGGAATAACGCTTGTCCCCAGCAGACCAGCCTCAGCCGCTGTGCAACTGAGATGTCACTTGGCAATGTTCAAGTTAACAGGTATATTTATAGCAGCCTCAGCTGCAGACTATAGTGTCTTTGTATTGGATTTCCTTATATAATGGTGATGTTACAGCACCTTGACTCTCTCCTGGCAGTGAATTACAGCTAATTTCTCTCCCCCACATGCCTGAAAGGAATGGGAGCAGCAGGCTGCAAATCTCTTCACAAGAGTAGCTGCACTGGTGAGAGCAGGTAGAGGAGTTACTGCCGGGGAGGGCAGCCACTTAAAAGCAGTCTCTGAATCTCAAGTGAATATTGTAACAATGCTCAAGTCCTAGCTCTGTGGATAAAATGGCTTAGTAATCATTAAAAAAAAAAAGCTTGGGCAGAAGTGTCTGAGTTTGATAGATTGAGAGAATCTTGAAAAAAAAAAAGTGGGTTTCTGGTGGCATAACTAATCTCTGAAAGCAGATGCACCTTTGAAAGCAAACCCTGCTATCTTAATTTTCAGAATAACTATTTTCATGTTTCCAGGATGTTTCTTTGGAAATGACTAGTCTGTTATGCTGAATTATTTGTGAGGTTGCTGCTGAAGGCCAGCCCTGAGGAAGCGTGTGGTGGGGGCTGGCAATGGGGTGCCATGTGTTTCCCGAAGAGCCGTGTGAAGCCTGGGAACTGTGTCCTGGGGGATAAAGCTGTATTCCCTGCTCGAAGGTAAATCAGACTAAAACAGGCGGTGGGTGGGATGTCAGGCTGGTGCAGAGATTGCAGCCTCCTCGGTAGCAGGTAGTTTTAAGCACGCGTTATTAACTGTGTGTCGGTACTTCTGATATCATGCCCTTACGGTTCCTATAACTTTGACCAATTAGTATGCCTATTAAATTGAAACTTCTTATTTAATATCAAGCTAATGTAATGAAGTCAGAGTCACTTGTTAATCCACTAGCAGGTAATTGCAGTGATAATAAAGTTGCTCAAGATTGCTGTTTCTGGAAACGCAGGCTTCTGCACTGCCCTGGAACTGAGTGGTTTGGTTAATTTGCTCAGGTAGTGGTCACCTGCAGATTAGATGTATAATCTATTGAAAAACCTTCTTCATTCTGCATCTCTAGTATCCATATCCCTTTGCTGGCTTAAGACATCTAAATAAATGAAATAAATAAGGAATTAATCTGATGCAAGCTTAGTGGAAAAAAGTAGTTTCTTAACAGGAGCCAAGTGAGTAATTCACAATGAATAATTTATCTGACTTTTTTTTCTGCACATGGAGCTTCAGCAAACAGATTTCTGCTTCCTTCAATTAACAGCAGAAAGCTCTTGACAAATTTGGGGTGAATGCTCTCAACAGGAAGGCTCGTTCACAAAAAAGCCTCTCTAGGATCCAAAATTGCGATTTCACAGCTCTTTCCTTTTGCAAGGAGCCATGTGCTGAGAGGGATGAGGACTGGGGAGCGGGGTAGAGCTGGTGGCTTGGGCTGTGGTGTGACACCTGCCCTGATGTGGGAAGTAAATGGCTTTTCTAATTGCCTGCTGTTTATTTTTTGTTAAAGCCAGATGCTGTTTAGATTATGAAATTTTACCTGGGATGTGTAGTAATCAATGTTTTGAGTTTAGAGAGGCTGCAGTGATGGCTCTGAAGTGGGACCTGCCCTTTGGGTGGTTGTGCCAGGGAGTCTTTTGAGACGGCCAGTTCGTGGCTATTCCCTGGGGTGGGGAAAAGCAGAAAAATGGTACTGTTTTCTCCACTGCTGTGTTGCAT
The DNA here is from genome assembly GCF_964289735.1 of Phaethon aethereus. Classification (NCBI taxonomy): domain Eukaryota; kingdom Metazoa; phylum Chordata; class Aves; order Phaethontiformes; family Phaethontidae; genus Phaethon; species Phaethon aethereus. The sequence goes on along the minus strand of NC_138577.1, from coordinate 3,198,015 downwards.
AGCTGTGAGAGCAGCCCTGCTGCGGGTGGAGAGCCCTTCTGCAGACATGGATAGCCCACCAGGAACCAGCATGGTGGCCGGGTCCCAGGATCTCCTAGTCTTTCTCTACTTGACCAATGACTGGAGTTTGCTGAGAGCAGGTCCCTCTGAACCTGGTGAGGTTGAGCACAGCTGGTAGGGCCATGTGGAGCCCCAAGGGGTTGGGCTGGCTGTTGGGGTTCTCTTGCAGCCTGTGAACTTTGAGACAGGAGTGGATGCCAGAACGAGGTATGTGATGTGCTCCTGGTCAGGTGAAATATCTTATGCTTGTGCTTTCTCGCTTTCTTCCTTTCTCTTTGTGTGGCACACGTTTCGGCTGAAGTGCAGGGATGTGCGTGTCCTCCAAACCTGCCAGCAGCAGAGCCGTGCTGCTGATGGCTGTCTTCAGCACTGAGCTTGTCGATGTTGTAATCAATGTTACACGAGTCGCTTGTTTTCATATGGGGTGAATCTTGACTAAAGACTCCCGGTTTAGCACTCTCTTGGTTTCCTCATTGGCCTCTCCCACATGAGTGGTGGACAGCAAAGAAAACTGAATTAAGGCTGTTACTTGTAACACATTTTCTCCAACCTAAAACAAGGTGTTTGTTTATAGAACAGAAACTTGCAGAAAGGAAAAGACTTGTCCAGTCCTGAAAGACAAGACAGCATGCAACCCTCCATTTGAAGATGCAAATGAAAGCATTTGAGGTCCTGTGATGGCTGCTTTAAGATTCAGCCACCACAACACCCCACAGAACTGACTTGTAACTGCCTTTTCCCTGGTTCTTGCCGGGAGCTACTCTCCTGCTCCTAACAGCAACGTCTATGGGTTTGTGCCTCTGCTCTGATGGCACGGCTGAAGGTTCAGCCTTGCTCCAACTCTGACTGCGTATGATCAGCACCTGGCTTGGGTGCAAGCACTTGACAAACTGTCCCACATGTTCAACTTGCTTTTATTCATCCTGTGCCCTCCGATCTAATATTTATTGTTCCAAATATTTTAACATCTTCATTTTTGTTGCACTTAAATCTGATTGAATTTCAGTGCGTGGTGAAAATGTGTTGCGTGCTGTTGGTAAATCTAAGCATGCCAAGGAGTTGCATGGAAAGATACACAGCCAAGATGAGTGACTCTGGATAGTCTTCATTGCTGGAGCTTTGGGTCAAGTGAGACTCTACCATGTAAATTTGATTTTTCTGAAGCCAAACTTATTCAGATATTCATGTTATGGAAAAACTTGATGGGCAACTTACATTGGGTATATGAATTTCTTCTAGCACCAAAGTGAAGAGGTGCATACTTAATTCAAACTTATTCTCACAGCCTAGATTTTGAAATGTGATTTGGGGTCATGTGGGCATCCTCGTCGTTTGCCTGAGGAAGTTTGGGTGCCTCAAAGGGAACACTCTGCAGTTCCTGAAAATGAGACTTCTTTGAATTGCACAAGAAAATGATAGCTGTTAAATTGCTGGATACCTTTATCTAATTTTGAAGTGAAAGCCTTGTTTTCTGACACATGTAACTGAGGTTTAAATAGGCAGTAATTGTCTTTTAATTATTAGATCAGTAATAGGCTATGTATCTTAATCTGTTATGCTGTGAATCCTAAAACATTACTATTCATCCCATGGAATTGATTATATTTAACATGTATTAACTGTCTTTTTAAATCTCTAATATGTCTGTTTAGGAATCTTAACTTATGCATTTAAATTAGATTTAATAGGAGAGGTTTTTATGAAGATGAAGCTTTGTCCATTAAGAACATCTCGGAGTCTGTGGAGATGAGAGCTGTGCCATGGGCATCACTAACTGCGGAGCTTGGATGATCTTGCGGAGCAGGGTTGGTGGCTGAAAATGCCCTAAATTCTGTTTCATCCCTCCATGTACCTGTGGGGCTGTTGAAGGGCTCAGATCCAGGGATGTCCTATGGTGAAAAAAACCCTCTTTTAGTGCCTGACTACTTTTGCCACCTAACAAGTGTTTGTGGTGGGGGCTATATTTAAAATCTGTTGAGTAACTGTACATATTTAGGTCTGATGAACTGTAAACCTGCATTTGCAGGAGGCTAATGGGGAAAATGTTTCTAAAATACTTGGACTTGGCAAAGATGAGTCACTAAATTATTCAGTAGAAAAATTATTTAGCCATGTGAGGAACAGGTCATATCACTTATGCTTTGGAGTTTTTGGGGTTTTTCCACCAAATTCGGGTTATAAGTAAAATTGCAGTGTGGTGCAGCTCGTCGGGGACTTGTCTGTGTGCTATGTGTATCTCCCTTGGGATAATCCTGTGGGTTTTCTGTCCACCACTAGAAGATATGGTAGTGAGGAGGATGTCCTGGGAGCCCACCAGGAGTAAAAGGCTGTGTGGGCATGCCTGAACCTCGCAGGCAGTGTTTTGGGGCACAGTCACCCTAGCACTGAGGCTGTCCCTTCTGTAAGGGATGGGTGCTCTTCTCTCTCCCATCTTTTGATGTATGTGTGCATTTTCCTATGTGCTCCTTGCAACCCAAATGAAATCAGGCAAGTCCTTACCTTGCTGTATGGCTTCCGTGTAGAGCTGCTGTCCCTAACAGAGGAGAAAACCCCACATTTGTGGGATTATTGTCTTTGTAAAATGCACAGTTCCTTTCCCTCTTTCTTCTCTGCCTTGAACTTCTTTTCCAAGCCCAAATTAAATGTTTTTACACTGGGTTGTAGGGACCTAAGACATAGGACTAGAAAATACCATTTGTGTCAATCCTGTATTGGCCAACACTGCACAAACTGTTCTGTGAATTGAGCTATTCCTTAAAGCTAATTAGGCTTATCTTCTCCACTCATCTTACTGGAAAGCTGAACCAGAAGCCAGGTCCTTTGTTTTAAAATTAGAAACCTTTGAATCTCTAGGAAGTTTGCATCTTTTTATATCAACTCTTTCTGAGCCAAAAATGCTCATTTTTTCCCCAACTGATTACCTTCTTTCAAAGTGTAACTGTAGAAATGGGTCAGGTATGTCCTGATATGTCATTCTGCGATGGCTAAGCTGAATTTTTCAGCAGCCACTGGTAAATGAATCTTCTGTATTGTTCTGATGGATCTTTTCTGGGCTTGGGCCCGCCTGGATCTACCTCTCCTGCACCTGGAAGACCAGTGGCCTTCCACCAGGGCCCTGCCACTGTCTCTTACCATAGCAGGAATGCTTCCCACAATTTAGGAAGAGTGTGGATTACCCGGTTGCCTGTCTGCTGTGCCTTAGGATCACATTGCTTTTCACAGGTGCACCGTGCTGGTGGTCTACAGTTTCCTTGGAATTGGGCTGTCTGCGGGAAAATTGTGGACCACCGAGTGAGATACTAAAATACAGTAGACAAGGTAGCCATTTCGATTCTTCTGTTACAGCTGGGATCACTGTAGTTAACACCAGATGCAGAATTTTGCACACTATGCTGTTAACTTGCACCTTATTTTGTGTCAATGTTCTGCACCTTCTCCATATTCTTGATGCTTCCCAACTAACCATTAAAACTCATCCCCATGCTTCTATTTTTTCCATTAAGTTAATTAAAACAAACATTAAATAGAGAAAACAAACATTAAATAGAGCAGTTGCAGGTTGGCTTTCCTTCAGGTTCAGCTTTAGCTTCTGTCCTCTGTTCCAGCACAGCTCGTCATGATAAACTTCCAGCTCAGTCCTCAGTCTGTGTCTTACTAATAGTTTTCCCTGTGACTATGTGTGAGTTGCTTTATTTTTTTTCTTAAGCCTTGAGTGGTAGTATCTGCCACATTGCTAGAATAAGTTATTTCCAAGACAAAAGCAAAGAACAGTATTGGGCTGGACTGGCACAATCATCTCTTGAAAAATACCCATTGTTTTCTTCTGTTTTTTCAGATACTTTAATGATTTTAATTGTTCTTTCTGTGCTCTGGTGAGAGGTTAGGTTTGTTGGTATCCGGATCACACTTTCTTGCTGGCTTAAGTGCCTGATATTGCCTGTTTCACAGTCCAGCGGTGTCACCCCAGAGCTCAGTGGTGTTGCTACAGAGCTGAGTATCATGCAACAACTATTTTGGTACTGGAAGGTGGAGATGATCCATTTCTTCCGGAAGTTCGTTTTGGGAGTCCTGTACACTGACTTCCTTCCCCCAGGGACATAGCTTCTACTACAGCATGGGAGATGTACAGGTTCAAAGCTTTTCCTCTTTGCTCTCTCGAGCAGTTCTTCCATACCCTCCTGCCCTGGGTTTTGTGCCTCTTCTGATTTTTATTTGGTAATGAAATGCTTTTCTTGAAAGTACTAGCAATGTGGCTGTCAGAAGCTGAAGATGCCATATGAGGTCCAGGGAATTTACTGGGGGTGGAGGAATGACCAAAATGAAAGGCTGTGTTTAAATCTGGGATCTCCTGCCCTGGGAAGAGAGGGGAAGTGTTTATAATGCTGAAGGTAGCAGGGGATAAAGAATGACCCCATCATGCAGTTTGCAAAAGAGTAAGCAGTTCACAGGTGGACCCTGCCTTTTGGTGTCTTAATCCAGGACTAAATCTCATGTTTAATGAGGCGGTTGTGAGAGCAAAGCAACTACCGGCTCGGATAACCCCCTGGACAGGAACGGTGGTGGCTGGGGATTAATGCTGAGCTTGGGAGTAACTGTGTAAAACCAACACGTGCGAGTTTGCAAGACCGCTTCCCGTTGCAGATGAGTTTTGAGTGGGGCAAGACTTAGGATCAGATGTTTTTACTAGTGACTGACCTCATGAAGGAGATGCTGAGTTTTTACTTTGTTCTTTCCTGGTGGTGTGGAGCCTTTCTCCTCCTTCATTTTTAGCTTTTTTGGGGAGAAAGCACTCGGAGGCTCTGCAGTGTACCTGAACATAGTGGAAGCTGTGGGTTGTCCTGGAGGGTTTAACTCTGCAGCAATTAAAATGTTTGGGGAACTTAGGCTGCAGCTATTAGCATCTCCTTTAGAGATCAAATGTTTTAAATTTCTTCTTTTTCAGTTATTTTGGGGAGGTTAGCTCAACTCTATCCCTTGCTGTGGCTCTTGGGGGAAAAAACTGTACAATTTTGTTATTGGTCATTTGGCCTTGTTTGAAAGCTTTGTTTAATGTGTAAAGGAAGAGTAGTTTGGTTTAAATTTCTTGGTGTTTAGCCATTGCCAAATAGCATTTTTCTGTAGATGCTCTTGGCAATAACCATCTGCACACTCCAATTGTTTTCCATTAATATTTGTAATTATTTCAAAAAAATCACTTCCATTATTTTTCATTAATTCCTCATAACTTCTCATTTTTCATAATTCAGTGATTTTTCATGACTGATCATTTTTTCATCAATCATTCACTGTCACTTGTACTGAATGAAACTGGAGTACTACAGTGCAGTACTTTATTTCAAGGTCCTCCAAATACACATTTTATCTGAGCCAACAAATTAACTTCTGCTTCCCTTTGCATGGTCTGGCTTAAAGAGAAAACCCTTGAAGACCTGCCTGTCAGCAAAGCCCCCAGATTTTAGGACTCTCTAGTGTGCTGCTCTTCATGGGAGATGCTTCCCACCACTGGTGCCCTCTTCTGACCTGAGATGGGAGAGCCAAAGACCTTTCTTTCTTAATTTCTTCTCACCAGTGGCAAGTACTTGAGCTTCATCAGAAGGATCCATATATATCGGATCCACATATATCTTTTGTAAAGGCAAAAATGTCTCCTGAAACAATCTGAGCTGACGAGTGGTTTGGAGAAGTCAAACCACTGTTTGGACATGGGGATTAGGGGACAGCAGATGACGTGCTTAATGTGAATAAAACAAAGTGGCTCTTAACGGGGCTCATCTTAAAACACTACCGTTGCTGCCAAGTGGTCTGTGCGCGCAGGGTGATGCTCAGGAGCCCTCGGGGGGCTCGTACATCTTCGTGTACAAGGTGGTGCTCGGGAGGACTTTCCCCTCCCTGTGTACCTTGGTGCGGGTGCCTGCAACCAAGGCCGTATTTTCATGACACCCCTGCCAATGCGGTGCCAAATGGGGCAACTCCAGCCCGTGAACAATAAAGCGAAGGGTTTTGTTCCAGGTGCTCGAGGGTGCTGGGAGAAAACGCCTCTGTGTCCGAGCGGCACGGGTCCCTCCCCGCCGCTGCTGTGGAGAGTTTGCTCCGTGCAATTGTCTTGCTTGCAATTGTCTCACTTAACCTCTCTGTTTAATATTTTTAATGACTTCTTTGGTCTGTGGATATTTGTAACATTAACATAATTATCTATCTTAACATACTGTATTTGCCGCCTGCTGGGGATGAAACACTGAAACTAACACTAGTAGCTCATTAACAATAATGCTACTAGCTCATTAACAATGTTGACCCAATTACATGTTGTGTGTCCCAAAGACAAATAACTGTAATTGCAACTCAAAAGTGATTTCATAAACACTGAGATTCTTTTTGAAATGCAAAGTAGGGAGCATTATTTGAATTTTCAGTATAAATACAGGTTTGGAGACAATCATTCCACTAAAACAAAATTTCTGTCTGTTCAGACATCCTTAAAGGCCTTTTGCAGTGAATTGATCCATGGTGCATCTCGTTCTGCAGGATCAAAACCATTTTCATTTTTGTGCAAAAATTATACCAGTTATAGGCAACAAAAGCCAGACATCTGGTAACTGGCAGCCACTCCGGCTATCAGCAGGTAGCATTTTTCTTTTGAGACCATTTGGATTGCGGTGCGCCCAGGACAATAGGAATCTGATGAAGCCTTTGATATAATCTGAGATTTTTTTTTAAAGCTGCCTGGATGAAATGGAGCTAAAGAGGTTTGCACGAGACAGTGCCCGTGAGCTGAATGCACGATGCTGCGTGTGCAACCCACCGCCACGTGTCGTGAATGGAAGGGAATGGTTTTGAGTGGGGAAGATGACGGTAACGCAGCAGTCGTGGGGCGTATAGAACTCAGGAGGACTTGTCACCTTCCCGGGGCCGGCGTGGGATGTGCTGAGGGATGCCGAGGCCGGGCAGGGCGCTTCCCTCCCCGGGTGTGCTGATGTCCCTGCTTCGACACAGGGGCGAGCCGGGCTGTTCTCGGGTCGCTCGCCTGTCCTCGTCGCGTCCCCGGCGGGCGCGCGCGGCCGTCCCCGCAGGCGCTCCCCTTTCTGGGAGCGGCGTGGGGCAAACTTGCGGCGTGGATGAATTTCGCTGAGGGAAAACAAAAGGATCTTATTTACGGGGCCAAAATAACTATTTTGTTTGCTCTTTGTGTACAAGAAGAAAGCAGCGGCTTTGTGTTGCAGACAGGCAATTAACGCTTGGGAGCACCCATTTGCAGAGCTGTTTGCCCACGAGCTTCTATACTGCTGCCAATCTGTGGCATCAGGCCAGTTTCCTTTTTGCGAGATATCCCCCACGAACTTGTACGGTCCCTGCTGGAGCAGGGCACGGGGAATAAATAACTGCGTCTTTCTGCCAAAGCAAGGATGGGTAGGGAGGGTGGTAGATCCTCTGGAAAAGGGGTAGGGAGCTCCTGGCTCTCTGGGATGTGGAGCTCTTCATCAACATGGTGCCTTATCTCGTGGTCGGGCTTCTCCCTTGGCACTGCTGTTTACTGACGGAGTGAGGTTTATTTTCAAAAAGCAACTTCAGTGCCTCTGCCACAATACCTAATGACGTTATCAAGATGGCTAGGAATGGATTTTTAAGCTTGAAAGGTGATGACAACCTCGTCATGCAGTATGCCAGATGATGGGTAAATTGAAACTTCTCATCATTATTTATTGAAAACAGCTACTATAGCATACCCAGAATTTTCAGCCTGATGGGGCTCATTTATTTCATATTTTAAACATTAAAAAAACAACAATGGGGGAGGCTGTCATTAAGATATCAGTGAATCAAACCATTGAATGAGATAATTGTTCACCAAAGAGGAGCTAGCTGAATTTTTAATGCAGTGTCGCTGTGGCTTAGGGGTGAAGGTTGTTGTGTTTACTGAAATCATATTAGGAAATGATGTATCAAAAATGCTGGTCAAGTATCTGTACTTGCCTTCAGCCTTCCAAATAAGTTTCTGTTCACCTTTGGGTTGTGTGGTGATTCCTGGTGCAGCTGTGGGATCCTCCCTCTGGTTTGGTTCCTATTGTGCTGAAGAGCAATTTGGTTCAGTTCTCATGTCAAAGGCTTCAAGACCCCAACCTCTAAATCTTACACACTGCTCTTGGAGACCTGCCTTTTTTGCCTAAAGGAGGACAGCCTAGGGGAGGTTTTAAGGCAAAGCCCAACTCCAAGTTTGCTGATGCTAACTATAGAAGGGGTTCAAAGAAGGTATTAAGTCCCTTAGGTAGACTTCTAATACATTTTTTTTTCTTATCCAGACTCAAGAGCTGTAGTTGTAGCAGGGGCTCAGAAGAAGACAGAATAGGAGTCTTTAAAACAGTGCTCTCAAAGAAAAGAAGTAAGGAGGCTGGATCTCCTGAGGCAGGGAAGTGCCTCTTCTGCAAGCTTTATGGCTTTGTGTGGCAGGTGAGGAAGCTTCTCTGTTCTGCAGGGCTTCAGCAGCATTTGAGGGGCTGATTTCCTGGTAAAAATCTCTCCTAAGTAGAGAGAAAAATCAAGTCTTTGGTAGGGCTGCTACTGGCCAGACAAGCCTACAAGCCCCTATTGACATGGCAAAGACTTATGGTGGCTGCTGTCCCTGTGTGCTGCGCCTTCTGGGGCAGCTCCCCAAGTGTCCCAGCCACCTTGGATCTCCCCTTCAAAGGGGTGCATTTTTTTTAGCTCAAGGACACATTTTTTTTTTGCATGTATTTAAAGATATGTGTGTTCTTCAACTATTTTCACCCCCTGCGCTAAAGTGAAGCATCCCCACAGATGGCTGAAGCAAGTGCTCTTGCTGTCTTGCCATGCTTAGCGTGGGGGTCATTGGGTTGACTGGGGAAGCAGAGGAAGATTTTTAGTGGTATCAGCCCCAAGAGCCTCCTGCATCCTCTGAAATCGTTGCTTTGGTGTCTTCACTGGTGGCTGCTGACTGCCCAAGACTGCTTTTGCCCATTCCCTGGCTCTCTGGGACTGGATTTACATTACTGCCAGCTGTACTGGCAGCTGCCTCTGCCCCCCCAGCCCTGCTCAAAGCTCCTCCCAGGAGAGCTGCTTACAGCAAGAGTTTTGATTCTCTATGGATGGAGATGAAGTACCTGCCCAGCCTGGGGAGGATCTTGTTTGGGTGGTTTTTTCCTCAGTTTCTCCTAGTCTGAGGAGACAGGAGTCTCTATAATATTAGGCTCAAAAGCCCATCATTTGGGAAAATCTTGGGATAACCCTTTTTTCCTTCAGACCCAATGGTACAGACAACATGTGATGCGTGCCCTGGAAGGACAGCTTCTCTGTTCTCGGTCCTGGGGCACATCCCTGCAAGTGCTGATGCTTCCAGACCCAGGGCTGAAGGAGGGGAGAGCTGAATCTGCCCCCTCCCCAGGTATGTGCTCTCCTTTGGGCCATGAGCAGCCCCATCCTGGGGGCTCTCCAAGAAACTGCCCATGGGCTGGGGGAAAGCTCTGCCAGGGGCTGGGTTAATAACTCAGTAAAAACTCAACAGTGGTGGCCGTGAACACTGATGGCCATGGCTTTTAATTTGCAGATACAGATGGAACAGGGTGGCTTGTGTATCTGCGGGCATCGCTTCCCCGCGTGGAGTGAAGGGCTCTGAATCTGGCCACTCCACGGGCGGTGGCGAAGGGCGCTGGGCTCAGCTTCCCGTGCCCTGTGGATGTGCTGGGGTGAAGAGCGTGGTGCTCGAGCAGCTCCTGTCTCGCTGGGTGTACAGGCTGAACGGGTTTTTCCTTCCCCCTAGGAAAGCGTTGTTGTTTTTTCTGACCTGGAGGGATGGTTCAGTGTGCCAAAACTTTCTTTTGAGTCTAGCGATTCGGTGGTGCTGGCAACAAGCCGGGTCTCTCGGTGAGGCGGGCAGGGCTGAGCTAACTAGGACAGAGCGATGCGCCCCGGAGCTTGCTGCTCTTGGGATTTGAGAGATGAGAAAGCCCTGGGCTGGGTTTGTTTGGTTTGCAGGCAATATTTCACAATTTGTCTGGTTGCAATGTTTCTGAAAGAAAAATTTTACTGGAGAGCATGAGAAGAGGGCATCAGGGATGTATTATCAGGGAGAGTGCTCTGGGGTGTTCAGGGGAAAAAGCAAGGGGGAGAGGTTTGGGGTTCTTTAGGGAATTTAGGACATGGAGCTCCTGGGCATTTGATATTGATAGCAAAACTGCAAACTGCATTGGTAGCACAGAGGGTTTGCATGGCATGGTGTGCCCCCCGCCTGTTTTTTGGCTTGGGCTCCAAGTGGAAAATGATACGTGAACTCAGCAGCGTTACCTGTACGAGGGGGGAACACCCGAAGGCGGCTGGTTGGATGCCCACGCTGGCTGGTCACAGGGTTGTTGCTTTGCTCTCCTAGTCAGGAGGTATGAAGGACCTGCCAAGAAGGATGGTTCCTACTTCACATGATCAAATGCAAGTAGGTAAGGGCTGGCAAATGTGTTGTGCCCTCACCTCAGCCATGCTCTGGTAGTGGGGCCTCGTCTGCCTGGACTTCTATTCCCCTCCCTGGAAAAATGGCAAGTTTTGGCTGTGGTGCTTCATCTCCCAGGGGCCAGCTGAGCCCAAAGCTGTGCGCCTTATCTCCAGCCTGGGCCATGGCTGCAGTCCCTGGGAGCCCCTCAAAGCCTAAGCAGCTCCTTGGCACCTCTCTTCACATCTTATACCTGAGTTAATATCCCACTTAACCTGCAGATCTGGGGTTTCCCGGCAGATTTGATGGGAGGATTTAACCTTTAGAAATATTCAGATGAGATCTACTGCAATGGTCCTGGAAAACTGCAAACAGTGGCAGATCAATTATCTGTTACAAAGGACAAGTATTTTAAATGGTTGCTCTTTGGCTAGTTTGCTCCAGTCTTTCAGCACCCATGCTAATTCCGAGCTATTATCGGAATAAAGTCTGTGATGCTTTTATGCCCTCCCTTTGTCAATGTTGCTATGTAACCTGTGCTGCCCAGGTCAAATGGAAACCTCATAGGAACAGGGATGGTTTTATTGGTGCTGAAAGAAAAGGAAATAGGAGAAAGATAGGTTTTTGTAAAAAAAAAACCACTAGATGAAACCTTGGGTGTAAATACAGGCATAGGAAAAAGTGTTTAACTGTCTGCGCTGTGCTGGTAGTATCTTCTGCCTTTTGCTGTGGCAAATCCCACATGCAAACCTCCTTCCTGGAAAGCAATGGGAACAGAAGCAGTGGAGACTAAAAATTAAAGATAATATTGTTTTTTAAAAAAAACAACCAAAACCTAACCGAGCATGTCAGCAAAAGGGGGGAACGCCCTGTCCCCCTTGGGTGACTTGTGCCCCTGCCTGCGGAGCTGGCGGCTGCCTGGGGTCCTGTGCTCGCTGGCAAGGGATGAGCGGCCGCGGTTAAAAAGGCAGCTATTGATTTCCTGACTGTTCCCACTGACAGGCCGATCGCAGCTGGTGGGAGCTGACCCGTGGCACCTTGAGGTGCTGCCGGGCTCAAGGACCTGCTGGACTTTCCCCACTTCTCCTTTGCCTTTCCAGCATGGGCAGCTCATTTTTTTGTGTATTATTGCTGGTGTGTGTGAGGGCATGTCAGGAAAGGAAAACTGCTGATATCCCAGCTGGTTTTGCTCTTCCAAAAGCCAGTTTTACAGCTGAACAAATACCATGTCAGGATGGAGGTAAGCAGGTGACCGGCGATGATCTGTGTGAGTTTGGGATGCCCTGGGTGGAGATGAAGGCACTGGCAGTGAGGGGGCTGGCTCCCCAAAAGCTGCCCATGTGAGCTCACAGCAGAAGTAGCTGCCTGCCAATCATTCAGTTTTGATCAGTCCTGACATAATCAAGTGAGCCGGGAACAAAAGAGGGATTTTTGGAGTTCGTAGTTATTTTGTTAACTTATTACAGTCAGTTAGGGCTTCCGAGCAGCCCCTGCGCGCCAGCAGGATGAGGTGCTGCCGGAGCAGGTGGAAAACCTGGTGAAACAACGCGGTTTGTTTTTCTTAATACGACTTTTCAGTTGAAGAGAGCTCGGTGCGGCGGGCGGCTGCTGCTGGGGCAGGGTTCTTGCCGGGGCTTCGGGGATCACGAGCCCCAGCGCGAGGAGCAGGCTGGCGAGTGATGCACCGCGCAGCAAGAGCGATGGCTTTGGGAAAACGCACCTATTATGTATATAGACACATACCTTGTCTTTTATTTGCCTATGCTACATGCATATGTTTTATGCATGCTATGAAACACTTCTGCTGGTTCCTGTTGGCTCCAGCGCTTTCTGCAGCCCCTACAGATCATGATTGCTTTTCCCTCGACCAGCTAATTCCTGTTAAGCTTCCCTCTGTCAGAGACCTTCTTGCCACTACAGTGTTTGGGCAAGGTTTAGCTAATAACTACCTTCTGTTGGGGAAAAATGATTTAGTGTGTGAAATCTTTCTTGGCTTCTGCTGGCAAGCTTCTGAGAGAGGCTGCTGTAATATCTGCCTTGGAAATTGTTGCTTACCATCCTGCAGGAGTCTGTGTGGGAAAACAGGGAAGGGATTGCGACTGTAGCACCTCTGGAAACTAGATTTAGAGCTTATTTTTCTCTGTGGCATGAGAAGATAGCTCCAGTTAACAGCCTGAGTGGGATTATATGAAGCTGGTCCCTGTATAGTATTTCTTTTCTAGAGATGTGGAGGCAATTCCCTGATCTGGGTAAATAGGTATAATGGGTATCTCACAGGCATCCGTTGTATCTGCGGCTCCTTAATGATAGCTCTGTGTTATAGACCTGGCCAAAACGACAGTAGTTAGCAGATCTATGGCTTTCCAGCCTTGTGCAAAGCCCTCTGAAGATTCTTCTCTCCATCCCAGTGAAGTCCACACTTTAATCTGGAAAGCTTGAAATGGTTCATCAAGCAAAGTGACAGCTCTCCATCCTTCCTGCTGAAGCCAAAGTCATCCTTTGAGGACAGTGTATTTAAGGGAATTGCAGAATGGCTGAGGCTGGAGACACCTCTGAGCATTGTCCAGTCCCACTTCTGCTCAAGCAGGATCAGCTACAGCCAGCTGCCCAGGACTGTGTCCAGTTGGATTTTGAACACCTCCAAGGATGGAGACTCCACAAACTTTCTGAGTGATCTGCACTGGTGCTTGACAGAATATGTCCCTGCCTCTTGTGCTGGGGACCCCAGACCTGCAGCCAGCACTCTGGGTGTGCCTCCCCAGTGTTATGCAGGGAGGATGCTCATGTTCATCCTGGTGTCCACCAGCACTTTATGTCTTTCTCTGCAGAGTTGCTTCCCAGCTGGTCAGCCCCACCATGTACTTGGTACCTGGGGCTGTTCTTCCCCAGGGGGAAGACCTGATGTTTCCCCTTGTTGAACATCACAAGGTTCCTGCTGGCCCATTTCTCCAGCCTGCCCAGGGCCCTGTGGAAGGCAGCTCTGGGGCTCCACCACCAATCTCGCTGCAAGCACCCCCTTTGCTCCTGGCCAAAATAACCAAGCCTGTCTGCCCTGCAGACCGAATACCCCGAAGTCTTGCTTCTCATCTCGGCTTTTAACTCATTTGCCCATCATTTCATCAGTTTCTTGTTGCTATGTAAATGGGAAAAAAGTCTTATTTACTTTTGCTGTTAACATTATTTTTACTTACTGTGCAGACTGCTGGTGAGTTTTATTAATATACTATTTGTCAGGGTGTCTAATGTGTGTTTGTAAAATGGCTTGGAGATAATTTGCTGTTTCTATTTAATTTTTAATAAGGTAGCTCTCTTCATTACACTGTCTGCTGGTGAGGTTTTATTTAAAAATATCCAAGCTGTGACCATGGTATTTTAATTCTCTAATCCATCCAGCTGCATGACAGCAGTGCTGCTTTGCTGCAGGTGTCTCCCAGGCTTGTGCCGAGGCTGTGGCAGGTGACCAGCTTTGTGGCTCTCTGGCTGCCGCTGCATGGCTGGGCCCTTCGGGGTGCTGACCTTGGGGAGAACCTTCCCTTCCAGGCTGTCACAAGTGGACCTCAAGTATCATCTTTGCAAATGCTTTTGTGAAAGGTTTTGGGTTTGAACTTTTGTCTGGTGCAAGGGCATGGTCAGAAAATGCTAGACCACTTCTCTTTCTGGCCAAAAGTCATAAATCCCAGTTCTCTGAGGGGAGCAAAGATGGGATCCTGCAGCTTCCAGGTACCTCAGGATGCCATTGCTTTGCCCAGCTGCAGCTTGCCTGTTCTCCCAGAAATGTGTTAAAACCTCTAAACCTTTCAGCCTGGTTGAGGTGAGGATGTAGCTCTTGTGGTCGTGCCAATGGTGGCCACTGGAGACCATGCAAAATAGTGAAAGGTGCAAAAATTAGCAGGGAAGTAGTGGCTGGCACCTCTTTCCTGCTCTCCCTTATATTTTATTTTCTGTTGTATGTCTATTTCTGTTTTATTTAGTGGGAGGTTTGAAGGCTTCCTGGAAGGAGGAGGGTCCATGAGTCTGTGAGCGAAGACCTTCCACAAGGAGAAGACTTGTAGGACCTGATAGGGATTCCCACTGCTGGAGCACCATGGAAAAGAGACCAAGAGGGAGTGGTGGGGAAGCGCAGTGAAGGTGCCTGTTTAGAGGGCCCTTGATCATTTTTATCACAGGAAAAACTTCTGTGTGTACAGCAGTTAAGCCTGGAGCGTTGACGTCTATTTTGAAGTTGTGGAGGTGACCACTGAAACCTGTACTTGGAGAGGTCATGTTTTAAATGCTTCATCTTTTCGAAGTCCTTTAAGATGATAAAGATGCATCTTAATGACAAAGACGCATCCTTTAAGATGCCAGAAGTCCCAGCTTGGTTTATCAAGGCGTTTGTTTGAATTTGTCTACTGAGCCCTCCTGAGAGCCAGTGAGTGTTGGGGAATCTGTCCCTCATCTTTAAATCTCAGCCTGTTCCTGAGCCTTGGACCATTGCAGTCTCTTTGCGTGACACAGTGGTTCTGCCCTTATAACTAAATCTTTTATGCTGTAATGATTATATGTTTTTTAATTTATATGCAAAATTGATTCTCAAAATTGACGCGTCTGTGGGCTGAGAACCCTAGGCTGCAAGCAGAGCTTGGCTCTGGCTGCAGGAATTTTAACTGTTGTTCCTTTTGACTATTTGGGCTTAATTTGTAACATGGCTAGGTTTGTTTTTCTTCTAAAAAAACCCCAAACCCAGCCTGAGTTTGCTCCTATATATAAACTTATAGTAAAACCCAAAGTAACTTTTTTCCAGAGCTCCTAATAAAGTGGGATTAATCACATTTGGCTTCACCTTGGATTTGCTGAAAACAGTATTTAACTTTGAAGCTCCTTTTAAACCTCCAGCAAGTTTGAGTATAATCTCTTATATCAAGTGTAGAGAGCTCCTGGTTCACGATCCGGCTCAGAAGGTTACAGCTGCTGCTGTTAAAGATGCCTTTGCATTTTTGCATTTGGATTGCTATTAAAATCTTCCTCTTCGATTTTGATGTTGTGCTGAAATAACACCGTAAGATGGAAAGGTAAATAGTCAAAGGCAAAAATCAGGACACCTCACTGCCTGATAGCAGGGGGATGTCAAATGATCTGAAGCAAAGAGTTGAGCTTGGAGGTCTGTCCGGTGTTAACAGCAAACTCCAGAGTGAACTTGGATTAATCGTATAATTGCCTTGATTTGCATTTTTTGCCTTAAGTAGGTGTGAATCTGTGCATTGCCAGTGTCTAATTTAGCAATAGCTCCCTCCTGAGAGATTGCGGCTGATGCAAACTGCACCTCCCCTACTGCTACAGACCCTCGTACTGCAGCAGGATTCGTCCCAAGCAGGTCAATATGTCTTCAACTGATGCTTTTTGCAACAGAATGCTGAAGCTCATGCTGTTACACGTAAGCTTTGAATTCTTCAATTACTAAAGCATTTTGGGAAGAGATTTAAGCCTTGGCCAAACGTCCTATTCCAAAAAGCTTTTCAAGGAAAGTCCACTTGTAGGTTCACAGTGACTCCCCTTTGCTGAGAAGTGAGACCTTAGTTATTTCAAAAAGGTGTAAAATTAGTGTAAAAAGCCAAAGCAAAATTTTTTTATTTTGTGTATTTATTAATACTTGCAGTTTGGTAGGGTTCATCCAAATAACTGACATTTTCTCTTTACCCAGCTCAGAGGGGTCAATCCTAAACAAGTTTTGGGTCAAAACCCCTTGCTGTCTACTTAACTTTTTTGTGTGTTTTTTTAGCAAAATTATTGCCCCAACTTTGTTTGGGGTGGGATATTTCTGCAGGGAGGGTGGCAGAGCCCTGGGTGGCAAAGGAGGTGCTGCAGAGGTAGCTTGCTGGGTGTGACACATCTGGCTTTGGGACAGATGAGGTGCCTGGTGTCAGTGGTGGTATTGCAGCTGAGGCTGGGAAGAGCCAGCCTGCAAGGTCAGCTGTGTAACATCATGTCAACTTGGACTTGACCCCTTGGAGCCCTTCAGGAGACACTTCAAAGCAAACATCTGGGATCATAAACTGAGGGAAGAACAAAAATAGGCACCAGTCCCTGAAGGGTGGAGCTGTCGAAGTGTCAAAAGTGTTTTGCTGCATTGAAGAGTCACTGTTGTGTGACCCTGTGTTTTAAGTAGAAAAGATGAGAAAATATCTCATGAAGATGGGGATTCATCTGTGCTGAGCCTATCCTCAGAGGCGGTCCTGCAGGGAAGCTCCTGCTGGTGGCCACCTCAATGTGCTGCAAACTCAGTTTGCTGGTGGAAACCATTTTTCTGGGCTGATTTTGTACCAGAAAGCGTTTTACTGGATCAAGAATAATTTTTCTCCAGTTCTTATCCTGGCTCAGGTTTAATTTCTTCTCTTCAGCTAGCACAAAATGCTTCAAGCTAGCCCTGGCTTTCTGCTGTTTGCTGGGGCACCCAGATCCAACACTGATGGTCGCGGAGCAGCAGCCACAATCCTTGGCCTCTGCTATCCAGGCTCAGCTCTGCTTGGAATGTGCAGAAAGAAATTGCACTCCTTCAGAGTGCTTTTCTCTCTGTGGAACTGTATTTCAAGAGAAGCTTTAATTTTTTTTAATTTGCAATGCAAGTTAGAAGAAAAAGCGTGTCGGGATCTCCCTGTCTGCAGTAAAGTGGCTGCTGTGGAACTCCCAGTTAAGATGCTTGGGGTGAGGATACAGGTTTGCTGGTTTTCCTGGAGCTGATTAATTGCCTAGCAGATTGAGTACTACATAAATAATAGATGGATAAGGATTAAAAAGAATATCACTTTCTTTGCATCTGCATTGTGCAATTTGAATAAAGAAGCTGAACTTTTTAGTGACCATCGCAGCAAAATAAGGAAGCTGTTTCCCTGCCAGGCTGTGGAAATCTGCTCGTCTTCACTTGGTCTCTCTCCGAGCATCTGCGTTCTTTGCTGTCGCTGACCCCAGACCGGCTTTGCCTGGGCGGCCGTTGTTGTGTGTTGGTGGGGAGAATGTCTCTGTGGTGGGGAGCTCCCTGGGAACTGGCTGCGCTTTGTGGAGCTGGGACCGGCGTGGGAAAGACAAGGAGCTTCCTTCTGATGGCAATCGCCGCATCTTGGCGCTGGAGCCAAGGGCACCGCTTAAATACCTGCGTGGAAGCTGGGATCCTGACTGCATCCAGCTTGGCAATCCTGGTGTTCACAACCTGGAATTTTTTGTAGAAAATCCTGCTACAAAGGTTGGGTTGTGTTGGTTTTTCCTCCTCTAGCTCTAACCCTTGATCCATTTATTGATTGTTAGCATGATAATAGCTTTTGCTGGGGGTTGGGGAGTGTGGGTGCAGCACAGACTGCAGCGATCGTGGTGCTAATAAAAGTATTTGGTGTTTCTGGTAAGGGCAGGTTGCTGCTGGGGTTAAAGGGACCTTGGGGCCCCAGGGTGACGGCAGCAGTGTGGAGTGGCCTGGCTGTGGGCATCGCTGCTGCTGTTGGCAGAGGGGTTTGGGCCTGAGCTCCTGTTCTCCGTTGATGTAAATCACAGGACGGTTTGGGTGGGAAGGGACCCTACAAGGCCATCTAGTCCAACCCCCTGCAGTGAGCAGGGACATCTGCAACCAGAGCAGGGTGCTCAGAGCTCCTGACCTGGGGTGTTTCTAGGGATGGGGTGTCCACTACCTCTCTGGACTTGATCCAGTCTTTCACCTTTTCCTTACCTAGTCTAAATCTACCTTTCAGTTTAAAACCATTGCTCCTTGTCCTGTCGGTCACCCTTGCAGCCCCTGCATCCCTTTGGGTCTGAGCTGTTGCTGGTCTTGATGTTGTTAACTTAGCCTGCTGTTCCCCGGGACAGAGCTCGGCAATATAACGCGAAGGCTTCGGGGTGTTGGTAAAAAGCCGGTAACTCTGCTGTGTGATATGGTGCTATAGAGTTTGCGGGAGGGGTCTCTGCCCCACCTCGGGCGCTCGGTGGCAGAAAATTCCTGGGCTCCTCGCAGCATTTCTTCCCTTTTCATTATTGCTGGGTTAAAGACAGGGCTTTGGCAGCCAGCGTTTGCTAGGATGCCAAGGAGCCGGTGTGAGGCTGCCAGCCCCTGCTTGCTGGCACAGTCCAGGACCAGCAACACCCTGCGGTCCCTTTGCCCCCGCTGGCGGGGCACGCTCGGTCCCCACCGCTGCCGTGGAAGCTCTCCCCGGCTGGCGTTAAGGCTTCCTGCAGAGCGATGGCAGTAACTGCCCGGGTGGGCTCAGATGAGGTCTCTCTCGCCCGGGCCAAAGACAAGGGTGTGTTGAGACGCGTTGCTGACTTAGGTTCTGCGAGCTGAAACTGGGGGGGCTGGATGGTGCTGATGGCAGCTTTAAATATGACTTAAAAATGCATTCTTTCAGCTCTGTCAAAACCCCTGCAAGTTTTTGCGTCTTTAACCCCTTACGTGTAGTGGCACCTTGCCCGGGGGCCTTTGTGGGTGCTGGGAGGGTGGGAAGGTAGCGTTGTCCTGCCCTGGAGCGCTGGTGCGGGGGTACGAGGGATGCTGGGGGTGGTTGGGGTGACGGGGAGGGCTGTGCCGGAGGCAGGACCTGGTGCTCCCACCCAACCACCCAAGAGGGTGGTGGATGCCCAAACACCAGGGAATGAGGGCGTGTAGCCGCAAGCATATGCTGCAGGGCCGTCATGCTCCCGTGCATATGGGCACATGTGCGTATAGGTGCTATACGGCATGCTACACGTGCACACTCCATACGAAGCCAATGTGATCCAGCCCTGGGATGGCGCAGGGTGGAAGGTGCTGCCTTGAGTGTGTGATGTCCCCCGGATCCTTTAACCGTGACCTCTGTGTCCATGGGCTATAATTTCTGTAACTTCCTAATTTGTATTTCAAACACTTGATGAGGATGGGGGTGGAAAGAGGGGCAAGGTGAGTTTGATGGTTAAATTACCAGGTGCAGGTAAAGAGCTGGAAGATGACCCAAAGGCATCCTTCCTGTGGCAGGGCTCCCCAGTCCACCCTGGGTTTGGAAATTAGCTTCATCCCACACCAGAAAAGAAAATGCAGAAAATATCTACAAAGAGGGATGTTTTAGTTTGCTTCTAAAAAGTTGTCTTGGATAAAACTGAATGGTTTCATTTCCATTTTGACCTTTCAGAAATGTTATTCTACAGTACATACTAGAAAATATTTATATTAAAAAAATAGCTTCACATGAAAGGTCAGTATCTTTTCTGGTGAAAGCATGGGAGGAGGCTGCGGGCACAATGGCCCGTGGCCAGTCGGTGCTGCCGGAGGTCCCTTCCCCTCTCACCACGAGTTGGACCCTTCTCCTGTTCACCGGTCCCTCAGAAAGAGCTCTCTGTCCTTTCACCTCATATAGGTGGATAAATATAGGTGTGTGCATATACCTATATAAATACTATGTACTTGTATACTTTAATGTGTGCATATAAACTATATAAATACTTATATACTTGAAACTGCAGCAGTGAACCCTGTCCAGCCACAGAATGACTGTAAAGATTTTATATCTGGTGTTAAAAAAAACTTCAGTAGGCAAACAGTAATTGGGGAAGAGGGTTTGCAATCCTTTGCTTATTTAGTGTCTGCCTGTGGTTTAGACAACGTTTGGAATATGGCCTTCTCCTGGTCCGTTCTGCCTGGGTGAATAATTGCCCTGGAAATAAAGGTCTGTCAAAATGACTGAGGCTTGGGATTATCTACCTGCCTCCGAGCCAGCGGCTTGTGGAAAGCTGGAGGGAGAAAAATATCTGTCCTTTCTCAGGAAAAAGACCCCAGCAGGCAGGAAAGCCCTGGGTGGCACCTGCTGGGTGAGGGGCTGCAGGGGTCAAATACCAAAGTCACGGTGCACATCACCAGTTTGGGGATGTTAAAGATGAAGTGGTCTCGCTGGGATGCGCGGTGGCTGAGCCACGGTGAGTTTGCAACTGAAATGAGAACAACATAAATAATACCACTAATAATGCATAATAACATCTCATGAATAGTTCTAACGACGGGGGCCACCGTGGAGCGAGGTGCCAGCGGCTGCTTTTATCCGTGCTATTAGGTGTCCTGAGTTAGAGCGCATGGTACTGAGGGCTCAGGGAGCTGAGTGATATTGGGGGGCTCCCGTCCCTGCTATCCTCCGTCTCCCTCTGCACATGTGAGCTCAACACTGTGACTTTTATTGCTATTTTTTTTACAGAATACCTATTTTTTCCGGCATAAAAATATTTCAGCCTGGCTATGCTCCCTGCTCTTGCACGGCACTCCAAACGCTTGGGGTGACATCATGAAATTGATAGAAGTTGCACCCTAAAAAGAGAGCCCTGGATGGGAAAAGCTGGACGCGATTAAATGGGAAAGCGGCCTCGCTGCTCTCGGCAGTCGGAAAGCAAAGCCCTGTGTGTTTGCTGTGGCCCCGGCCTCTCGGAAGCAGGTCCGTCATGGCTTGTCCCTGCAATATGTCGTGCTGATGGTCTGCCGGTCACTCCCAAACAAGTTTTACATGCGATTTTGTTCCACTTCAGGGTAGCTGCTCAGGAGCTAGTTGCTTGAGTATATAATCGCTTCAAGGAAGGAACTGCCACACTAAATAACTCGCTCGGTACTTGAAGTTGTTAGCTTTTGCTAACTTTTAGGACTTTTTATGCTTGTTGTTTTTCCTTCTTTACAGCTCTGTGTATCTGTTGAGGGTGCCCAGGAAAGCAAAGTACTCGAATGAGATGCCCGTACGTCTTCGTTGCTCTTCGTGTGTCTGCGGGAGCAACGTGCTCATACCGGTGGCTTTCTGAGCTGTGCCATGATCCAGCTCTGCCATAGTTTTATTCCAGTCTGTTTGTTGCCAAAACCCTAGTTAGGCAGCGTGGTGGTCACAGTCTTCCCAGCCTGGTCTCTGAGGTGCAATGGCAGTGCTTGTAGATGGTGATTTCTCCTTTGCCACCTCTGTGGATAAAGTGTCATGACACGGGACGTTGGTTTGGAGGCCAATGCAGAAAGGAACTGGGAGAATGTATTCCTGGTTATGAGGAATAATGTAGCGGGTCCGCTGCTTTCACTGGGGAAAACTGCGGTGGGGAGGTACCTGCAGGATGTGAACTGCCCATAAACTACATGTATATCCTGGGGGAACAGTCTGCAAAAGCTGTAAGCTGCCCTTTGCGGGTAGGTGGTCGTTAGAAGGCAGGTTTTGATACCGAACTGAGTGTAGCAGATCTGATAGGTGATTTCTAAATATATAATTTTTTTGTTCTGTTGCTGATGAACCTCAATTCTCTGCTCTGTTCGAGGCAAAGAATTCTGGCTTGCTTTCAAGCCTGTAATTTAAACCTGCCTCAGTTTCCCCAGTAGGTTGCTGGGCAGACCTTGCTTGGGGCTAATTCAATTACTCCTGAAGTATCTGGAGACACATGTATGTTTGACTCCTTTTGAGTCTTTCTAATCTAGTGAGATACTTATTGACGCTATTCTCTGCTGCTGTTTAAAAATGTCTTATTTCCCCTTTCCCTCTTGGCAGTTCTTTCTCTCTATGTAGCCTCCCAGGAAAGTTAGCAAGTGCTTTGAATTGACCAAGAGCAGATTGTGCTGTGCTCAGATCCCCGGGCATGGACAACCAGCTGTTGAGGTTTTACTCCTGCTATGCTACCTTGCAGCAGCAATGGGTTTTTCCTTTCAAAAATATGTTTTATTGGAATAGCGATTAATATGTTGTAAATGCTGGATTGGACTGAACCATGTTGATGGTGTTTCTCTCAGTGCCTTTATTCTTGCTGAAAATGAGCATTTGTGCCATAAATGCAGAGAAGAGTCCAAAGCATTGCCTACTCCTGGGCTCTTGCCTGCCCAGAGCCCTGGGGACATCCTGGCTTGTGGGGTCCCCTGGAGGTCACCTCCTTTCCTCACTCCAGGCTTTCTAAGATGGGGAGTGTCCTGGTCCCCCCGCTGATGGCGAGAGCTGCCTTGTAATGGTGAGAAATCACATCATTACAAGGAATTCCCATTCCTTGTAATGGGAAACATATGAGCATGTGCTGTCAGTTCATCCTTGAGACTAAATGGAAAAGCACAGAATCATTAAGGTTGGAAAAGACCATCAAGTCCAACCATCAACCCAACTCCACCATGCCTGCTAAACCACCTCCTGAAGTGCCACATCCACATGTTTTTTTGAATGCCTCCAGTGATGGTGACTCCACCACCTCCCTGGGCAGCCTGTTCCAGTGCTTGACCACTCTCACTAAAGAAATTTTTCCTAATCTCCAGCCTAAACCTCCCCTGGTGCAACTTGAGGCCGTTTCCTCTTGTCCTATCACTGGTTACTTGGGAGAAGAGACCAACCCCCACCTCACCACAACCCCCTTTCATGTAGCTGTAGAGAGCGATGAGGGCTCCCCTCAGCCTCCTCTTCTCCAGACTGAACACCCCCAATTCCCTCAGCTGCTCCTCGTAAGACTTGTGCTCCAGACCCCTCCCCAGCTCTGTTGCCCTTCTCTGGACACACTCCAGTACCTCAATGTCCTTCTTGTAGTGAGAGGCCCAACACTGAACACAGGATTTGAGGTGTGGCCTCACCAGTGCTGATCCCTGCCCTGCTGGCCACACTAGTGCTGATACAGGCCAGGATGCTGTTGGCCTTCTTGGCCACCTGGGCACACTGCTGGCTCAAGCAGATCCAAACTCATCAAAAAAAGTGACAGCAACCATGAAGTAAAAGCAACTCCCCCAAATTGTTAAATGCTCCCACATTTTATATAAGAAATAAGACCAAGAGCACTTAAAGTCCCTGAGCTGGGTGGGAGATGCTGCCTTTCGGAACATCATCTGCTGCATCAAATCCCAACACTTTGATGGCTTCTTCCCAAGGCTTTCACTGCCTCTCTCCTGGCTGAGGAAAATATGTATTCTGGTTTCTGATGGGATTTACATCTCCTTGTTTATTGATTCCGAGTGTTAATTTGTAATGTGAAACTTTTGCTCGGTCTTGCAGAACAGGCAGATTTGGCTTGATCAGCGTGCTGCTGATGCCTTGTGAAAATATAGGGCTAGGGTATGTATACTGATAGTTTGTTGGAAAATTGCTTTTTTCTTTTTTTCTCCTCCAGCAGAAATGAATTCAGACCAATCAGGGCACTGGATTAGTGAAGCTTGACCTGCTAAATTGAAGCAGACAGTTATACAGCATCAGATGTTCACTGCATTGACCTTTTTAATGAGAAATAGGTCTATTAGATCTGTTTTACTCTCAGTAAAATATTTTATGAATCTGAGTGGTGCTTTCCATCATTTAGGTACATATCAAGTTATAGAGAGTAGGTTATGATGTGACCAGGGAAAATTAGCTTTTTTGATGGCTTGTCCAGGTGGAACATGTCTAATTTGTTAACTCGCTGACCCCCTTTTTCCCCTGTGCCAAGAGCCTCAAAAAAAAAAAGCAGACACCAGGGAGCAGCCTTTACGAGGGGAAGGAAGAGGCGAAGGCATCTGGCAGAAGCTGCTCTGGCAAAACTCTAACAGCCTCTGCCCTGCCAAAATTAAAAATAAAAAGGCAGAGCCCTAGGCCTTCTCTGTTTTGCAAATTGTTGTTGTTTTTTTATTTTTTTTTTGAGAGGGGAAGCCCTTTCTGCTGGAGCTGCCTGACCCCAGAGCAGTGGCTGCGCTGTATCGGATGCTCCCATCCTTCATTCTCCCGTTCTCCTTTGATGTGAATATTTTAACCAGCTCGGATTTAAGTGCTTTGAATTATTTCTAACCAAGGTGCAAATTAATTCACGTGTGTCTTCTGGGGTTTGAAGCACTGAATGCACAATGTTGTTATGCATAAGCTAAGAGCTTGGAAAGTCCAACTTTCTTGAAATGCTGTTTTGGCGTTACGCTATTTTAGAGGAATCCCTGGGGATTCACCGATTTCCCCTACAGCCTTTATGGAGAAGGGAAGGTGGAGACAGATGCTGACCTGCTCAACACACTTTGTGTTCTGCTCCTTGGCCTCTGCACATCCTCAAGGTCAGATACTTGTGTTGCGTTGCTGCACCATCCACCCAACGCTTTGCCTAAACTTAAAGGTGCTTCAGATCTGAGTCAACTGTCTAAATATAGGCATTTTGTCCTAATTCAGGTACGTTGTGATATGCTCCTTAGCTGCCAGTCCCTACCCCCTCTAAATCCCATGTCATGTCTGCCAGCCCCCATGGGTGTCCCCGATGATGGGAGGTCACCCGAGATGCCAGCAGGTGCTCACCACAAAGGCACTGACTCCCATCCATACATGAGTATCCATGAAATCAGGGACTTACAGGCAATATCTGTTTATAAAAAGCTCCGTTTACCCTGACTTGCTCTTGATATTGATCATTAGTGTCTTTAGGAAAGACAGTTGATGCTATGAAATTAATTTTTATCTTTGTTTTTATGCTGCACTCAGGTAAAACCCCTCACAAGTGGCATGCTTGTGCTGTGCTTCGGTGAGATCTTGTCTTTGCCAAGATGCAGTTTCCTTTTTGTTCCCTCAAACCAGTTAATAGCTGTTTGTTTTATAAAAATGGTCAGGTGTAGACTTTTCCTATAATTTGACAGACATCCCTGTGTGGGGACATGGTCCCTAGATCTTTTGTGACAAATAGAAGAACTTACAATTTTATAGAAAGTGAATAGTCAATATTTCATTTCATAGTTGCCATGTACAATTTTCCCCATTATTTGAAGAAGATTAAACGAGAAAACTCAATTCATTATTACATTTTAAAATATGCATTGGATTTCTCTGGATTGTTATTTTATGCTGGCTCTTCCAATGCTTTTCCTTGGCAAGAATAGGGTCAAGGTTTTTTCTTTTTTTTTCCTGTGTGAAAGATTAAAGACTCATTTAAGCTGTTATCATCGAAAACATGTGTTCCTTCTGATTCACACCGGGGTTCCTGTTAGAGTGTCATCTGCTGAAATGCTGTCTCTGCTTTCGGCATGTCAGGCATCAAATGTCTGTTATCGCTTTCCAGGTGCAGCGGCTGACGCGCTGGGATTTGAAGGAAGATCTCGGGCACGTTTTCTATTGAGATGGGAGGATTTCCTGGTGCTTTCCCCTGAAGGAAGCAAAAAAGAAGAAAAACCAAAAAAGCTTGAAGGAAGCAAAAGCAGGTCATGAAGGCAGAGTTTCTCCTTGAAGGAAAATTGTAGCTTTTAACCAATTCTGTTCAGAAATGTCCCTATCTACAACAACTGTGCCTCCTCTGAGACCTTGCTGACTTCATGGCAGCCTTGTCATCCCAGGAGATGTGTCTTGGGCCATCCAGCTGAGAAGACAAGGCTGTGTTGGGAGGCAAGGGAGCCTGGCTGTGCCGATCGCCTCTGTGGTGGGGCACCGGCAGGACCTCCGACCATCTGTGTCTCCAGGCCTGCATGCCTGCTTCCAGCCTGCCCGTCTCCAGGAGTCAGCAGCCTAAAAAAAAGGTGTTTTTAGAAAAAGGAATGTAGAGGGATAGAAATGAAAAAACAGAAATTAAAACACTCTCTGTACTTTTGCAATAATGTGATGAAGCAAGAAGAATTAGAAATATCCTGTATCTTGCAATTCTGTCTCTTGCAAATGTTGGCTTGGAGGTGGATCTGCACGGTCTATGTGTCAACGCTTTCGTTATCTCTCAGTACAAAGGGAGAGGAGTATTTGCGGACGGCGAGTGCTGGGTCTGCTCTGTCCTCGTGTCCCGTCGCTGTCCTTTGCCACCAGCTTTGCTCCACCTCCCCAGCAGCCCCCCAAGAAATGGAGGAGGTGAACGTGGTCTCTGTAGGCTCAGCTCAGGTCATGCCAAGGTGGTGGGAGCTGCAAACGAACTCCAGCCCCTCCTGCTCAGCTGCGACTGGCATGTGGGGAGGAATGAATGCAGCCAGCCAAACCTGTGCGCGGCAATGCGAATTGTACCCCGCAAGCAACGCGACAGCCTATCTGCACCCGATCTGCTAATACATATTTATTTTGTTAACAAGCAATTCGTTCCTCAACAGAAAGCTTGGGAGTTGATTTATATCACAGTCAAACCAAGTCCGAAAAAGCTGCTAAATTCATCTATATAAATCATGACAATTTTGTTTTTGCTATGGGCTGTAGAGAAAAAGGGAGCTGAGCAAACATGGCACTTTGACTGTTAATAATTAATAGAAGTTAACGAACAGCGTGAGCAATGCTCTATTATTAAGATTATTAATAATACTGGTAATTATTTTAGCATTGACAGTGATTGTTCATAATAATAATGACGAACAATAGGCACCCTGAGGATGCAGGTAGGTCGCTTGGTTGAATCCGCGTAGCAAAGGGTCCACGCTCCCCTCTGCAAGATGCTTTTATTCCTAATTTGTGGCGGGTGTCAGAATAAACATGTGTGTGGGTAGAGACCCCCCCATCAGCATTGCCCCCAGAGAAGTGAGTTCGTATAAGTCGTTCCCAGGTTTAGTTGTATTTACCTATAAAACCCCCGCGTTGTTTGTATGGGATAAACACACACTGTAGGGAACATGCTCAACTCAAAATTGAGTGAAAAACTGAAAAACTCGGTGTTCGCTGTATTTTACATCTGCGTTCTTGTTCCTTGTTGTTAAATTAATTCCGCTTTAGAAGGCTATGTTTCTCCTGTAACTTTTGTGTATCTTCTGCCTCTGTGTAAGGTAAAACTACTTTAGCTCTAATTTCTATCATTTTAATAAGCAGCAAATAAAATGGAGGTAGGTTTCCTGGGAGGGCAAAGCGTTGGGAGCAGGAATTGCACTAAGGTTTAAATTCCCTTGATTAAGTTTCCCTGAGAGGTTTAAGTGAGCGTGTCCTCATTCAGATTCAAGTTAATCTACAGTTTTTCATAGACATCATGTTTTAAAACTCTAAATCCATGAAAGGCTTTTATTGAGCCTTCTGCCTTGCTGTGGCTGCCCGGTGATGGTGCTGAATTTGATGTGTTAATGATATATTCAACCCAGTGTGTGGTAAATAGTTGCTAAATATTCAGCAAAGCCTCATTTTCCTCCTTGCACTAAGGCCCAAGACAAGCTCAGATGGTGACATCTTCCTCCCTAATCCCTTTACTCCTCTTCCCGTGTGAGAGATTTTCAAAGGATGGTAAATGTCACCAAAGGCTCTTCAAATTTGCAAAACTATTTACAAATTCCTTTTTTTCCCAAAAAGGATACAGCGTGTGGTGCCACCACCCTCTGGAGAAGTGCCTGGTTTTGGTGGTATCTCTTCCAGCATCCTTCCAGAGTGTCCCAAAGGCTGCGAGCATGCCGTGACCCCACGCCAGGGTGAAGCCCTGGTGATGCCTGACTGAGGATGGGGACTTTCTTCTCCAGAAAACCATGCAAGATTGTGGTGTGATTAACAAAAGTCAACCATTTGAGGCAAACCTGTAAACTGGGCTGAAGCTAATGAAGCTGATTGCGTCTGTACCTTGTGGGCTCGTTAGCGCTAGCCTGAGAGTGAACTGTTGCTTTGGAGAAATGGTGTCACATGGAAGAGGAAAGGAGGATGACCTGGTAATGTTGTAGCTGGGGTTTATTTCGGGTTCTTGCACTGAAGGGAGGTGATTAGTGTTTTCAATGAGATATCTCAATTCTCTGGGGCAGCGGTGGCCTCTGCATCCCAGTTCCCATGTATGAGGTCAGGCAGTGGTTTACCTGCCAAGATTGGCATGAGAGTAAAACCTTATAAATTTAGCTCTCGGAGATGGAGACCAGAGAGATTTCTGTGGGACTGAGAGCCCCAGCATAGCCCATGGATCCAGCAGCTATGGCCAGCACAGGTCCCCTACCCCAGCCAAAAATTAGTTTTAATTGGTGAGACCTGAGAGCTGTCTATAGCAGGAGATGCTACATCTACAAGGCTGTTACTTCGGGTGGGTTTTGAAGAATAGGTTTGAAGAGAAAACATGTTATAAGCACAACAGTTAGTAGAAGTAAAGAACAATCTTTTCAGTCCTGCAAGCGTTCAAGTTTTGAACGTTTTCCTGAGGTTAGCAGGGAAAGAAATTAAGTTTTGTGTAAACTGGTAGTTTAAACCAAAGATGACATCAGTCTGTGTTATTTGGGCTGTTTCCCTTCAGTCATTTTGAAAAACATTTTTAAAACGACATAATTAGCTTGAATTGAAAACCAGTATTTCATTTTAAGGATGTTGTAAAAAGAGTTTTTCACCTTTGCAAAGCTTTTTTACCAGGAACTTGCTGAAAACAGCTCTTCGCGATGACTAATTTTGGTTTTGATGAACAAGAGTCCTTGGATCAGATGAATTTTGCTGAAAAAAGGCCGTTCAGCTTCATCCCCCACGTCCTGGCACAAGAACCACCTTGTCTCCTGGCAGCCGGTGAGCGGGGTTGGGGAGAAGGGCTCAGCTTTGCACCCAGCCTCGCGCCCGGCTTGCTCCGTAGTCCTCCAGCACAAACCAAAGTCAAATGTTTTATTCTACCCTGTGTAAACATCAGTTTATTATGCATAGAAAGAGATCACTGCATATATGAGAAGACTTTTGTATTTCTTTTTTTAGGTTCATCCCAATCAAATCTCAGGTTTTTAATTGTTTATACATGGAGAAGGTTTATCGACCATATTTCTCCATGTTTCTTAATTGTGAGCACAGATGCATGTACTGAGCGTAATGCTTATACGAGTTCATAACATTTTGCAATAACCCTTGCAATATTTGTGTAGATGAACACTTGAAGGACATCTGTTGGTGCAGGAAACAATGATGCAGGTTTTTGCTTTTGTTTTTTTAATTGCTGTTTTGTCAGAGGACTAGGCACGCTTCAGTCACTTGAAATGAAAATCCTGCTCGGTGCCGACAGAATCTGCTCCGTGTTAGCGCCGTTCCTCCTTTCCCTCCCTAATTGGTGGAGTTGCAAGAACAACTGAAGGTAAAGTCTGCTAACACATATTTTGGAAATTGAGATCAATATCTTGCTAAGCCATATGCATGTCTTGCCGGGGGGTTTATTTAGCCAGTCAGTATTTGTGTTGATGATAGCACCGTGAGTTCTGTTTGATGTCAGGTTTGAAAAGGTATGAGAATAAGCTGGCGATTGCGGGAGAAACGTGCTTCATATGCTACGAATCTATGAATGAGAAGCTGGATGAAGGGCAACTGAAACACAGGGCTCAGTCAGATGGTCCGCATTTGAATCCCATTTTTATCCCCAAGGTGGAAAAAAAAAAATCAGCTAAAAATTGTGTAGGCTCTGGTCCCTTGCAGCAACCACGTGCTCACTGGGGATGCTCCTGCCAGCAGATGCTCTCTGGTAGACCTGTGGGAGGTGAAGGCCACCCCCTCAGCTGGTGATGGAGATGTGTGGAGGTCCAGCAGGAGCCGGGGGCCAGCGCAGAAGCCCACCCTCCCTGGGGCAGAGGCAGAAGGGGATTGCCACCATGAGCCCAGAGGGCTACGGGCTGCATCTGGTCACCTACGCTTGGATTTCATATCCACTGTCGTCATTTATCACCCACGTGCTTTCAGGGCGTGATTCATCTTCTCTTGTGTAAAACACGAGCATTTTCCTTTGGAATAAAGGTGTTCGTTTTCTCATCTCCTTCCCCCGATCCTTCTCTCCCTTCCTCTCTCTACTTAAAGTAATAACATTGGGATAAATAGTTTTACCTTTAATAATGCACGGCTTTTGCTATATTTTTCCTTCCTTTGCAAAGCATGACCATACAGTTTCAACCAGAGTGTTTTATATGCTATAAGGACAAACACCCTAAAGCAAAAACAAGTGAGAAAGCGATGTCTCCATGGAGCAACCTATGCCAACTGCCTCCCGAGGTGGCAGCAAGCACCACCTTAATTAAACCGGGGAAGGGAGGAACTCTGCGGATGCCTACATCTCAGCCTGACCCACTCACGCACTTGTAATTTAGGAGAATCTTCACATTTTTACATCTGCTGATGATGAGGCGAGGACCAGGGAGTGCCATGGTTCCCTGGGGAAGGACGGCTGAGGTGGCAGAGCAGGCTGACACCCAAAAAACCTTGGAATTTCAGGTCCAGTCTTTTTCTGTTTCTCTTATATGACCTCAGGCAAATCACTCAATATCCTAGTACCTCACCTTCTCACCAATAAAAGGAAGATAATCACTCTTTCTTACCTCACTAGGATATGGAGATAGATATACTGAAGTCTGGGAGGTAATTAGCTGTTGTGGCATTGGGTCATGTACTAATTGAAATGAATTTTACAGGAGACATTAAATGTCATAACATCTGTTTACTTCTCTCTGCCCTAGTAGGAAAACGCTTGATTGTTTGCAGTGAGAACTTCTGTCCAGGGTGCCCTTGGTGCAATTCTTTTTCTGGATGAATTTTGGCTCTTAATGGCTTGGAAAAAATAGGAAGGAAACCTTAACATGTTTCTTCAGGTTGTTAATTGGACAAATTGAATCGAGATAACGCAAGTGCTCTTGGTGGCTTGCTCTGCATTTTGGTTTGTTTTAATTCAAGTAGCTAACGGAGCAGGAGCTTGTCCTACCCTTGCAGCCCAACGGTAAGAGCTGGAAGTGATGTCTACGTTTTGCTTTGTTTTCTTGTGTGTCCGTGACGGACTAAAAAAGTGATGCCTTTGCCTTGGACTCCTTTGCCCTTGGGCAGTGCATGGGATGGGGGTCATAGCTGCAGGCTGCCACAGCATGGGAACGAGGTGCCTCTGGCCCATCCCAATTTCCTATTGCAAAGCAGGTACCAGGGATCATCAAATGTAAAAGCTGGGGACAGACTTCTTAGCAGGGCCTGCAGCAACAGGACAAGGGGTGATGGTTTTAAACTAAAAGAGGGCAGATTTAGACTAGATCTAAGGAAGAAATTTTTCATGCTGAGGGTGGTGAAACCTTGGCCCAGGTTGCCTGGAGAGGTGGTAGATGCCCCATCCCTGGAAACATCCCAGGTCAGGCTGGACGGGGCTCTGAGCAACCTGCTCTGGTTGCAGATGTCCCTGGGTTGGACTGGATGGCCTTGAAAGGTCTCTTCCCACCCAAACCATTCGATGATCCTATGAAATCCAGCTGGTTGGTTCGGGAACTCTTTTGAGATGTGAAATAGATTTTGATCTTTGTCCCTGTTGTATCATCTGTCAATGTTAAAACTGAGGTACCAACCCCTCCTGTGGACTTACCAGCAACTTCACTGCAATGCGGTTACAAGGACTTGTGAGGTGTGTGGCACAATGCTGGCGGTGGAAAACAAAATATTTAACGTAATTTTTGATGAGTACTGGCACTGTTACTGCAGTGGTAAATTTTTTTTTTAACTTTAGAGACTGCAGGTCTGCTTGCCAGGTGCTATTCAGAACATTACTTTGGAAATACCTCATGACTTTTCCCTAGCAAGCCATTTAGGAATTAGAAAACCCTGAATCATCTTTTTATTAAGTTTATACACTGGCCCAGCATGCATTCAGACTGAATGTTGAAAAGTTTGCCAGCCAACGTAATCAAATCAGTTAAGCCCACATGATGCATGATGCGGGTCTCTGGGAGTTTTGGGGGCTGGAGTCACTGGCCTTTTGCCAAAGGCAGAAGGAAAATGCGTTTTTCCCTTGGCTGTCTCAACACGCAGGTGGAAAGGCTGTCACCGGAGCACGCCATGCGAAGCGAGGTGGGAAATGCCGTGCAGCGGTGTTGCGTGGCGGGAGGATCCATCCCCCAGTCGTGCCTTGAGGGCTGCATCTCGGGACAGATTTGCAGAGGGCCAATTTTTTATCTAGATAGATACAGATATAGGCGTAGATACATTTGATTGAAATTACAAAGGAGGTGAAGTTATCTTGGGTAAAGTCACATGTACCGCCCTTGGCGTCTCTGCGATGTGCCAGACAAGTTGGGGCAATGACAGACAGGCGTGGGGTTACGGGCAGCATTGTGCGTGGGGACACTGGGAAGTGCCCTTTGAGCAACTCTAATCCCCAAACCTGGGTCTCTTCTGTCCACCCTCCCCGTGGCAACACCACCCTCGAGCATCTCCACCACCTCCACCTGCACAAGAGGCTGGGTTTTCCGAACAGTGATCCAGATGTTTTTCAGAATATTAGCCAGTGCAAAATGTGTCTGAAAAGTAACCTGAAAATATTAAATAACCCTTGTAATTTTGCTAATTTAATTATGACCTGCTACTACTAAGCCCATGCAGAGTTTTTAACTTCCCTTCTGACGGGTCAAGAATGGTTGAACTTGAGCCGTGTTGGAATGATACGAAGTTACTTCATGAGAGATCTGTACATCTGTTAAATGATTAGTTTTAATGGAAAATAGGCAGCTGAAACGCTATATAGAAGCATTGAACAGGGCAAGACACACACCTTATTGCCTCTGAGTATATCTACGTCTCAGTTAATCTGACCCGGGCTGACCTCGGCTGGTGGGTCAGCAGAGACTTGGCTGTGTGGAGAGTGGGGAATTGCCTTTTTTCCTGGAACAGTAACTTCTGAGTGGGCTTTTACACGATAGCCTTCCTTTTCTGCCTCTCTAATATTTCCATTATCCTCATTTTCTTTTCCTACACTGAAATCACCTCTGGTTGAAAACCAGGTTTCCTTATTCTCATTGATCTGCTACATGAATCTAAAATTACCTAAAGCTGTTCCTGTCACTCCTTCACATCCTGATGTGGTTTGACTGCTCTCCCAAGTGACGCTTTTCAGATCTGTACTTGCTGTGTTTTCATTCCTTTAAAAAATGCATCTTAAAATAGTTCTCGTTTCCCTTTGCAGTTTATCGATTACCATCTGGCAATTTCCAGCCCCAATCTTGACAAAACTTTTGCGATAGAGGGCTGAGTATTAAGAAAAATTGCTTCCTCTCCAGCTGTTACACCTCCTTGCGTAGGGCCTGGGTGACACTTGTGTTTCTCGCCAGCATGAAATAATCAGAGACCTACAGAGTCAGGATAAAGGGAAGCTTTTAGTGAGCAAATATGGGCTTGTGGGAATGAAAAAATGAAGATAATACAGGCGCTACGTCGTGCGGGATGTTGGTAAAGCTCCCAAGGGGTTTGATACTCCTGATGTGCCTCCTTATTCTTGCCTTGGTGCATGCTCCACCGAGCCCTCGCCCCTTTCCATGATCGCTCTGTCAAAGTGCTGTAAAGGAAGGGTTTCGCTTCTCTCCCGTATTGCAAATGGATCATGAGTCTGCCCAAAGGAGGTAGAGACTCGGCTGGGATGTGTTGGCAGTGCTCCTGGGGAAAGCAGTGCCCGAGCGATGCACGGGGAGAAGCAAGTTGCACCGGCAACAACCTTCGTGTGGCGGCAGTAACGAACGGGGTGAAGATGTGGCAAAGGAGGGAGGGGGATCGGCAATGCTGAAGCAAAGCTAACGAGCGGCTAACTTCTCTCATGAGCGCATGTGTGCAGGAAGGGAGTTAAACTCGTAGGCTGAAGAGTGCAAAAGCGTCTCCAAAGAAAGCAAGCTGATGGCCACGTGGAAATGCAGAGCTCGTGGCCTTTATTGTGAGGCTTACGGTTGCTTGGCTCCGCACTGGAAGCCTGGAGTGGGGCAAGAGGTTTAAACTGGGTTTTAGGAAAAATTTCTTCACCGAAAGGGTTGTCAAGCACTGGAACAGGCTGCCCGGAGAAGCGGTTGAGTCGCCATCATTGGAGGTATTTAAAAGATGCATAGACGTGGTGCTTAGGGACATGGTTTAGTGCTGGACTTGGCAGTGCTAGGTTAACGGTTGGACTTGATGATTTTAAGGGTCTTTTCCAACCTAAATGATTCCAAGAAGAGCTGGAAATGGTCTGCAGGCTGAGGGTGGATGTCTTCAGGAGCTTAAGGGGTTGTTAAGAACTCGTGAGGACGTTTGAGGAACGAAGCAGCCCTCGCTCTCTTGAGCAGTAAGGCTGTTTTGCCTGGCGAGCAGGCTGAAGACTGTCGGAGTACGCTGCCGTGGAGGCTTAAGGATGCTTAAAAGCCTCTTCGCTGTTTTAGTGTGGCGGAGAATAAAAACCTTTTGGGCCAGATCTGTTGCCGGCACCGATCGCTCAGCCCTGCCGAGCTCGTTTGCACCCACGAGCACCCAAATGTACACCATTGTCCTAAACCATCCCAAACCAAGGGGATGCAGGAGAAATGGGAGACCGCAGCAACTGCATGAAGAGCAGTGCTCACCCGAGCCGGGCATGGTCGCCGCTGCAGCGGGGAGGCTTAACGTTAAGTGATTTCTTAACGTGAAGCAAGGTGCAAAGAGGACAAGAATAGTAAGAGGTATTCTATGGGGAATGGTGACGGATAAAAAGGCGGGAAGTGACGTTCCAAGCCTTGGTGGCGGGTGGCACAGACGCTATGCAGGATGGGAGTGAGAGCAGTGATGGCGGAGCAGCCTCGATGTGCGGGATGGGGCAGAGAGGGGCTCTGGCGCTGCAGCACCTTCCGCAGGCTGCCGTGGGGTGAAATCCTTGCTCGCTTGCCTGCTGAGGACAGCCCTGGTGCTCAACGGGGCTCAGGCGCCGGGCGGCAGCAGGGGCTGAAATGCTGCGCAGAAAGCCGTGACGCCGCTGCAAGCGTGCCCGTAGGGGAGTCGCGCGGTGCTGCGTGTTACTGGGCTCCACAAACTGGGGTTTTGGGGGTAGCTTTATAACCCAGCGTCGGCCTGCCCCAAGTTGCCCAGGGGAAAGAGCAAGATTTTGGGGGTACAAAAGGGGCAAAGCATCCACGTGGTATTTACGACATAGGCAGTTGTGAGGGAGGAAATTGATATTGCCGAAAGCCTGCGTGAATTGTGTCTTCGCTATTTATGGAAGAAGAGTAAGGTCACCTCCCTGGGCTTTGGGATCCAATTTGCTTGCAGTGAGGAAGGTGCTAGGAAGAAAAAGTGAAAAGCCTGCTTTTAACAGGGCAAAGTAGTCAGTAAAAGTCTTAAAAGTTGGCATTGTTCTTTGAGCTGCGATAAATAACGTCCCTCAGGCTGCGAAGAAGAGATGGAGAAAACCAGGAAAGCCTTCAGCGTGGATTTTAATAGCACGGTTGGGTGTACTGCGGAGGCTGGGTATAGCAAGGCACCGTGTCTTTAGCTTTTGTCCAAGTCTGTGGAGGTGCTGGGGCTGGGCTCTGGAGATTACATCCATCGCTTCACATAATTACATAAGCACTTTGGGAGCCAGGACTCTGAAGCAGCATAAATCAGTCCCAAACCAAGCCCGTGCTGGCTCTGCCAACACAACACTGAAGGCTTCGAAGCCAAGCACTCCAAACTCACAGCGTGACACCACGAAGGTGCCCCTGGGGACAGAATTTTTATTTTTCCCCTTGGACTTTTCTCTGAAACTCATCCCAGTTGAGCTGTTGTCCAACATTAATTACCTACAGGGTGCCCCGATGGAGCGGGAGGTGCTTTGCCCTCTTCCACAGAGAGGGAAGAACCCATGCCTAAAGCCGGGCTGCCACAGCACTGACTGGGGCAGGAAGCCTGTCAGAGAGCCAGAAAGCATCGTGTGATTAAAAATCACATTAATACCTTACAGAAAAGGTAGACTGTTATCGTACAGCCTGTTTTTCCTGCATTGCCCAGTCTTCCAGCCAATGCAAGTTTTCAGGTATCCTGCCCTGTGCCATCAGGTCAACCTTGTTCATCAGGGTGACTTTCAGAGGTCTGGTGAGGGTCTCGGGTGGGACGGGCAGGGGCTCGCCCTCGCTGGGGGCTGGCACTGGGGCAGGGCGCCCGTGTGGGCAGCGAGCACACTGCAGGAGATACGCTATACCCGTGTACTATATACATACCATATGTATAGATGCGTGCCCTCTGTAGCTGCTCCATGCAGACTCCGATTTTATTTCCGAGTCTCCTAACGTTTGCCTAGAGGAAGGGCTCGCTCCGGGGGAAGCTGGCGTGGTCCTCTGCCTCCGCGCCCCGGTGGGCGTGGGTGCGCCGGTGGCTCCACTCGTGTGTGTGTGGGTTCGATACTCGGAGATGTTCCCCCAGCCCCACGCTGTTTGCTGGCAGAAGCCCATCTGCCATGGCAGTTGGGGGTGGCGAGGGCTGGCAGGGACCCCCACAGCCGGTGCCGGAGCCCACAGCCCCACTGGGAAGGCGACTGCTGTTCTGCTTCAGCCATGGTCTTGGTGGCTGTTCCGGTTTTGCTCAAGCATTTGTTGCTAACGCAGGTTGTAATTCACTTTAAAGGACGCAGGTTTTTCTCATGCTTTTGATTTTTGTTTTTACAGGGATTGGGGGTTTTTTTTGTTCCTCCTGTTCTCCCCTCCTCCCCACTCTGGTAAACAATTCTCCTGGAAAGAAACCAGCTCAGGTATTAGATTTGGCACTGACAAACTTCTGATTAATTCTTACTATTTTTCCCAGGCAAGACCAAAGTAGCAGAGGCTCCCAAGAATTAAAAATGCTACGGAGGCACCCAGTGTGCCAGACTTAATACTGATGGATCTGTCACAGAAGATGTGAAACCAGCGTGCAAACCCCTGGCAGCAAATTAAGTTGCCACCATGGCTTGTTTACCAGGGTAGGGCCATAGACTGCAGCAGATGTGGGAAATCCAGGCAGAGTGATCCTCCCTCCAGCTGAAAGCTCTTTCCTGCTCCCAGCTGCATTTATAAGTTTTCCCTGCTCTCTTGTCCTCTGCTGAGGTTTCTTGCAGGATCTCCCTGGACGAGAAGCTCTTGGTCCTGCTGGCTCCAGCACACCCGGGTCTGGAGGTTTTACCTTGTAGATGGAGTGAAGCTTTTGGACAAGCAGGTATCTCTGCTCCAAACGTTGAGTGGAACCATGCTTTCTGTGGAAGTGCATATCATCATGCTGTGCTGTAAGAAATACTTTTTACATCAGACTTGCGCTTGCTGGCTGTACATCATCGTTCGTCTCGCGCTAAGAGGCTGCTTCTCGGACTGCTGCTGTTCACCACTCTTGGCTCCCGTGCGCTAATCGGTGCCTATTTCTGCTTATTTCTGAGTTTCATAGCCCTCCGCAGGGCTATGGAGTAGGTCTGGCTCTCACTGGGGCTTCAGGTGGAGAGGAAGGAGAGAGCTTGGAGCACATCTGTATGTGTGGGAGAAACCAAACGGGTGGGAATGACTAATTCAAATACCCTTTCTCTTCTGACAGTCTCAAATGAATCTTTGCTTTGGGAGCAATTGAGAGATAGCTCTGTTTGGGAAATTGATAGCACTTGCTCTAAAGGACCCTTTGTCAAAGAAATGCCAAAAAAATTTATGGTCTTTGAGCTAGGCCATGCAAGTATTGAATGAGGAGTGTCAATACATAGTCTTCTGTTTACAGCTTTAGTGAAAGAGGCTTTTCAGGCAGAGTATGATTTGTACCAACTCCTACCCGCAATTGATCTCAAAAGGACCAATTTAATGCAGGACCTGTTTATTTTAGGAGAGTGCTAACAGACCTTTGAAAGGGTCAGTGGTGAAGCCAAACAGATTTTCAATATCTCTATTACCGAAGAAAAGGCTTGCTCTCAGTTGTGCTCTCCAAAAATGGTGGAAGGCAAATACTGGACACTTATTCGCCTGTATTACTCTGTTACAGAACACATTAGAGCTACAGGGCTTTTACACAACAGCAATTAATCTCTTTCTGTCTGATTTCAAGGCTCTGGAAATTCAAGCTTAGGCAAATTGTAGTAAATAACTTCACATGCTTTGCAGTAATAGGACAATTGCAGTCTTTGGCTACTGGTAGTCAAATACGAGATTTATTTTTGTTGAACAATGTCAAACGTAATGTAAAAATTGCTCAAGAGACCAATAAATAGATATTCCTCCTTTGCTGGGAGTGAAGGCAAAATTCATGTCCAAGAAGAGAAAGCAATTTTTCAGTGGAGGAGCTGAATTTCCTGATAGATGAGTTATAGAATAGTTTGGGTTGGAAGGGACCTTTAAAGGTCATCTAGTTCAGCCCCCCTGCCATGAGCAGGGACATCTTCAACTCAGACCCCCATCCAACCTGACCTGGGATGTTTCCAGGGATGGGGCATCTACCACCTCTCTGGGCAACCTGGGCCAGGGTTTCACCACCCTCAGTGTGAAAAATGTCTTCTTTCTGTCTTGGATGTTGTGGGGGACCGTGTCAAAGGCCTTACAGAAGTCCAGATAGATGACATCCATAGCTCTTCCCTTGTCCGCTGATGTGGTCACTCCTTCACAGAAGGCCACTAGCTTGGTCAGTCAGGACTTGCCCTTGGTGAAGCCATGCTGGCTGTCTCGAATCACATTCCCTGTCCTCCATGTGCCTTAGCATAGCTTCTAGGAGGATCTGCTCCATGATCTTCCCGGGCACAGAGGTGAGGCTGACAGGTCAGTAGTTCCCAGGGTCCTCCTTGCTACCTTTTTTTAAAATGGGTGCAATGTTTCCCTTTTTCCGGTCTCCAGGGACTTCACCTGACTGCCAGGACTTTTCAAATATCATGAAGAAGGGCTTGGCAACTACATCAGCCAATTATCTCAGGACTCTGGGATGCATCTTGTCAGGTCCCACAGACTTGTGCAAGTTCAGGTTCCTCAGGTGATCTTGAATCTGATCTTCTCCGAGCGACTTTGCTCCTCAGTGCCTCTCTTTCAGGCCATCCCCTCGAGAGGTGTGGGAAGAGACACTGCCAGTGAAGACTGAGGCAAAGAAGTCATTGAGTACCTCAGCCTTCTCCTCGTCCGTTGTTGCCAGTCTGGCTTATCAAGGGGGTTACGCTTTCTTTGACCTTCATTTTCCAGCTGACATACCTGTAGAAGCCCTTCTTACTATTCTTTGCATCCCTTGACAAGTTCAGCTCTAGCTGTGCCTTGGCCCTCCTGACCCCATCCCAACACAACCAGGCAGCGTCCCTGTAGTCACCCCAGGGTACCTGTCCCTGCTTCCACTGCCTGTGCAGTTCCTTCTCGCCCTTTAGTTTGCCCAGCAGGTATCGGACTCAGCCGTGCCGATCTCTTGCCTTCCTTTCCTGATTTCTTACACCCGGGCATCGAGAGCTCTTGGGCTCTATGGAAAGCATCCTTACAGATCTGCCAGCTCTGCTCCCTTGTCCCTGAGGGCAGTTTCGCAGGGGGTCCTATTGACTAACTCCCTGAGGAACTGGAAGTTTGCTTTCCTAAAATTCAGGGTCCTGACTTTACTCTCTGCGTGCTCCGTGTCCCTCAGGACTGTGAGCTCCAGCGGTGTGTGGTCATGGCAGCGCGTGCACTTGGACTGGCACGCCAAGTCTGGCAAAATGAGGCTGCTGGTTGTGCAGAGCTTCAAAAGCCCTGGTTGCCCCTGCACCCTGGTAGGAGAGGAGGAGCAGCAGTAGCCCTGTACCCACCCCAGAGCTGCTTGGGATTTGACCCCTTTGCATGACCCCTCATAAAATCTGAAATGTCACACGTGTCTGGGTGCAAGGACCAAGTCTCCTGCCATCAATCCCACGTGCCACCCCACCCCTGTGGCATGGGCACCATCTGGCCTGGGAAAAACATTGAAGTGCATTTTTTTTAGACCCGTTTCCTGGATGTATCCACTAAAGTTAAGGCACCCAGAGTGACCCATGTTTGGGACGCGAAGGGAAGGATTTGCGTTACCAGATGTGGGTATGCAGCAGAGGTGCCCTCTCTGCCACCCCAGTCCTGCCAGCGCAGGGTTGCATCTCCCGATTCCTGCATAGAAGCAGTAGGTCAGCATGGGGCAGGCCGCCGCATCCCAGCGCCTGCGATGGTGACCATGTGCTGTGTCCCCTTTCCTTACACCCTTGCGCCTGCCTGGGGAAGTACCCAGCCAACCCTTTGCGAGCAGAGTGAAGGCAGCACGTGGTGCTCAGTCCCGACTGATCAATGCTCTTCTTCCTCTCACCGCTGCCTGACAAAGGGTGACGATATTTTTCCACCGGGCTGCTGGTGCCTACGTGCACGCTGGTGTTTAACCACAGTGCTTGGTGTGTACCTGCCTTTGGCCTCTTGGTCTGTGGAGGTCCCCCTCTCCTTTGATTAGTACAGAATAACTATTTAGATAGTGGGATAAGAGTCTTATTCAATGGAATTAGTGTTTTCTTCTGTGTCTGTTGGATGAAATATTAAAACCTTTGTTATTGTTCTTATTTACTTACGTTAAATTGCTGCAAGTGACTAATGATCATCATACGTACATCTAATCTGTGAGCAGCTATTCTAGGAGAGGTGTCAGAAACATTTCTTTTGAAATAGCATGAAGTGGCTGGTTCAAGATCATGTTGGTCTATGTTGTGCTCAGTTTGGTATTACGTATTACTCAGATTTGGTAATATGGTTATTATCTCCCCTGGTGAGGGAGAATGTGATGCTTACATATTATGGGCCAGTCATTTCCAGGCTAAACCTAATTTTCAATAAGTCTCGGTCGGAGTTTTGACTATCCTACCAATGCAAGATCTGTTTATTTTGTATTTGAACCTGTAGGAAGTACAAAAGTTTGTGTGCAGAGACCTGTTTCCACCCAGTCTGCAGCCTTGAAGCCCTGACAGGTTTTGCCATGGCCCATCAATGACTCAGGACATGTTCCAATTCCCCACCTGCCTTTGGCTCCTGAGCTGATGCTCCTTCCTTAGGTGCAGGAACCTCTGCTGTAATGTTGGCCTCTGGATGTTCTCATCACTGTGACCACTAGAAAAATAACTCAGGTTACCAGCGAGCTTTCAGCAACATTGATTTACAAACATATGTAATATGCTACTTTTACTATCTTGGTATCCCATAAAACTTGCTTCCTGAGCAGTTCAACTTACTAATTTTAAATGACTCGGTCATTGCAATATATTTAGGTATTAATACAAAGCAGTTATTCGCCAAGGATAGTTGAGCAGCCAGTAACCAACTTTCCTCGAACAACGTGGAAGGGGTAAATGGCCTAGCAGCTAAGGATGGTTCCATGCTGTTACGTGTCTACATTTGCAGAGGAAAAGAATCTTGCTGGCAAAACTACTTAACCTATTTGGTGCTAGTTTCTACACTCTGCTCTCTGCTAGCAACATAATGGAGATGAAAGAAGCCATAAGGTGTCTTACATTTTTTCTGTAATTCTTCTCTTTTCTTTTCATGACCAGATTTTGGAGCAGAATTGCACCTTTTTTCTCTAAGTCTTGTGTTCGCTGATTAAACAGCAGAAAGCCTTTTCTGATAAATGCCATGCTCCTTTGTGCTAATGGGGAACTAAGCCTGTCTGAAGCTGGTCAGATGAACATCTAAGGAAAAGATGTTGGAGGGACTGTTCAAAGAGTCTCTCAATCCATCAGTTTCGGGTGTCGCACACTGTTATTTAAGTGACATGAATCATCATAGAATCATCAAATGGTTTGGGTTGGAAGGGACCTTAGAGATCATCTAGTCCAACCCGTGGGCAGGGACACCTTCCACTAGGTCAGGTTGCTCAAAGCCTCATCCAGCCTACCCTTGAACACTTCCAGGGCTGGGGCATCTACCACCCTTCTGGGCAGCCTGTGCCGGTGCCTCACCAGCACTTGAACAAGACCCGTTGGAGGGATCTCATCGTTATCTTTCCCCGCTTGTTCCACCCTTACCTTCCTCCCCTTGCTGAAGAGGGCTGTGGCAAAAATGTCTGAATGCTGGAGCTGTCAGGGGCGCGCAAGGCTGATGGCAAAGCAGAAAGCGCTTGTCCCCTTGGAACTGAAACCTTTTGGGTTTAATCAGGTGACACATAACAGCCAGGGACTACGAACAAACCAAGTAGCCGGGTTGTTTGATTACAACACTTTAAAACTGAAGCATTTCCATTTTCCTTTGGTCTTTTTGTTTGATCTTTTTTGTCTTTGCTTTTGGTCTTTTCAAAAATGCTTCCAATTCTCATTCATTTATATAAAATAAGGTTAAAAAAAAAAAAGATAATCCCCTTATAAGAAGACCCAGACCTCTTGATTTCTTTTGAAGGAACATTTTGTTTAACCACAAGAAAGGAAGGGGAAGGTTTTAAAGGTTTTTCTATTGTTATTTTGGAGAGGGTGGCAGTATTTTCATTTCAGGTTAATCCCAAACTATATCTGTTCTGAAATATCTTTTTGCCTTGGCAGACCTATAACAGTGATTATTCAGACAGCTTTGCAGTACGAGCTTGAAAAATCTTTTAATTTCATTTATATCTTAATGGTTTCAGAAGATGTGTTTCACCTAGGGAATGAAGAGAGGAGAGGACAGGCATGTACAAGCTAGAAAAACTTGGGAAGCCAACAAAAAGGCTGTGGGGTAGAAGGAAACGTTGAAATGTGGGAGATGGGATAAAGTGAGCTGTAATTCTGTTGCCTGTAATGAGGATAAAAGGAATAAGGAGGACAGCACCAGAATGTAAAAGGATCTGTACTGGCAGCAGCAGAGCAAATGAGACGTTGGGTTTGGTGTGGGTGGCTGGAAGAAACCCGCAGAGGATGCGAGGAGGGCAGGACGAGGCTGGAGCAGCTGGCGGGGGCACGATGCTCTGCAAAGGCAGTGGTGCAGGCAGGGCAGGCAGCACGAGCCCTGGTGAGGAGAGGTGTAAGGGCAGGGCCGGGCAGAGGATGCCTTCTCGTGGCCTTGCGGAAGAGCTGAACAGAAGGTTGTCCACAAAAACATGACGGGCGCCCCAGATGATTTGGTTCTTGTATCCTTGTGGCTGTTGCTCAGCTCCTTTCGAGACGCCTTGAACCTTTATAGCTTTTTCTCATGTCAGTCCGTGAGTTAATTTTCTTCTGTGGGGAAATTCAGCCCTGGGGCAAGGCGCAGGGGCTGCTTTCCTCTCCTGTGGGGCAGATGCAGGGTCCCAAGTCGTTTATTCCCCGTCCTCTGCCTGGTCTCTGCTGGCCGCGTGGGCTGTGCGGCCAAGGGAGCAGAAGCTGCGAGCATCTCGATCTCTCCCAACCGATTATCCTGTGACAGAAAGGGAGTAATCTATGAAGATGGCTCTATAAACACATTTTCGCCAAAGCGATGTTGTTACCGTAGTTTTGCTAAAAGCAATTATTTTATTGAATAAGTTCATTGTGCTGCCAGGGGTCTGGCTGTACTTTATGTGGCTTAGATGAGGTTCCTTGCTAAAGGAGACTTTCAGAGAGCTTTAACTTTATTCAGCCTCTGACTCATTAGCAGCAGGATCTCTCCTTGCAATTGTATGTCCCAGATAGGGGATGTGAACGAGGATGGCCAGCTCCCACGGCTGGCAGCGCTCCACGCATGGAGCGGAAAGGTGGCCCTCGCGTCTCCGATAATGCTGAAAGAACCTTTTTTAGGGGATATCTTCTGTTTACCAGATTTGGAGCAGACCCTGTGAGTCACCTGTAGGTGGTTCACTTGAAGGGGCACGGCTGGAGGAGATGTTTCACCGTGGCACTGGACGGCTGATGTTGGCTGGGTCCGATAAGCGGAGTGAGAGACCGGAGCATTGCGGTCTCTGACAATAACCACTATCCCCGGGGTTATCTCACAGGCAATGCGTGTTCATTTTTGCCATGATTCACGCACCGACACTGCGTGAGGCTGGCGAGGAGCTGGGTGTGAAGTGTGCCAAGAAGGTTTTCTTTGTCGTCTTGATAGGTCTTCTCGGGGCTGGTGTTTTGAGACATATGCTGGAGTCTTGGGAAATGGGG
Organism: Phaethon aethereus; assembly: GCF_964289735.1. Classification (NCBI taxonomy): domain Eukaryota; kingdom Metazoa; phylum Chordata; class Aves; order Phaethontiformes; family Phaethontidae; genus Phaethon; species Phaethon aethereus. Next base: position 3,154,022 of record NC_138577.1, on the reverse strand, counting down.
CTTTTTTTCCTTATTCCCTTCCTTCCTTCCTCGGGTCAGAAATGTTTCTGCCACGCAGTGGCGGTGATGCAGGCAGCGGCCGGGGCTGCTCTCCCTGCCGTGGACGGCGTGGCTGCTGCTGCAAACGGCCGCTCACGGGCAGAGCGGGGTGAGGCAGCGCCCGCGGTCCTGCCCGCTTGGTCCCTGCGTTACCCCCCAAGGCTGAGGGAGGGCAGCTGTATCCCGGTGCAGCCGCCGCCCGTGCTCGCCCATCCGCGATGCCTCCCCGTGTGTGTTTTAGTTCCAACTCGTTAGGACTGAACTGATACTCAACGGAGTCTTGCGAGTGCTGTTATCAGCTTCAAGGTGACTTGCTCGAAGCGGTGGCTCTTATCGCTGTCTCAGCTGGACGATGGATGTGGCCCAACTCTTTTATCAAGTCTCATGATGGGGGAGAAGAACAATCTTGCCTGTGCTGTTTGCAGTAGACATGAAAATCCTTTAGCTGATAACATGATATTGTGGAATATTAGGAAATAAATTTATCTCCCACTGGCATTGTTCAAAGCCTTGGGAAAAGAGGCAGAGATGAAGTTTTCTGTCTCTGGTTTGGCACAGACCCCCAGGTAAACTAGAAGGATTATATGGTGTGTAAATGCATGCCATCTGGTTTGGAGGGATTAGGACCACATTCAGCCTGTGGGCCACTGTCCTTGGGGTCTCTTTATGATGGGCTGACGGTAGCAGTTTGAATTAAATGCCGAGATAAATGATGTCCAAGGGATTTCTAAGCAGGCTGCTGTTCATTTGAGCAGGTTTGGGTGCCTTCATACATTAAATCCAAATGTATTTAAGCTACCCTTTGTTTTTCACCCTGCTTTGGAGATAAGGTGGCACTTCAGGTAAGCCCTGGGCAGTGCTTGTCCTTTCTAACCAACAGAACAGCACTTGGTCTGGCTTTCCTTGGGCTCACTTTTTGTTTTTCCCCCCAGTTCAGTTATTTTGTGTGACATATCCTGGTTGAAAGCTCGATCTGCTGAATACTTTCAAAGACTTTGCCTGCCTCCTGCTCCTGTGTACCACAAAAAGACCGTGGGGCTTCCCTTCGCGGTTACAGAAGTTGATCTAACTTCTCTGAGGGTGCCTGTAGCTTTGCTTTATGTGTGGTTAGGTCAAGCCAAACCACCGCCAGACAGCAGCCCCTCCGGCAGTGCTCAGTGGTGGCACCTTTCTTCAGCCCGATACCTACGTATTACAGGTGATCCTGGGATACCGAAACCCACCTTTTCTGTGTGGATAATAATCCGCCAGCTCTGTGCAAACCACCTGGCAGCGGCTTTGCGCAGCCCGCCCGAGGCTGGGCTGTGTGCGTCCTCCCCGGCAGCGTTCGTCGGCCCCTGCACGTTACTGCATTAGAGAAAAGTCTTCCTTTGGAAAAAGGACTTTAATCCAAAACTTGGATTTCGAGCCATGTTCAGTTTCTGGCACATACCTGTCATTTCAGTTAATTAAGTGGTTACACGGAGAGCGGTTCGGAGGACTGCTGTGCTCCCCGTGTGATTAATGGAACTAAGTGGTTTGAATCATTTCATGGGACCACATTGACAGGGCAGCGAGGTGCCTATTTCATGCTCATAACTCAGGTATCTAAAATGATGTGAATACCCTCATCAGAGCTTTATGCAATGAGAGGATGATTTCTGCCTTCTGAAATTCAACACTGCAAATAAAATGCTCTTTTGAACCTGCTGCAGCAGAAGGTACTGGGACACGTGAGCTAGGACTGGTTAGGGCTTTATGGCTGGCTAAATAAAGCCAAATTACTGGTGCTGCAAACTCCATCCCGAGGCTGGCTGTGTGGCTGCTGTTAGGAGCCTGTTCCTGAGTCTTCTCAGTTGTGACGGCAAGAAAGCACTCTCTTATTCTGACGCTACCTGGGTCCCTTTCTAATTTTATCCACGGGCTCCTGCACCAGCTTTTTTTTTTTTTTTATGTGACTGAGCTCTTCTTGTCAACCCTCGTGCTCAGACAGGATGCCAAACCCTTTCAGCTTTTGTCATTGCCAGGTTCCGCAAGTGACGCTATTAGAATTTCCTGTTGCAGGATAAAATAGGCTTTTGCCTCCTTTTGCAAGCCTGGGAAGCCTCCTCTGCACCCGCACAAGTTTGAATTAATCTCTCGTGGTCTTCCTGTCTCTGGGGGAAGTAGGTGGTGAATCCCAGAATTGTCACTGGCCTTTTTGAAGGTCTCAGTGAATTAATCTGGACTGTAATATTGCAAAGAAAAAGAAAGCAACAGTGAAGTTAATCGAGCAGGCACAGCAAGTGGGACCTTATTTACAAATCGTGCTTGTTCTTCTGCATTACTGGGTTCGTTTTCTGATCTCCACTTGGAGTGCCATGGTTGAGGACTGGGAACTGCCACCTCAGAAGCTGTTGCAGCTTTGAGGAGCTGTGATTGCGCCTCGTTAGCAGGGGTGCATGGCGCTGGCAATGGTGCCGGTGGGTGGCCGCAAACTGCAGGAGCGTGGATGCTATGGATGCAAGGGAGCGTGAGGAGGGGAGCAGTCGGAGCTGGGTGCGTAGACCTGCTCCAAAGATCTGGAATGGCTGAGAAATTACGTATTGCAGCCCTCCAGCACGGGCGCGGTGAAGTCAGGAGCCCCTGGCTCAATCCTCAGATCCTTCCGCTGCACGGGAAGAAACCAGGCTGCGTCGCAGAGACCGCGGTGGGCATTGCCGGCAGCGTCCCCCGGGCAGGAGCGCAGGGTTTTCTCCGTGCGCTTATGGATTATAACGGCAGCAGAGGCGAGCCCCTCTCCCTGCCGCGGGGGTGAATGCGCGCCGTTTCTGCAGGCAGACCGTGACGCGGCCGCGCCGGGCAGCTGCGCTTGTTGACAGGTTATAATCAATTCTATCAAACCTCTTAAGTGACTTAATTCCCCAAAGCAGCACGACTTCAGTTCATAATCAATTCTTCTAACCCAGTAATTGGAGGGTAAATTATTAGAAAGTGACAGCAAGGGATGTAGCTGGGGGAAGAAAAGGTTCTGCCTCTCACACGGCCGCCTCCGGCGGGGACGAGGCTCGGCGGCTCTCCTGGCTCACGGCACGTGCCGTGTTGCGCAGCCGTGGGGAAGGCGCTGGCAGAAATGATTCCGCTCCCGAGAACGCCTCGTTTCATCGCAAAGAGCGCAAGCGCCTTGACTCGGCGTAAGGCAAACGGTGTCGCGGGCAGGAGGGGTGGGCTGCGATGCCCCCGGCTTCCCCAGCCCGCGGGAGCAGGTCCGGGGCAGGAGCCCAGCAGGCGGTGGGGAGCGGGGTTCTGCCTCGGGGGGGGGGGGGTCTCTGCAGCACGGACCCATCAACGGCTGAGAAATGCTCAAGCGCTTTTGTTCTGAGGTCCGTATCCATCATGCTGGTACACCAAACGCAAGTTTTAAACCAAGCTCCATTTAACTGGAGGAACCTCGGAGCTGCAAGGCTGGTTCACAGACTTGCGTTTCCCCAGAGAGCAGAAGTTTTCGTATTTTGGGCTGCGGACCTTGCCACTGAGGGTGGAAGTCCAGAGTTTGATAGCGGATAGTCGCAAAATTAGTTTTGTTCACAGTGATTGAATCTTAATTTTACTGCAACTGTTCTCTGGCTCCTGTTCGTGAACCTTGTATTACTAGGAAATATTTCTAGAAATTTAGTGAATATTCCTCCCGGTTCTGGGCAAATATGGAACTACTTGACCCTTTTTGCACTTCAACACAGAAAATGACTGAAATTTAAAACATGAAGAAATATGCAGCCTTTCAAGCACAAAGAAAATCCTCTCCACATCTATCTTTCTTCTGTCAGTTTTAATTTCAGATACAACCTGCTGTGACCGAGTTGTAGTTTTAACATCAGAAAGAAAAATTCTGTCTGAAAGGGCTGAGACTGCGCAAAGCAAGAGATGTCTTGTGCAGCTGGCATAAATCCCCTGCCCTGGCCGCTGTTTGCTCAGACCTCGGGTCAGATCAGCTTGTTACGTGGAGGAGGCCAAGATCCTCATCTATTCCCACGCTTTTACTGTCTGTAGCTGCAGCATCCCAGGTGTAGGGAGGTCAGAAGTGCCTCACCTGAATTTCCACTGTACTCATTTATTTACCCGTTGCTCATGTAATCTGCTGATATATCTCAAAACTGTTAGATGAATATGGATGTTGGGCAGTTTACTCCACACTTTCCTACTAGAGTTAATGGGACTCACGCATCCAGCAAAATCCACAGTTTATGAAGGTTCCCACCGTCTAAGTTTGTCCCTGCATCCTGGACATGCTGGGTTTTGGGGGTTTTTTAAGAGAGAGAAGTACTGATGTACTGCAGTTTTGGAGGTTAGTTTTTGAAGACAGAAGTAAATAGAACTCTAGCACGTTGGGGCATTGACTTCAGCTTGCTCCGTCAAGGACCGGCTTGGCTCACGGTCACTCGTTTTGTCTTTTGCACTTAATTATAACTTGAGGTCATACAAGGGCCTGAAACCATAGGAACCCTGCATTCCTTACAAGGCGTACAGCTGTGTACCGGGACCCGTGGCGAGGATGGAAGCGCTTGGCTGCAGCTGTGGCACAGCCTCTGGATGTGGGCAAAGCAACTGCCTGGGCTGGGAGCCCGGCACCAGGAGTGCCCATCCCTTTGAAAACCCAGCTGCGCGCCTCTCCCGGCACCCACCGCTGCCGGGAGCCAGTTTCTAGGGTAGGTGGGAACCGAGACGCCGAGCGCTTTAAAGGTCATAAAAGCACCTGCAGCCGGCCTGGGACACTAACGGTGGCATCCGCCGAGGGCTGGGCTGCTGCGGCTTGCCGGGCCGCTGGGTACAGCGAGCCCTCGCCCGCGGCTCGGGGATGGGAGCGAGCGTCTCGCGACCTTGCTCAGGCAACAGATCTGCTCCCCGTCCCCGCCAGGAGCACGCGATGTCGATGAAAACCTTCTAAGCAAGATCTTCGGTGGTGGCTCATGGGTGTCGCTAGCCACAACAGTGTGGTTTTGGGGTTTTTGTGTGGGTTTTTTTTTTTCCTGGACCCCAAATGCCACCTGGCATCACAAAACAAGACCGCTTGGGTTTTTACCTCTTGCTCGACCCAGGAACAGCCAGCGTGCAGAATTGGTGTCAAACCATTCATTAGTGAAAGAAAACATCAATTAGCATCAGCCATGCTGCATTCATTATTGTTTCTAAAATTAGTATAAATGATCAATCAAGGTTATGCATAATGGGCAACAGCAATACCCGAATTATGAAGCGTGTGAAAATAATAAAGGTGACAAGCAGAAATAGCTTTCCTCTGGGAGAAAATATTAGACTCACAGCAATAATTTACTACCTTCCTTTGTTTGAATACAGACTTAAATTTTACACCAAAATACTATTAAGAGCCATAGGGAAATGAAATTTCTGTTTTTGTTTGGCATTTCCAAAACAAAGGTACTAACTTTATAAGGTCCTGTTCCGGTCATATAATATGATTGGGCTCAGGAAAACCAGTGTGAATGTGCTGAATTTTACTCAGTAATGAAAAATGTGTTTATGTAGCTATGCGTGAAAATTATTTCAAATAAATATGTAGACGCAAAAGCGATGCAGGAATAAAGGAAGAAGTTTCTCTGGAGTACCTGCTGTTGGAAAATTCAAAGGTTTAAGTTGAGACCTTGAGTTTTCTTTGCTCTTTCGTTTTTATAGCTGGGGAGAGGGGTATTTGTTGTTTGGACAACTGTTGGCCTTGTTGCTGCCAGGAGCCCTGCATGGAGCAGGAGCGGGGACCAGAGACCTCCGGAGTTCACTTCCAACCGATATTTCTGTAATCCTTGGATTTGCTGCTGTGATGTGCTGGGATCCAGCAGCGCCCAGCTCGGGGAAGTGTAGCTAAGAAGAAATGGTGATCGTTCTTGGCTCATGGCAGGGAAAGGCAATGACTTAGGGATGTCAGAGCACTGCAATAAAAATAAAAAAGGCATTCAGAACAAGACGCAGAATTCGAGCATAATTCAAATTCATAAGCAAATTCATGTATAACCATTTCCCATTTTTTCTGTTTTGGAAGTTGGGATGATCCATCCCATGGTCTGGATGCTGGAGCGTACTGTTCCCCGCGGGATTTCCGTCCCACGGCATCGCAGGCACTGCAGATGCAGCCGTGCCGGGGATGCTCGTACCTGGCGACAAACAGAACCCACGGCATGGAAACCGCCCCGGAGCACGGCGGCAAAACCGCTGCCGTCTGCGTGCGGCTCCTTGCCGTAGTTCTGCTCCGGGAGGCCTTGGGAGCTCTGCCCCGTGGCCCCTCGCGAGCCGATCTGCGTGCCGCCGGGGAAGCTGCGTGCGCGTCTGTATCGGCATCCTGTGCGGGAGCCGCCCCTCGCGCCGTCTGGAGCATCCCTTGTCTTCGCTTTCACAGGCTCGCCGAGTGAAACTACTCTCCTGTGTTAACACCATAGCCTGTTCTCGGCATTCAACTTAATTGTGAGCCCTTCAATTAAAACAAAACCAAAATAACGACCGCAACCGCTGAATTATGACGGCTACATTTTAATCGGAGCAATGATTTCCCATCTAAACTGCATCACTGCACAAGAAATATTCACAGACCGGAACCAAACACCACAAAAAATACTTTTAAATCCTTGGAACAGACTTGAAGTTGTTTCATTTAATTTGATGAGAATAATGGGTTTGTTTGCTTACAATAAAATTTATGATGGTCTTAAATATCCTCATTTATGTCCTTACCTTTAAGTACAGCACAGGTTTGTAAATGTCATTGTTACTTAGCAACCTTGACTAGTTTTTGAAAGACTTTTTGATTTAGGGAATATAAAGAAAATCTAAACATGAATGGTATGGTTTTCATAACCAAAGAGCAAAGCACGTATTTCTCAATTCAGGCTACTAATTTTAGATTAAAGAGAAACACCAATCACAGCTGTGGAAAAATTCTCAAGGAAAGAAACCGCAGAAATCAACATTTTCAGCTTGTGAATCTGAAATGAACTGTAGCTGCAAGATTAACAGGGACAGTTGGTTATATTTAAAATTGCGATCTCCATCAGGCAAAATGACATCTCCTTTTAGTTGTGTGGCTGGATGTATTGCAGCAGGCAGGCTTATCAGGTCAGGAGGAAAAGGGCGTGTGTGATGCCAATGCGTGTTGTACAGAATGGGAATCTGAGTGATACAAATTTGAGTATTCACTCAAACAATGGTACCAAGAGTAAGTAAACTGAGCTTTGTGGAGGCTGTAAAAAGGAAAGGGGGAGTTAATATTAACACTGGGTGAGATAATTTTAAAGGTGTTCCCTTGATATGTTGATTTATACATTTATATATATAAAAATATTCAGAGCTTTCCAGCAGAGAATTTTCTTCACGTCAGTATAGAAAACCTGTCTCAGTATAGTCATTAACCAGATGGCTGGGGCAAGTCTCTTACATCGGAGAGACCTCATGATAAGATCTTGACCCAGATAAAGGTATAACAGAGACTCATCTTTACAGCTGCGTCTCATCACTCCATTACTCTGGGATGGATCTGTCTGTAAAAAACCAACCAAACAACCAAAACCAACCCCAAACTCAAAGCCTTAGCTTTCTTGCTGAATTTTCCTACGTTGTTTTCCTACGGAAATCATCATAATTTGTTGATAGTTGCCATAATTGTCATCATTATGTCTATGATTCTGTGATAATTCAGAAAATCCCCCTGTGTGTCTGTTCATCTGTCCACCCTAATAGCTTTTGCTCCTGTTTGGTGGGAATGCTTGGATGGAGGAGAAGAGTCCAAGTGTGTCCGTAGGAGGAAGATGACTGCCGTCAGCCTTCAGCCCTTACCTGAAACCAGAGAGAGCATGAAGCAGCAAGCTGCTCAGAATGAAAACAGGCTTCATGTATTTCACGGCTCACAGAATTACATGTTTTCAAACTTCTTTTTCTTCTGCATGAACAGAATTCCTGTTTTTTCAGCCAACTTCAATGAACACTTGACAAAAAGAAGAGAAAAGAAGTGACGTAAAAGTAAGGCTTTTTCTTTGTCAAATGTACCAGTACGCTCTTACTGACTCCAGCGCAGACCTTGGTAGCACTTTATACCCATCTTTTCTTTCTGTTGGAAAAAGGGTCTGTTTTCTGGAGGGAAAAAAACCCATTTCCCCTTACCATAATCAATACGGTGAAAAAAGTTTTGTTTATTGTGAAGTACTCCTTACCTTTCTTGAAATGTTTAACAAGCATTTTTAACTTTGAAAAGACTTTTAAAAAATGCTTGAGACCTACTTTTTTTTTTTTCTTTTTCATCACTTTATTGATTTTTTCACCAGTAGTTCTTTCTATGTTATTTGTGGCAAGGTGCTTTCAATGAAGGTGTAATTGGGATGATTGCAAAAATTTGAAAAGTTGGTCCTCTTTGGATGAAAATAGGAAACCGTTACCATTTCTTTTCATCCAATTTTAATCTGATGGGAATTCTCCACTCAGGACCACGGGCTTTGCTATAGGCTAACCACATTCCTTTCCTAAGTTTGTGTTCAGTAGGGTTATATGGGAGATACATTTTGGTCCATATAATTAAAGAATAAATTTAGAAAATCCATGTCCAGCTCCTAATCAGTGTCTAAATGGGAAGTTTTCTTCACAGTATTATTGTAAAAAAAAAAAAAAAAAAAGTCATGATTTTTCAGATTCAACCCTAAACTCTCCTCATTGCAACTGTGTGCAGCAGGTAAAGCGAAGCAGATATGGCAGTCGCCGCGGTGTCAGGACCCCCGGCATCAGGAGAAGGTCAGTGCAAACCGCAGCGTATAATTAGCAGTATTTGTACCATCGAACTTTGGCTCTCGGGATGCCCCTGCCTGGAGCCACGCGGCTCGCTCTGTTGGCTGCATAGGAGCTGGAATTACCTGCTCGAATGGGTGTAGGTTAGATGTCTAAGGTGAGAAAAGTTTTATTCTACCTCTTTGAAGATTGCTGCCTTTTCTCTCGTACTTGCCATTAATTATATCCTCGTTTTTATTACATATCTGTTAATTTGCGTCCCCGGTTCTACTCTTTTCACTTCCAGTCTCTCAAGGTACCCCTCTTTCCTCTTCTGAATTCCTTCAGTTAAAAAACCCCACAAAAAACCCCAACAGCTTTCCAGCTGAGGGGAAGCCAATATTTTTCTGGATGGTGCTTTAGCACTTCCAGTGCTGTTTTCTGCCATAGCACTTTACCTGCCCGTACTTTACACAAACTTTCACTGAATTGTGTTTGGTTTTATTTGTTTGCTTGCTTTTTTTTTTTGTGGAATAATGGCTATAGCATGCTCAGCGTTCAGCAAGATGTGTGGATAGCACGGGTCAGCTCTTCCAATGCACAGTGTGTTTGCCAGAAATCCCCAAATCTTCATCTGCATTTAGATGGTTGATTCACCTAGGTCCCCCTTTAATTCTTTTGCTTTCTTTTAGGTAGCTGAAATACTTTGGGTCAACTGCAGTTCCTGCTGTCTTATTGTTTATTTCTCATCCCAAATAATGAAGAATTAAGAAAAAAAAAACCAAACACAACAATGCACAGGCAACAACACTGACAGAATTTACTTAGATTTTCATAACATTGCAGTTCCACAGACTATTTCAATCAAACCCAGCGATATACAGCATCAGTTTAGTTAGTATTAGATGACAATTTATTTACTGAGTAGATGAAAATAGCTGTGATAAGGAAATTCTCATCTAAAGAAAATGTTTCTCCTGGAGTTGTGCAGAAATGCATTCTTGATAATAATCGTCACTGATCATCCGCAGGAAAACACAAACGTCGCTGCACATAAGGTGTGCAGGTTCTGCCAGAGCTGGTGGAACGGTAAAATGGGTGGCTGGGATATGCCATCGCCTGGATGAAGCTGGAGTTTGGAGGGGCAGAGGTGTCTCAGCAGTCCTGGAGGAGCGTTCCCGGGGAGCGGAGGTTCTCCTCTGCCACTGGCAGCTCTTGAGGACGGGTACCTAGAGCGGCAGCCTTCCAGGCACGCCGCCGGCAGAGCCGGTGCTGCCTTGGCACAGGAGGATGTTCCAGATGACTCCCTGATTTGTGAAGCTTTCTAATTTATTTTCTAGGAATCAGTGATTACCTCATTGTGATGAATTCACATGCCTTAATCTTTCTGGAAATTAATGATAATTTTCTCTTGATTTTCCTGGGGACTATTTCCTGGTAACTATTTATCCTGTTCTTATTCAGCTTCATATGTGTGAATGAAAGGAAATAACCATTCTGATTTTCATGATGCAAATATAAACACACATACACAAAATGTATACGTTCACATATGTATACACACATATAAACAAGAACACCTTCTGCAAAATAACATTTCCCAGTGCAAAGGTTCAATTTTTTGGAACCTGGCTTTTCTCATAGATTTTTTTTTTTCACCCTTTAGAAAATATCAGGCCAGTTCTGCTGGCAGCTTTTGGTTAGATTAAAAAATTGAACATGTATTCATACTCCTTGGTTCCTGTCTTTTAGCTAGTTTCTATGACAATACCTTTCGCCCCACGTCTACTTAGCTTCCTTAATAGCATCTCATGAGGGAGTTGTCAAAGGTTTTCTGAAAGTCCGTGTAAACCATCTGTCCTGTTTACAGAAAGATAACTGAGAAAAAATAAGCAGGCAGGAAGGATAGATTAGTTGTTCAAAGCCAAACAGCAGGTTGGTTTCAGAGAACGAGGGAAGGAACCCTGGAGCCTGGCTCCTCCTCAGCTGCTCGTGGCAGAAGGTACCACTTTCTCTGCAGAAACGTGAGTGCACTAAACCGAGCAAATGCAGGCAAAAAGGAGAACAGGATGGGCGATAAATAAGTAGGCTCATTAGTTCCTGGATCGTCAATCTCCAATTGCTTTGGAAGCCGCTTCCCAAAACCAAATCTGCCATTAATAGGGGACCTGCAGGTAAGTATGTCCTTAGGGTCAGGTTAGCAGGAGTTTAACGGTCCGCGAGGTCTCGGTGTACTGCATATCGTTTCACATGGAGACAGAAACTGCAACGAGGAGCAGGGGATGAGGTGCTGTTTGGGACTCGCTACAGAAACGGGCAGCCCTGTGCAGAGCCGGAGGCGATGGAAAAGGGCTCAGGGGCACAGCAAAGAGCAGACGAAACGCCTGGTTCCCAGGAATGAGCATTGATCTCTGATTACTTTCTTATGTGACCAATATCTAATTAGCAACAAGCCGGCTGGGTCGCTCTACTTATCTTTCCGTGTGTATATTGCACTTTGTGTGCAGGTCAACACCTCCAGTGTTGGGCTGGAGGAACCTCCCCAGGCACAGGAGGGAGGCTGCAGGACAAGCTGAAGAGAGGAGATAGCCTGGCCGCTAGTATATCAGACTTGTATTAATTCGTGGCTGAATGCAGATCTGCCTGTCTCTTTATGTTTTCAAGCTGTGGGGAATGCAAGAGCTTTCTGTCAAACATGTCAGCAATCACAAAAACCATTAACCATCACGTATGTGGGTTTTTTTTTTTTTTATATCTGAGCTTTTGGAGTCAGGCGATTACACAAGACTCTTGTTATTAACCAGTAAAAAATGTTTCTATTTGTGAAGAAAAGTGAAAATGGCTTCAAAGCGTGAACTCCAGAAGGTCACACACCAGAGAGCAGCGTAGGCAATTCCTTCAGCCCCTGAGGTTGTTGAGGGTCTGTGGGGGTGGCTGCGCTGCAACGTGATATTGCAGTGCTGTGCTATAACGCAGAGGTGGTGTGAAAATCAATTAAAACTCATTAAATGTTTAGAAACAAAAATTTAAATGGATGCAAGATAAAACCATATCTTTAGACTATCACGATTCTACAAACCTCTCCTTATCCTGGCAGAAATACACCAGTCCAAGAAGACAGGTCCACTTCCTCCGATCTGACTGTTTAAAGCCCTTTTTCTCCCTTGAATGAAGTGAGAGAAAGGCACGGAGAGATGCTGGAGCTCTGCATGTCACACTTGGTCTGCTGTCCTGGGAGGCCTGTTGGAGAAGAGCAGAAAAGCAAACACAAGGCAGCTTCCACGCTGTTCGCTTTATTGTGCCTCCATGCTTCTCTCAGGGAAGAAGAGGGACCAATTTTTAACTTTCTTTTTGGCTTGCCTTGTCCTGCCAGATCTGAATTAATGAGCGACTGGGCTCAACCCGCGGCCAGGTTTCTACCCTGTGAGAACCGGTACTGACTCTTTCAAAAAGGCAAGTGCTGGCAGCGACGGTCTTCAACAGTCCCACGACCAGAGCGTTTCCTGGCACTATCTTAACTGCGCTGCCTTTCTCTCGTGGGTTGCACCGAAGCACTGGCATTGATCCCCACACTAGGGATGATGCTTCAGCTCAAAGGTTGACTTGCTGAAGGTCTATTTTCTTTCTAAGTGCTTTTGATATGAGTGCAGCAATAATATGGTATATTTTAAAGCCATTTGGTCTTCCCAGCTGCTCAAGCCTCTTAATTTTATATTTCTTAGATATAGTCTGCTAACAACTAAATGGAGTTTGGGCATTGCACGAGTTCTCCGAGTTATATTTTCCCAGCAGCCAGCAAGTGTATTTTTCTGGCGTTGCTTTTTAAATTGAAAGCTGATCTAGAATTGGACATTGACTTTTACAGAAATGGCTTTTCATGCTTTTGGAGCTGAGGGTCACTTACGAAAATTAGCAAAGCCCCAGACCTCACTGAGTCAGAGTGGTTCTTCCATCCTTCTTCATCCTTTCCATCCTTCCTCACTTCAGACAACTTTGGATTGATGCTTTCCCTCCAACCTTCCTCTCTCCACCTTCAGCTGCCGACACCGTCTCCTCTTGCTTTTGGCATATCTCTTTTTGGCTTTAACAGCACCGGAAAATCTGTCCGACTCCTGCAAACTGCCAAGAACCTCTGTAGCTCAGGAAACGCCATGTGGAAGCTGAGTCTTGGCGAGGCTCTCCACTGGCCTGTGCCTGCAGCATGATGGTACAGCACCCATGAGGCCACCTGCGCAGGGTGCAGGAGGGGATGGCACTCTCAGGTTTGCTGCTAGAACCAGCACTAATGCTGCTTTTTAGGTATGAACATTTCTGGTGTGCTGGTGAACTAGTCCCACTCCTGCTCGGCTTGGTTTTCCCGAAGGCCAAATCTTCCCCAGAGAGTTGAGGTGGAAGAAGAGGCACAAAGATGCTGCCAAAAGATGCTGCAGGATGCTCTGCTGAAAGGTCATTCACCTTCTGAAAGGGGAAAGCTCACACATTCCCAGGCCAATCAGATAAGAAGGAAAAATCAAATTAAATGTTCTAAGGATGTTTTATCAAGTTTTGTGAAAGCAGATAAAACCCCCCATCTAATTCTGAAGGTAAGTGCCAAGTGCTGTCTGTGATTCACCATCCCAGCACTGAAGTAACGGCAATGAGTAACAGTCCTGTTGCTCTGCATCGTAGCTGATTTTAGGTGTTTTCTATAAATCCACTTTTAAACAAATTGTGTTTGGAACCTATTTTTTAAGATATTGATGGTTATGTGTCTTGCAGTGGAATAGAAGACAACCCACTTAAAAAACCCTATTTAAGCCAGTCAGTTCAGAGTTTTGGTCTCCAGTGAACAAACCTAGAGCTGCTTAGCTGTGTATCCTAGATGTTGAACTGTTAAAAGTCGATGCGGAGTTGCTTTCAGCTCTTCACAAATATGATTCCTGTGGGCATTATGGGATGTGGGCTGGCCTGATAGTAACCTGAAGTGAGTGGGGCCAGGCTGCAACTGCAGAGTGGGATGATACTTGATCTGGCTGAGCCAAGTGAGGTGGAAGGTCAGGGTCCTTAAGACATCAAATCGAGGAGATGCTGCAGTGGCGTCATCCCAAAGCACGATTTACACCACTCTACGTATTGCCCTGAGTCAGCTCACCTAAGGTTGTTTTGGCACTGGGAGTCCTAAGGTTTTGGGGAGGCTGCGGTAAATGCCTCCCTGGGGGAAGCTCTCCGGGGGGTTTTCTCCTGTGCTGGCAGCACAAGGACAACTTTGCAAAAAGAGCTGCCTCCTCCCGAGGCGAGACAGGTCCTTGGGGATGGAGAGAGATTCCTAAATTTGATAAAGCCTTTGACTGAAAATAGTTTTTGCTGGTCACAATAATGACGTTTACAAAGTAAGGAAAGAAACAAGAAGCTCTATTGTCAGATGTTTGCCGATTCCCCCTGAACGCACTACGGGAGCTACACAGGGACATTTCATCCTTGAGAAAACATTACCCTTGTAGTGCAGCCACGGTCACTGGCTTGCATGAATTAACTGTCATGTCAGCTCTGGTCAGGGGGGTGATGTGAACTTAAGCACCTGATTTCTCTGATGATCTCTACATTTTGCCTTCACGCCTGAGCGTATCTTGCCCTTTCGTGCTGCCTCCTCTCCACCTCCCCATTGATGTTCAGAACTGCACGTTGTCCTTGCTCATAGGCAGATGGTTACAGACTGCACGGGCCAAACCCAGGGGCAGAGGCCACAAAACATGGGAAGGAGCTCTGGGACTCTTTGAGGATTAAAAAAAAAATGATCTGGCTATGAAGACAGGCAGGGATTTAGAAAAGCTGGGCTCAGATTTTGTTTTGTAGGAGCTGTCTCTGTGATACTTCAGCTCCCTCTATGCCTTTGCTGTCATTTTCTGTGGATGCAACACTCTAACACTCCTGTGCATGCCTGGCTTTCCTGTGCCTGGACCCAGTGATGCTCACAGCCTGGAAGGGTGAGGCGTCACACCGTAGCTGGACCTATCCAACTCCTTCCCGGGCATTTTGAGTCTTGCCTTCTGCCAGCCTGAATGCTCATTTGCCATCCTCAGTGAGCCAGTTCCACTCACTAACCCAGCAGTAAGAGAGAGTCTGGGAGAAGAAACAAAGACATTTTCTACTGATTTAGTGAGTTGAAGGAAGAAGGGAGGTCTCCCAGGACAGAGTAGGATTTCCCTTTCAGCAACCAACTTACAGCTGAGCAGATCTGAGGTGTCCTAACAAGGACAACATGAGGCCTGGAGGTTCTCCCAGACAGCAGAACAGGGGCCCTCCTGTGACCATCGCCTCCCTCTGCACTGCCATTTGCCCATCCTGGGCATTGTCCTTCTGAGTAGCATCTGACCAAGGGATTTGCTTTGGTCACTTATCTCTGCATGCCCTTCACCCAAATGCAGGGGTGTGCTCACCCTTACCTCCTCCCCTGCAACCCCAAATCCTTTTGTGGTTACTAACAGAAACATGGTGTGAACTTGAAGGGGTTCTTGCTGTTAGCAAATAGGGCTCTAAACAAGAAGCCACAGAGAGGAACCTGTCTGAAAATCAAAGGTTGGAAGCAAGTGCAGGGACGAAAGATGAAACTGTGCTACTGCCAGCACAGTGCGAGGCTGTT
Source organism: Phaethon aethereus (assembly GCF_964289735.1). Classification (NCBI taxonomy): domain Eukaryota; kingdom Metazoa; phylum Chordata; class Aves; order Phaethontiformes; family Phaethontidae; genus Phaethon; species Phaethon aethereus. The sequence continues at coordinate 3,138,652 of NC_138577.1, read as the reverse complement.
CCTGGGCAGCCCCGCAGCCTGTGATGCTGCCTTTCTGCACGGAAGTTGTCAGGGCTGGCTGGCCCCTGCCACTCTGCGCTGATGAAAGCTGTCCCAGCCCCAGGATTCACCTCTTGCAGCCCTGTTCCTCCTGGCACGGTCAAACATCCATATGGATCCCCACCAAAGGGCAAGGAGCTGCTCAGTGTTGTGGCTGACCTGCCCTAGGGCTTCTCAGCAGCAAAGCAAAAGGTACTCAAGTATCAGATACCTTACATAGGGTTTTTCAGCAAGGCTCACTCCTTCCAGCACACAGTAGTCAAAGGTAGTCACACCAGGGCAGCTTGCCCATGCACAGGCATACTGAAACACCATCTTCCCAGATCCAAGAGCTCCTCCACTTCAGGCACACTCTCCCCACCCTATGGAAGCTACCCCAGTGCATAGAAGGCTCTGAGCTCTGACCACCCTTCGTTTCCTAAATTGCAAGAACCTCATTGCATTAGTCTTGCCTCAGAGTCCTGCCCAGTTTATTAGCTCAAAGGAAGGTAAAAGCCACATTTCTGTCCCTTCTATTTTCTTGGCTTCATCAAAAAACTTCAAGTGCAGCTGAAATTCTGCTCTGGAAATATTTTAATGTAATACTCTCTCTCTATATGTATATTTGTTTATTTCCCAGGTTTTTATTATTACTCTGTGCCTTTTCACAAAAAAGGAAGGCATATGCTGTCAAGTGCTGCCAATTACATTAATGTAGGAGGCAGAGAGTGTTGAATTTTCCCCGGTTTGACACTTGTGAGCAAATTCCCTTCAGCTGGAAGAGGCAGCCCTCTGCTAGTACCAGGTCAGTGGCCGCGGGTGTAATGGGTGTTTAGGGGATGCTGAGCTTTGTCTGAAAAGAGAAGGTGAAAAAATTAGGGTTTTCTCCTGTCTGTAGCTGTCTTGTTCCAAGTGTGGCCATGAAGTCAATGTTCATAACAATATTTGTGACTAACCAGGGTCCACTAAAAAAAAAAGTCCAGCTTCCAGGGACCCGTGCCGGGAGCGCGCCTGCACAGCTCTCCGTGGCAAATCCCCCCGTGTCGTGGCACCGCTGGGGGTGACTGCCTCCACGGGCCCCGGCATGGGGTTGCAGGGCTGTTTTCTGACATCAAAGGCAGCTAGACCCAGGTACAAGCGGAACCCCACCGAAACCCCAGCCCCAAGCCCCCCGCCGCACCCCAGAGACCTTCCCATCCGCTCGCGCCGCTCCTTCCCGGGCCAGGCAAGGATCCTTCCCAGCTTTGAGACCTTCATTCAATTTTCACCCGTTGTCTTTTATTATGGATATAACCGGAATAAAATAAGATAGACTTTCCCCGTTATTATTAGAGGTGATAATTTGCAGCCTAAGTGTGTTGCCATGGAGATGTGAGAAGCCCCCGAAGAGGGAGGCCGGGACTTGCGGCCTAATCCTGAGGTGATTTTCAATAGCACCAGCTGTCCCGGGGCTGAAAGGCATGGCAAATTACACCATTATTGGAGGGAAACAGGGAGGCTAAGCTAATTATTTGTGGGCTTTAGACACAGGTGTTCACAAAAGCCGGGCCGTGTGCTCCTCATCAGGGCTGTCTCGGGAGGGGGGAGGCCCGGCGGGAGACCCCGGCCCTCATTTCAATCACAAAGGGCGGCCATGGGCCTGCTGCTGCCATGGGGCTTCGCTGCAGGTAACCGTGCCTGGGTGGAGGCGCTCGCTGCTCTCTGGAGAGCTGTCTTTTTGTTGGTTATGCTCTCTTTTCCTAATATTTGTTTGGTATATTTTTTCTGGGAATATGATGTTGGAACCTGGTGCTTTGGGGGTGTGCTGGGGCTGAGCTGGGAGCGGGGGGCAGCTGAGGGCCCTGGGGAGGGCCGGGTGCTGCGCTGTCGCTGAAAAAAAAATAGTTATAATTCAGTATTTTGTCCTTTAATACCAGGCAGATATGCTGATATTGCTTTTGGTGAATAACATGTGTGTAAAAGTCTGCTAAAACAAATCATGCCCTTTTATCTAAACTGGTCTGACTGTGCCTGGTGAAAGCATTGAGGTTTCTTTATTTTCTTTGCCTTCAGTGGATGTACTGATTGAGTGCAAGACAAGCATATACAACCAAAATGTTTTGAGACTAGAAAACAAGCAAGCTTATTACAGGCCAAACAAGGAATCTGACAGGGAGAAATTGTATGGTTGCTTGGTGAGGAAAATGCTTATCTATGTATTATGTTTATGTGTGTGTATGAAAATACTTTTATGGAAATAAACTGGGTAGGCTCATTATTGCTTTTACTGTGGTGTTCTGTGCTTCAGGTTTCAAAGGCTGCTTCTGAACTCTGAAACAAGATTTAAAGTATCTTCTTTGGATACTGTAAAACTTCCTTAAATATTTTGGAGTGTTGTGATGTTTAAGCCTGTGAGGCTGGGAAGCTTGTAACTCCACTCTGCAGGTGAGGAACTTGGTAATGGAGGCTAGAACTCTGTGAAGTGACCCCTGTGAGCACACAACTCAGACCCGCCAATGTGGGGGCGGGGGCTTGGTGCTCCCAAAGGGGGTACTTGTGTCCTGGACAAAATGTATTTTGCAAGAATTCAAATATGACTCAACTGAAACGTTTTAGGAACTTGCATCTATTTAATTAAAGAAAAGAAATGTTAATTTTGTCAAAACTGAGTCTCTTCCTGAAGAAAAACTTTAAACAAGTTTTTTAAAAGTGTGTTTTGAAGTTTCTTTTGCCTTTATAAAAACAAATGAAAAAAAGGCTTTAAGATTGATAATTTATGTTGATTTTTAAAATGTTTTAGCAAGTAAAAAACAACTTAATTCTGGCTAATTGCTCAATGAGCTTTCTGTTTGTTGCAATTCTAATGAGTGCTTTGCGCAAAAAAAAAAAAAACCAAACAGCCTCTTAAAAATACTTCTGAGAAAACTATGTTGTCCCTTGGGGCAATCTTGGCCAATAAAGCCGCACCTTACTCAATGTCTGACCAAAAATCTCTGATGGTGCAGGGATTTGAATCTGAATTTCCTAAAGCTGGTAGTCAGGCTTCTGTTATCAGAGGATCCTTGTTTTTCAGGTGTGATTTCAGCATGTCTGTGCTAGGTGGGGTGTGTGTTAGGAGCAAATATGAATGCTTGCAGGTTGAAAGCTTACTGGCTGGCATAAACCTGAGAGAGCATCCACTGGAGAGCACAGTAAGAGGAATTTGCTGCATCTCAGATGATGTGTTTACTGTGTGAATGTACAATCTGTCTTGGCTAGAGCTTTCAGATGCATGGAAAAATAAAGGGTGCCCAGATTGGTATACGCTAAGTCTAAAAAGTTATGTGGCCTATTATGTTATTTTTTTATAAGGTAACTGTATCAGATTATTGGATCTGTTGCTGTTGGGAAGAACCCTTGACCATGCAAGTACACTCAGATTGTATTGTAAGTTAAATCCCCATGGTATTTTATATTTCATCTTTTTACTGTCTCTCAGCATAACACTACGGAATGGATGTGAGGTCATGTATCTTCCCTCAAGATTCACAATTGAATTTACTAGTACAACCTATGATCATCTCTAATGCATCTTTTGAGGGAGGAATTCAATATCAAGCTCAGGATAGATTATTCAAATCAACAGTTGAGGCCACAATTTCTTACGCTTTCATTTATTTTTTAAAAGGCTATAAAAATACAAAATGTTGCATATTGTTAAATGTCAAAGTACCATTAAAAAGTTCAGATTTGATAGCTTCAAATAGCAGAGTGTAGGCTGACATGGCCAATTACTTGTCTTCCAAATAATAATACCATAATGGATTCATTACCTTGCTGCTGTGATATAATGAAGAAGAAAGAACCGTTGTCGTTTTTATGCACTGTGTAACACAAATATATTCATGGTGCAATAAGATTAGTACTGGTAAATGTAAGCATTTATTATGTACTTGTATGCCCCTCGCACTTTTTTGAGTAGTCTTTAAGCATTACGGCAATCTCTTTTGTAACTTCTCAGACGGCACTATTGCTAGTTTTCGGAGAAGGCTGGCTGCAGTTTATGAAGTGAGGGAGATACCTGAATCTCTGAATAGATTCTGTGTCTTGACGGTGATAAACGTAGTTCTAACTGTGGGTTTTTGCATGCCCCTGGTTGTAACTGGGACCTTCATGATCCTTAGTACTAAAAATAATGCTGAAGTTCCCAAATGGCCCTCAGCTAAGCCTACCTTGGTCTAAGCTTTTGTGAATGTTGGATTTTTTCAGGAAGGTTGTGAAGGAGAGCAAGTGGGATTTCTGGATTGCAGGTGTTCCCTGTGTGTCAAGATTTGCAAGCAGAAGCAACTTGTATATTTGTGTATCTCGTAGTTTGGAGAGCTTTCAAGAGAAATCTTATTTTTTTCTCCCTCTCTATTGTTTTCCTCTGAATTATTTGCTATGTGCATTTTATTAAAATGAGAACATCTGAAACAAGCAGGTAGAGAGCATGACGAGAGCTGAGAGATGCCAGCTATATCGGATGGGTTCTTGTGGAGTTCATCAAGACAGAGTCTGGCCTTTAAAGCCAAGTTCTTCACCATGGTGTTGCTTTACTGCTGTGTCACATATGGGCACCTAAAGGAATAAGGGAAGGAGGATTTAAAGCTATTGTTAGGGCAGCAGATGCTCTTTTTCTGCACTCTTTTGTGTTCGCTGTAGCGTGTGGTGTTCTTATAATGTTCTTTTTAGACTTTGAGATCTTGTGGTAGTTGCCAGATAAAATCGTATGTTAAAAAGCAAAGTTCTTTCATTAGAAAAAGAAAGAAATGCAGTAAAAAGTGATGAGCTGGCATGTGACGCTGTGAGGGGGCTGTGATCCTGTTAAGGGCTCTCTGTGTAACAACAGCCCATGCACGGATATGGGGAATTGGCCCTTCCAGACATGCACAGCTGAAGGGGCAGGATGAGTTGTGGCAGCTGGGACCTGGGGGCATTCTCTGTGGGAAGCCCATGGGAGGGCAGAGGGGTGCTGGAGTAGGGGATGCTGCTTTGAGGCAAGTCACTGAGGCCCCTTGGACCCATTTGAGCCTTGGCGTGACCTATCATGTGCGCAATGGTCTTTTAGTTCATGCACTGGGTGGTGATGTCTGGGGATGGCTCCTCTTTGGGTGCCAGCCATCCGCTGACTTTAGCAGTGGTGGGTTGGCACGAGACTACTTCCATGGGAAGAAGAAAAAGAAAAGCAAAAAAAATGGTTTGTGTGGATGATAAACTGTATTTGGTGCTGGCAAATCCCCAGGGCCTTGTCCCTGCAGGCCCCAGGCCAGGCTGCCTGTGCCTCATCTGTGCTAGCATCATGCCACCCAGTTCTGCTCCGTGCCCAGCTGGCTTTCAGCTGCAACCCCCATATGGAGAAACCCAGGGAAAGCAAGGCTGCTGTTGCAAATTAGAAGGGTCCTGATGACAAATTTCTTTGCAAAGTGCACCGCCAGTGATGGGGACTTATTTTGTGGGTTCATCAGTGCGACGCAAGCTGTGGTCTGGCTTGGCACTCAAGCACCTGGGGAGAAATGAGGGGGTTCCTTTGAAAGTAAAGGCCTTATTTAAACACAATTCATTGTACTATTATTGTGGTTGCTCCTTATTATTGGGCCTTCTGCTGATTGCCTTCAGCCTGATAAGCAATTATTGTTAAAATGAGCCGTGAGACAGCGTGCAAGTGATGGATGGTGCTTGCAGGTAGGTGGTAAAGCTACAGTACTGGGCAGTGGTTAGCGTTTTATTTGTCTTTACTTAAATGCGAATAGTTGATACTAATCAGGAGAATGTTCTGCCGCTAGGTACGCTTTCAGTTCATTACTTTCCTGGGCACAGCACAGTGCTCTTATTGTTTAAAGAATGAATCAATTCAGGAGGGTTGCTGGTGGCTTTTATAATTTTCTTCACTATGAGAACATATCTGAAGGGCACTGCTTTCTCTGCTTTCATATTTCAGCCTGAGCTGGAAGGAGAAATCTTGTAAGATGTGATTCTGTGCAGCTGTGCAGGGTATGTAGTTGCTTACTACTCTGCAAGGTTGATGTAGAAAACGTCTGCCCTTTTTTATTTCTATTTTTTCCTAGTTGGGTAAAGCTGATGCAGAACAGCAGCAAGAATAGTGGGATTTGCATGGTGAGTGACACTTCAGTGCCAGTGGAAAAGTGAGAAAACCATTACTGAGTACTAATAAACAGAAATATAATCAGCCTTATGAGTAATAGAAGGTAAATAAAACCTAAAACCTGGGAAATGCATAGCATGATGACAGCAAAAGAGCAGGTGTTTGGAGGACCCTGGCTTTTGATTGTGGCTCTGACATTTTGTGTGATTTTTCTGTAAAGTGCTTGACCTCCTCCTGCCTACTTAACCCAGCTGGAAAATTAGGGAAAGAAAGCAGAAGCCTTGGTGAAACTCGGATAGCACATCTGATCTGAAGTCTCCCGGGAAAAGGGTTTTACGAAAACTGTGGTGATATTAGATGTTCATTCTTTAATGCTTCCTCACATAGTATTGCATGCCTGCAAGCGAGAGAGGTTAGACACACCATGAAGAAACAGAAAGAAGCAATTTTTAAACAAGCCGTCTGATCGGCTGTGGGTACTACATCAAAGTCACTACCTAGCTTTAGCTTGTAAGGATTTCCTTCTCTACTGAAGGGTGAGCCTCTGTAGGTTTTGTTTTAATATGGAGTAAGTATATGCAATTGATTGACCCTGTGGCAGATGCTTCTTGCTGTCGCATTTGACACAAGGTTGACTTTTCTCAAATTTACAAGTTGAAAACAGCAGTTTTCTGTAATTCTCTGTAAGCAAACACATATAGCCCAGCACAAGCTGCTGCTGCTGTTAATCGAGGACAACATGTCCATGCAGCCGGGTGCATGCATACGCATATCCCCAGGGAATTGAAAATAATGACAGCTAAACTACAATCCCCATCCCAGTGTTACAGCTTGGCTCACTCAAACCGCTCCCTAATAATGGTATTACTTCATCTTGGGCCATTTAATCTCATTTGTAATTTTAAATGGGAGTAGCTAGTTAAAGTTACCATGTTCTCATTTGGTGGATGCGAATCTGTGGTGAGCTGCTTTGCCAGAAACGGGGTCTGGTGTGTACAAAAAGCTATTGCTGCACCTACTGTGCACAAGTAGCACATCCGTATGGCTCGGGGCCATGCTGCTTTTTGTCTCTTCCCATGCTAGTAATAAAACAGTACCTAATTTGTCCCTGGTTGGCTTTCACCTGCAGCCTCATTGACATGAGGCCTCAGAATGAAGTTGTGGCTTCCGTTAGAAACAGAAAGGGCTCTTAGGATAAATGAGGTGGAGACAACTTGAGCAGTAAAATTGTTTGAAATAAGCTCTTAGCTGCGTTGAAACAATCATAGCAAGTAGTATGCTCATGGCAGGGCACCTCCTTTGTAATTTGCAAGGGACAATGACATTTAAATGCTGGGAAATACAAGTATCCAAAAACTAAGTGATGGCACATTTAGGCTGAAGCCACTGGAATTGGTGAACAAATACAGTGTAAGCATGTTTCATGTGTCTCTGAAGAATATAGATGGCTCATAACTCTCCCTAGCTACCTCTAGAAACTGCAGGATATGTTTTTTAGTTTAGTTGTATCATTTTCTTTCACAGTACCAAGTCTTGATTATTGCTTGAAGTAGTCCAGAGTAATATAATTGAAATTTGAGAGGTTGTATCTGCTAAAAAAACCCACCCTAAAACCTGAAGAGTGCTGGGGGGGTGCGAAAGGAAGGTGTAGTGAAGGGGCAAGAGAGTGAGGGCTAAAAAAGCTGAGAAAGGCATACTGTAAAAAAGGGTTCTTGAGGCATTATGAGTGAATAACAAGTTTTGTCTACGTGAGCAGTTACTGGAAGTATGGTTGTTCTGGCGTGGGAGTTTCTCTTGTGGGACACTCGCTGTGCATAAAAGTGCATCTCCTCACTTATTTCATCTCCCTGTGCCCAAAGAAATCCTTTACACTTTTGGGACATGGGAATCAAAGGGGGCTTACAAGAAAGATGGAGACAGACTTTTTAGCAGGGCCTGTAGCAATAGGACTAGGGGTGTTGGTTTTAAAGTAAATGAGGGCAAATTCAGACTAGATCGAAGGAAGGAATTTTCCACAGTGAGGGTGGTGAAACCCTGGCCCAGGTTGCCCTGAGAGGTGGTCGATGCCCCATCCCTGGAAACACCCCAGGTCAGGCTGGACGGGGCTCTGAGCAACCTGCTCTGGTTGCAGACGTCCCTGCTCACGGCAGGGGGGTTGGACTAGATGCCCTTGAAAGGTCCCTTCCAACCCAAACCATTCGATGATTCTGTGTCTATGTTTATATGAAAGTGATGTTATAAGACTTCCTGCTTTATACGGCAGCTGAAGTATTGAATTCTACTACAGTGGAGATGAACTCAAGGCAGAATACTTAATAGGTCCCTACTCAAGGATCTATTTTTTTTTTTTTCCTCTCCATAGTGGAAACAACATGCCCCTTCCTCCTGCAGGCAGATTTGGCTCTGTCTGCCTACGCGCTCTGCAATAATCCTGCTAAGCAGAGCCCAAACGCAGCAACGAGAACACTGCTCTGGGGCTGTGTCTGTGCCGCAGCCTGCTTGCACAGCATTGGGGTATAGCATGCTCCTTCTAAATCTGCAGATGACATGGAACAAAATGGGAGAAGGTTTTACTGGGATGTCCCTGTACATCAGTGATTTTTTGAGCAGTGGGCAGTTGGTATCACTTGTGTATATTCTCACCATTGCCCACTAGGTCAAGCCTGAGGAAAGCACAAAAATGCTTCAAAGATCCTTTGGCATTTGTCCTTCCAATGCTCGCTACAGCTGAAAAGCTGAACCTGCTCCTTTGCAGTTGTCTGAGCAGCATTGCTTTCTTTTTTCTACTTTTTTTCCTTGTACTCACCAAAGCAAGTCTCAGCAAATCCCTCCTGAACTTGCAGTGCTGGCAAGCTTTTTTTTCATATTTTTTCCAGAAACAGCCTCTTTGTTTCCCATGCTTAACTTGAGGGAAGGTCAACTGTTGCTCAGTAGTTTCAAAGAGGTCTCATCTTGCCTATAAGAAGTTGAATAGGAGGTTGATTTTTTGGGTAAGACATTGGCCTGTCAAACGCCTCTTATGTTCCTCCATAACTACCATGGTTTGTCACTGCCAATGATTTCTTCCTCACCCAGTAAAACCTCAAGATTTAGGGAATCATCTCCCCACTGCCTCCCTCACGGGAGGGGAGATGGGGACAGAGCAACCAAAGACAGCTGAGCATGTCAGGAATCCCAGTGTGCGGGCAGTGAAACCCAGCCGTCCCCACTGTAGCAATGCCTTCCTCCAGCTGGCAGCTTCTGGTGCTGCTGCATTTGTGTTTCTGCAAGACATTAGGACGTGTACGGGTAGGTGCTGGAGCTAGGCTAACCTGTGAGCTGGCCTGGCTTTTCTGTGTGCCCACAGTGGTTGCAAAAGGCAGGAGTTTGTCCTCAAGGCACATGACCGACTTCTGCTGCTCATGGTGCTGCATGCCGGACTCTCTTGCACTTGTACTACAGCCACAGTAGTCTGCTTCTAGAATAGAATAGTAGAAAGGATTATCCTTTAATGTGAAGTGTCAACTTGGAATATTCAGGAATAAAAATACAACTTTGGCGGGGGAAGGAAGAAGAAAAAAGGAAAATGACATGGTTTTGTTTAAAGGCCTAAAAAAATAATGGGAAAATATTACCTAGAAACATTCACAAAGAAGCATGTAAGCATAACTGAGGTGATTTTGTTTACAAATCTAAACAAGGGTTCATGAAATTTCATTGCAGTATTCCCCCAGCTCTAGTTGTGGCTGACCTGTAGGTTCACAATAGTCATTCTGCAGTCAAAACATGTTTATCTAATGCCGAGCTCGTCGATCTCGCTTGCTGAGTACGCTGGAACTCCCTATAGCGAATTATTAATCATTTTGGAGAGCAGCTTTGCTCTGAGAATTTCCCCGTTATGGGAATTGCATTATATATGTTGCAATGCACTGAAACGGTTTAGGGTTTCTGGTTTTCTTGTATCAGAAAGTTATCCTGTTACCTCCCACGTGTGTTAGCAGTGCCTTTAGACCATCTGTGAAAGTCTCTCCTGTCCTGATTGTTGCACTGATCTGGAGTAGCAGTCTCTGCCACACAGGCTTGGAAGACCTAAGTCTCACAGAAACAACAAAGGACAGGGAGCAAATATGTTACAGTATTCAGTCTGTACCTTGTGTTAACAATGGCAAATGTTATGTGAGGTCCACAGTTTTTAATCACATCTCTCGTTTTGGTTAAAGTGATCTAAATAAATGTGCAGTCAGCAGCAGATCCCTGTCAGTCCAGCTGGCCAGAACAGGTTTCCATCACAGAATGGAGAAACTGAGAACAAGAGGAGATGAACCTTTTTTGTAGCAAAAAGAAAGGTTTCCCCCTGCCAGACGCTGTCTTGCCTGCAGAAGTTAAGAGAAGAAAATGTTTAACCATCATCAGCACAGCAAAGTTTTGCAGGTTTTTGTGTGTCTTTTTTTTTAATGCTAGGGTAGCAAGTTCAGGAAAAAATAATTATTTGTGCAGCATATGCTTAAGATTACTCACAAGCTGAACTCACCCATTCATTTTACAAAATCTTATTGTAACTATGTGTAATTTCATCAGTCTTCAACTGATTGCTAAAACCCTTCAGCCTAACATGTGCTGCAGGTTGGATTTTTTAATGACTAATTCAACAGGAATGATTTAGACATCTGAGAATAATTTTTTTGTGTGTGTGTGGGGGGAAATCTTCCATTAATAATAAAGTGCATCTGGCCAGCAGATAGGATTTTATTGCTCGTACCTGTTGTTGTTTCCCTGGAAATACCTAGTCTGGACATAGGTGTGAAGCTCTCCCAGGGAATTGGTCTTTGTGCTAACATATGAGGCTTTAGTAACTGGAGCCTCTGGAGGTTTCACATGTGAGAACCAGGGGCCCGAGTCTGTCACAGTCCCACCCAGACAGTGTGGAAAGGGATTAGCCAGGCTGCTTGCCACAGTTCTGTGAGCTGACCAAGAACATGGGGAACTGTACTGGGGCTGATAAGGGCAGCAGGGTGGGAAGAGTGCTCTGGGGCACCAGAGTGGGCAATCCAATGGGAGGCAGCAGGGAGGAGGTTTAAGGCTGGGGAAAGCAGAGACCTCCATAAAAAAGACCTGCAGACTGTCAAAACCCAAGTTGAGCTGGAGTTGAAGACCTCATTTTTGGTGAGTGCAGGGCCAGGCTCTCTACCCACTCTTGCCAAATGTGGAAGGAGTCATTGACTCCTGTCAATAATTGCCTGTGAAAACCCCTGGGTGCATCTTGGCCTTCTCCCTCATTCACCTCAGCTGATAACTCAGTGTCTTAGCCTGTTTCATGGAGGTATTGGTGTTCCAGTGCGGGGAATCAAAGGAGATCCCCAAATCCTAGGAGACTGCATCAAAAATATATGTTTTAAAAACTGTGAAGTTACAAAGAGCTGCTCAAAAACTAAAAAGTACTGGAGTGAATATTTTCTGGAAGACAAAGTTGGCTTCTTGCCAGCATGCACTGGGGTACAAGGTGGGGTTTGTCTCCTCTAGGCTACCACCGCCCTAAAATTTAGCTGTGTAGTCTCCCACTATAATGGAGAAAAGTAGGCATCCCTAGAACACTTAATTTTTTTTTAATGGATTATAAATCATGTAGGCAGCTAGTTAAACAGGATACCTATGGTGTGGATCATGGGACTAGCAGTAGAAATCCACAGGGTTCCTTAGGGTCCCTTTATAGTCAGCAGAGAGCTTGTTAATGTAACAGCAGACCATCCAGAAATGGTTACACGAAGCGCTCCCTCGAAGTGCCTATTTTCTCTCCACTGACTAAGAAGCCAGTGTAGAAATGTGTCAGACGCAGAAGCTGAATCTTGATGGGGCTGGCTCCCCCCAGGCTCTGCGGGGCCACCAGGTGCCCATCTCCCCTGCACATGGGATGAAGACCCCTGGCAATGTGTGGCTGATGTCTTTCAGCAGGACTCTGGCATCCTCTGTGGCCCTGTCAGCGATGTAGTAAGTGCAAGGTGATCACCAGGAGCAAATGGGTAGCTTTGTGTGTGAGGCTGGGGACTCTGCCTCAGAGAGACTGATCTTGTCCCTGCTGCTGCATTCAATGGCATGAGGGGAAGATGGTTTAAAACTTGGCTATTATGGGTATTTTCTCCTTTTTGGGGTGTGTGTCCTGATTTAAGACCGCAGGATCTAATTGAAGTGCCATGTTCCAGGAGCTTAAGTTAAACTTGGCAGGAGCCGTGATTCAGACACACAAGGTGGTCTGTGATACTGGGGTATTTTGAAAAATTATGTCTTGGGCAGCTCAGGTAACACCCTAAAACAAAGTCAATTTTTCAACTTGATCTCTCTTTCTTAGTGAAGCAGGGATGCTAACAGCCTCTAGCCTCCTTGGTTGTTGTAAAACTAAATGATATTTGTGAAGAACTTAGTGTAGTCATGAGCATGGTATAAAAGCTGTGAGGAAACTAATAATCCTGTCTTCAGGGTATTTAATAAAAAATGGAGAAAATATTACAAAAGGGAGCACTGCAGCTCAGACACATGTAACAAACAGCGATAAACAGTGCTTCATCCTAGAAACATCTTTCTTTTTATATTGCTTAATAAGTGCGTGAGACATGGACAACTTCAGTTGTGTTTATCACTACATATTTTACGCAGTCTTTTTTTTTTTTTTAAAGGAAAACAACAACAAAAAAACCCCAACCCACAAAGGTATGCATGTATCAATAAGTAGGAGTGTTAAGTGTTACTTATTTTTTACCTTGAGCAGCTTGAGAATTACCTTCCGAAAGGTCAGGTCTAATGTGCTCCCAGGATTTTGCCCACAACCCACATTGTGGTTTCAAGAGATGCCAGACATGCCTGGCAGGAGGGCAGGGGAGGGTGGACTGAGCAAGTCTACGATCAGGAAAACATGTAGGCAGGGTGTTGGGAATATCCCATGGGGGAGGACCTGCTGGGACTGGACTGCATGAAGAGTGGCATAGACTGAGGGGCACTAATTTCCTGGGGAAATGCTCCCCATCTTTCCCTGCCTGTTAAAATATGTCTGTGGGTATCATAGTCATTAAACAGGTGACCTGCTATGCCAGTTCCTTCGTTATCTGGAGGATTGACATCCCTCAGAAAACACTATGCCAAGTGGTTACTGCAAACTGGATATGGCTTTCAGTCACTCATGTAGCTTCAGAAAAAATGGATCAGAAATCTAGAGCTGCTAAATGAGCACTCAGTTTGTGCCGAGAGGTCCTCGTGACCAAGCTGATGAGCTTTTCCAGCAAATCTGGAAGTGTTACTGAGCTACAGCAGGTCTGATGGGGCGTGTTCCTGACGGTTTGGATGCTGCTGTGGGAGTGTGTGCTGACCTCTCCTCAGCAGGCAGTGGAGATGGAGGTGGGTCTTGCCCCATGTTAACCTCCCATGCCTCAGGAGCACTGTGCTGTCCTCTTCTGGAACTTGTGTGTGTTGACTGGAACTATGCTTTTTTCAGTTAAAAGCTATTTTGGTATTATCTCAGATGGTTTGGAACCTTGTTTACCCTTACTGCCAGTTGAAAATAATTTCACACCATTTGGTGCCTGATGCTGCTCCTTAGTGAGGAGCTGGTAATGTTCCCTCTTGTTCTTCACTTCTCCTCCCAGAACTGTTGGGTGCCAGAAGGCAGCTGATGCAATTACCGCAGAGATGGCCCTATTTCACAGCAGTTGCAATGGAGCCTGGCATATAGCTTGTACCTGTCTGTGTCTGTGGATTCTTTTGAGCTAGGTGATATTTATGTACATTTAAGAGCAGGTATTTATAGATGGAAGTTGATAACATAACTGACTAAGGGTAAAACTGCCAGAAGTATTATATTGCATCTCAGACCACTGTGTCTGGTGTTTGTAGTGATGCTTCAGCTGTTGACTGACTTAGCAAAGAAAAAGCAGAGGCAGCAGTAGAGGTGTCTTTGCAGTCACTCCGTATCATCTTTACAGGTAGATGTGAGCAGTCATAAGTCAGGCACGGTGCCTCACAAAAAGAGATGTCTTGCCTGTCAGTGGTTCTCATTACCTTTTCCACTAGAAAATGATACGTCTGATGCACACTGTAGGCTTTTCTGATGCAAGTATCTCAATGCTAGTCCACTCCCACTGCACGTTGGAAGGGGACGTGCTGGGGAGTGAGACACTTGTGTATGTGTGAAGGGAAAAAGGCTGAAGGCAAAGGAAGGAATTCACAATGTTTTTCTGGAGAGGGGATGATTTGAAACTGGGCAGTGGCATAGCAGAGTGATGGGAGTGTGTGCAAAGGAAGGTGCAAGAAAACTGAAGTTTGAGAGACTGTACAGGATGTTAACTGGAGCTTGAGCTGGTTCCCCCACTGGTTTGAGTGGCTAACTACAGCGGGTTTATTAAGACCTTTGACTCATATTAATCAAATCCACTTCTTTGAGCCCCTGTTTAATTACAGGAAGATGCACACCAGGCTCAGTGTTTCCCTGAAAGAAGCGGAGATGGTTCCCTCGCTTCTTGCTCCAGGAGGCTTCTCTGCATCCGCACCATGTTGCTGCTGTGGTTTTTTTTTTTTCCTCTCCCTGCAAGCCACGGGGTGCAGTGAGAGCTTCTCGGTGGCATTCAAGCCCAAGCAGTGCCACAGTGCCCTGCAGCTACCCCATGGCACTGAGCTCAGGCATCTCCCCTCCTGACTCCAGGTCAGCAGCAGGGTGAGGACCTTCCTGAGGGCTCACCCTATGGGTCTCTGTGGTGTGGGATGAAAAACAAAGTTGCCTAAGCTCACACCACTGCTCTGTGTGCTGCATCCCAAGAGGGCAGTTATGTTTAAGGCAATATTTGTTAAATATTCATATACTTGATGTATATGACTCATGTAAACCAGGAGCCTCCGCTTGCAATTTGGTTGTCAGGAAAGATAGTCTTCTGAGTCACCTTCCAGAGAGCCTGTTTTTCTCTGTGGTCTACGTATGGGCTCTGTGGCTCTGTGTAAATCACAGAATCACTAAGGTTGGAAAGGACCTTCAAGATCATCAAGTCCAACCATTAATCCAGCGCCACCATGTTCCCTAAAGCATATATATATCAATATATCTATATATATATAATATATATATCTCAACATATCTATGCACTTATATATGCATATATAAAAGCATATAATGGTGAACTGAGTCTGGCTGGGATGAAATTAATTTTCATCATAGCAGCCTGTATGGTGCTGTGTAAGGTTATATCTATGTATACACAATCCTCAGAGATTTGTAAATCCTTCCTTTACTCTGAAAACTCTTGTTCTGTAACCAAATTGCTTTCCTATGGTCAAAAAGGAAAAAAAATAACCCAAATAATATTTATTTTAGTATATGGTTCTTTGAACTGGTAATAGTTAGAAGGTAAGATGAGCCAACGCAGAGGCTAGAGGTATAGCACCTCAGTGTCACGCACCCGACTGCTTTTGGGGTGCCTTGTGTCCCTTCAGCAGGGACTCCCTGCTTGTCCCTGTGCTGGCCTGGCCTGGAGTTGGCCCCACTGGGGGACTTGGGCTGAACCTTTTGTTCTGTTTTGATAAAGACTGCTTGTGGCTCCTCTTAGCCACTGTGTCTGAGGCTGGCTGCGTGGCAGGCTGCATGTGTCATTCTCCTAACAATTTAGTGAGGCTGCTATCGACGTATCACAGCTTGGATGTTTTATTGTCTCCCCAATTTTCTATTTAGCTTAAAACTTGCATGCGTACACCCCAGGCTTGTGCTTTCTGCCCTCTCCACTGCAGCTGGAGCACCCTCTTGCCATGGTCACATGGGGAACCCTGGCCAGTCCTCACCTTGCCGGCACTTTTCTAAGTTGACAAGAGGAGGTTTAACCTTTATGACTGTACGCCAGCCCTCTGTTGTCAGATCTGATTCCTCAAATCTTTTCCATGCCCTTCCTTTGTAAAATGACCTTACAAAGCTTCAAAAGTACAGTGAAGACTCAGAAGACTTTGTAGCAGTTGTTCAGCCTATTACACTGACTGTAATATTTTCTCATAGCACCTAGAAAATAAACTAGAGAATAGAGCTTTTGGTCTCTCTTGACAGATGTTTTGGAGTTCCCTTTCTTATGCATCACAGCATTTTTTTACTTGTCAAACAAGAATGATTACTTTAGTCTTTCGAAGATGGGGATGTGGAGGAAGAGGGGAACCATAAAGCAACAGAGTAGTGGTGGAAAGAAGGGGAGGGAAATGCAAAAGTCAATGTTAGATGTGTTTAGAGCATGGTTTTTCATAGGTGCTGTAAAACTCTAATTAAATGCAGTATCTTGAAAGTACTTTTATGGGTCACAACAAAAGTTCGGCAGTGAAAGCAAATGCTATTACTATATAATGTTTTACTTTGCCCGTGTTGGACCAATTTACAGCTTTACTTTCAGACTTAATTACTGCACCATGAATCAGGGGGAGGTCTGTCAACACCGGTAGTGTTACCTTGGTGTAAAGCTGCAGTAACGGTGCTGTCTCCTGTTTCTAAGTGACCTGGAGCTATAGCCTGCTATTTTAACCACACTTACAACCTGGGCATTTCTATACAATACAGCTCTGTTAAATTTCTAATTGTCTAGGATGAAGAGTGACTGGATAGTTAATTTTTCCCCACCCCTTTTAAATCTACAAGTAACAGAGAAATGATTCTCAAATTTGTGAGTTAAAAGGGTTCTTTAAAAAAATCCAAAAACCACCTTGCAAAGGAAACTCAAAAATGAAGAAAGCCTCAACAAAAGCGGTAATAAGAGCTGTCCCACGTGAGTGTGAAAGTAAAGGTTAGGTTGAAGTAGAGGAGGCTGGCTGCCTTTCCTGACCCAGTGTGCATTTTAGAAAAAGCTTCATGTGGCCAAACTCTGCAATGCACCGAGCGCAGCTCGGCTCAGCAAGCAGGGAGCAGCCCTGGGTGGGGATAGCCATCGCTCCTCAGGGCTTTGGCTGCTCTGGGGGAAGGTGGGACTGGGTGAGAGATATGGCTGGATGCCCTGGAGATCCCTTAGCTTGGGCTGGGCAGCCTTTCTTCCTGGGAACAGTGTTCATAGAGTCATAGAATGTTTTGGGTTGGAAGGGACCTTTCAAGGCCATCTATCCCAACCCCCCTGCAGCAAGCAGGGACATCTGCAACCAGAGCAGGTTGCTCAGGGCCCCGTCCAACCTGACCTGGGATGTTTCCAGGGATGGGGCATCTACCACCTCTCCGGGCGACCTGGGCCAGGGTTTCACCACGCTCAGTGTGAAAAATTTCTTCCTTCTATCTAGTCTGAATCTGCCCCCTTTAAACTAAAGTTTAAAGCCATCACACCTTGTCCTATGGCAACAGGCCCTGCTAAAAAGTCTGTCCCCATCTTTCTCCTAAGCCCCCGTTCAGTCCTGGCTGGCTGCAATAAGGTCTCCCCGGAGCCTTCTCTGCTCCAGGCTGAACCTCCCCATCTCTCCCAGCCTGTCCTCCCAGCAGAGGGGTTCCAGCCCTTGGAGCGTTGCTGTGGCCTCCTCTGGCCCTGGTCTAGCAGGTCCATGTCTCTCCTGTGCCGAGGGCTCCAGAGCTGGATGCAGCACTGCAGGGGGGGTCTCCCCAGAGTGGAGCAGCGGGGCAGAATCCCCTTCCTCGCCCTGCTGGCCACGCGGCTTTGGGTGCAGCCCAGGACACAGTTGGCCTTCTGGGCTGGGAACGCACATTGCTGGCTCACATCCAGCTTTTCATCCCACAGGACCTCCAAGTTCTTCTCAGCAGGGCTGTTCTCCATTCCTTCATCCCCCAGCCTGTATGGACACCAGGGGTTGCCCTGACCCAGGGGCAGGATCCTGCACTTGGCCTTGTTGAACCTCATGAGGTTCACATGGGCCTATTCCTTGAGCTTGTCCAGGTCCCTCTGGATGGAATCCCATCCCTCAGGCATGTCAACTGCACCACTCAGCTTGGTGTCATCTGCAGACTTGCTGAGGGTGCCCTCAATCCCACTGTGGCATTGATGAAGATATTAAAGAGTACTGGTCCCCACACAGACCCCTGAGGCTCACCACTCATCACCGATCTCCATCCGGACATTGAGCCATTGACCACTACCCTCTGGATGCGTCCATCCAACCAATTCCTCAACAGTGCATGGGTCAAATCCATATCTCGAATTCAGAGGGGAGAGATGTGGGGGACCGTGTCAAAGGCCTTACAGAAGTCCAGATAGCTGACATCCATAGGTCTTCCCTTGTCCACTGATGTGGTCACTCATTCACAGAAGGCCACTAGCTTGGTCAGGCAGGACTTGCCCTTGGTGAAGCAATGCTGGCTGTCTTGAATCGCATTCCCTGTCCTCCATGTGCCTTAGCATAGCTTCTAGGAGGATCTGCTCCATGATCTTCCCAGGCACAGGTTGTTCAGGTTATTTAGTGTCTCCTGGTTCATCATGGCCTGATGGCATTTGTGTCTTCTACCTTCCACCTGCACAGCACATCCAACCTCAGGTAGTGTTGGCTGTTATCTAGCCCCGCAAGTGGGATGCAGAGTAAGGAGCTGGTGCTTTGCCAGGTAACAGGTAGGGAGACCTCTCTGATGGTTGTCATCTTAACTGAAGCCGCTAGAAAAGCGGGAAGATTTGCAAAGGGACTTTGGAAGTTCTTGGGCAGAAACCGAGTTGTTGCTATGTAAGCGGCTTTGCAGGATTTGACGTTTGTCACATGGAGCCTGAAGAGCTGTCCTTGTAGCACAAGGAATCATTAATGATTTCCTTATCCGCAGGCCTCCGTCTCATCTGGCCCTGTGAGCTTGAAGCGGCTCAGTGTGCTTTATACATTAAGACTGTTCTTGAGATACTTGCTCATTAGCAGGAATTACCACACAGTTTGAACTGATTAAACAGTCTAATGATCATTACTAACAGTGGTAGCTATTCTAGTTGAGTGCAATTGGTGCATCAAAGTCTTATATTTTGGAGGTGTAATTCTGCCCCTGGGAAAAAAAAAACCATGTTCCTACTTCCTCCCAGGTACAACAGTCCATACCAACTACATCTGGAAATGGAATGAAAAAGATTATTTTCCTTATCAGCATCAGGTATTGGCCATTGCAGAAAGGACATTGGAGGGGCTGGAGCAGGGATTTGATCCCGTGTGGCAGGCCCGAAGCTCCGATGTACCGCTGTCTTAGGAGTTGTAGCTGTAAGCGATGCTGACACGAGCAGGCCTGATGGGCTGCTGCCTGCGTGACAGCAAGGGTGTGTCAGCACGCACAATTTGAAGAGACAGCGCTCTGAAAAAAATCTGTGTTGCTTTCCTCAGTTCACTGTAAACAGAGGTGTGCTTTTTTTAATAATACATTGTTTTGATACCATAGTTTCTAATACACCTGTCTAAAATGTTAAATACTTGCCTTGCAGATTTTTGGATTGATTTAAACAAGAACCACCCTAGAGCAGCTAACGTGCACAGGACTTGTATTGTTTTCCACGTAGGTGCCTCCAAATGCATGCATGTTAATATAGAGACTCCGTGCCCGGGACTCCCAGCGTTGCTGCAGTATATTAGATATTAGCATTTTTATCTCAGAATATTTACTTCTAATATTTCATGTCTGGGTTCATTTTAGACTTACATTCACTTTCTGTTGGAAGTCATACCTGTAATGCTGGTTTTAGGCATATATGTCTAGTGCCATGAACTATACTGGTTGTGAATGTTTCAAAGGGTGGATATGCCTTCCCTTTTAGAATGTCCTGGGCAGGAGAATTTTGCTGCAAGGTCATGTGTCCTAAATTTACCTTTTCTTCCTGTCCCTTTGCATGTGTACATTATTTGCTTGGGAGGTGAAAGCAGTACTTGTTTCTTGTTGTTAGTATACTCATTTTTTGGTGAATTACTTTGTATTGCAGTTCTGTCTCATTCTGTATTCCTGTAATAAAGCCAGCTGAGATGAAGAATTATTATCAAGTTGGAAAAATGGTTGAGCACTACATTATGATACAAATGTAAAAAAAGACACTTTAAACTGCTGAAGGAACAAGAGTTTCCAATATCTGCAATAATCAAAACAGTAGAAAAAAGAAGAACAATTTTCAGGAATAATGTGGCAGTTAAAATGCTTATCTTTGGATATGATGATAGTTAGCATTAAAATGGTGTTTTTACATCTTTTAAAATGCTGTACAAATATTTACTGATTTGTGATACTATTAGGAGGAAGACAGGGGGCTGTAGTTTTCTGGTGCTAGGGCTGAGATAAAGGGAACATTCACGCTGGGTTCCTACGTGCTCCAGAATTTCTTTTGTCACTGATGAAAATGAGAAGTGCTTTTGTCAAGTACTTGGGATTGGATCTAATAAGGATTTAGGCACATAAACGGTGGGTGCTGCAATGCCTGTGGCTTGTGCACCTGATCACAGGTTGGTCCTTGTTCAGCACTGAGGGAGCTTATTACAGTCATGTAAATCTGGATGGTGATATTTAGCAGTCGCTGTGTGCTAGCATGAAGCTCCGGGCTCCTCTGCTCCCATGATGCATTCACGGTTGATCACCGTGCACCCAGAACAGTGGTTACAGCCCACGGCAAGAAAAGGCATGCATTTTGAGAGGGCAGAATTTTTTTTCCTAACAGAAAACTCCAATGAAACATGTTTTCTCTTTACAGTTGGACTTTCCGCTGTGTTGTGCGGAGGGTACCCAGGAAGATCTGCATGGAGGGCGAGAAACAGGCAGTCGATATGCCCACTGGCAGCATGCATAAATGCACTGCTACGTTTTGCTATGAAACAGGAAGGCTATTTTTCAAAGGCACCAAAGAGCTGAGGGTTTCCAAGTGTAGAACGAGTCTTGGAAAAGCCTCTGGTCTGGGGCAACGTTCAGGAGGTCAAGGGCCCGACCGTAGCTTTGCACCCATGGGAAGTTATCTTTCTTAGCTCTATGCTGTAAGATTTTTGTGCGTACGCAGTACTATAAATAGCGTTTAGCAGGATTGTGACCGTCGTTTGAAGAAATGCGACATATTGCAGAGTGCCACATGGCACTATGCTGTAATACCCTGTTCTAATAGTGGAAATATAAGCAACTGTGAACAGTCTATAATTTTAGTTGATGTACTTAATTGATAACATGTTAGCTTCACCTGGAGTGAAGCCTGCTCCAGAAACAAGGAGGGCTTGGGAAGTTGTTATAATGCATGACCAGGTAATGAGGACAACAGCATCCAGCAAAAAAAGTTTATTTAGTGAAGATAAAAGTGCATCTCCCTGAAGTAACTTCACTCTCTCTATATTTTTATGGATGTGTATGACAACTTTACTTTGCAGGAATCTCTATATAATAGTAAAAACAGAAATTATGTTGCTTACCAGGAGCTAAATTGTCCCATATATTGTCAGATGGGGTAAATGTTTTCAGGCTGCTATAATTTTCAACATACCCTATTTATTGGTGCAATTATTGTTTCACTGTTAACAATAATTTGGCTCAGGGTTTTGTTGCCAGGTACTTGCTTTGTTTAAACACCAGAAAATGTATTCCATAAAAAAAGCCTTTTTATTTCAAAGCATTTGCTGCAAATTTGACAACATTTTAAAATACTGAAATGCCTTTATTTTTTATTTCTCTCTTGTCTTGACCTGTTTATGAGGAGAAAACACTGAACCTTGATAAGCTCTTTGGATTCATCTCATGACCTTGTCCTGCAGCTTGGGTGATGCTGAAAGGTTTGTTTCTCTCTCCTGTCCTTGGGCAGTCCCTCTGAAAGCGGCGTTTGGGCTCACAGCTGGACCTGGCAGGCTCGGAGAGGTGCGCTAGTGAGCGTGGCACCCTGCTCCCCTTTCCGCTCTCTGTGCGCGTGGACTTCTGATCCTGAGACTGCCTGTCACTTGGGGGTGGATAAAAGAATTTGCAAGCTTTTCAGGAGCTCTGGAAGCCTCTAATCAAGAGCTATTGTCAGCACAGACAAACTCAATTTACATCATTTCCCAGACCCAGCCTTGTGCTTTGCTTCTGCAGTAATTTTGCAACCACTGTCTGTAGGTTAGTGTGACCTTCCCGCCAGCCTGGCTGACCCTGGCCAACGTGCTGTCCTGCCTGGGGAGATCTGGGGAAGTTTTCTGTGAGATGTGCAGGTTTCTGGTGCACTGCTTCTCTGCACAGGCACAGCCAGGACCAGTGGCCTGGGATGGTGAAAAGATCCTGTGATAATTAAATGCTTTCAGGTTATCTGGGAAAGCCTAAAAAATCAGTAACTGTGCACTGCAGCCATTCACAGGACCCAGCTACCCAGCCTGCTGGATGGGGGCAAGCTTTAGTGCTCTATGGCTCCTTATCGTATGGGCAGAATAATGAAATGGCTCTGCTGGAGAGCACCATGGCTGAGATCTCTGGAAGGTGAGGGATGGAATGCACAGGCTCGGCGTGGGAGACCAGGAAACTGTAGACTGACCCAATACCCTTAATTTCATGCCCCCTGCCCCCTCCCCTGTGCAGGAGTGCCCTCCCATCCGTAATTTTGGCAGATGGCCTTCACTCAGCCGGGGATTTGTTGGCATGGAGGTGGCTGCCTCTGGGTGCAGCTCTTGCTGCTTCTCCCACCACCCTGATGCGAGCAGTGTCTTGCTAGAGGTGTGGGCGACAGGGATAGAGATCATTCCTGTTCATGGAGGGCACTGATACATTAAAAAATAATAAATTACTTTGGGATTTAGTTTCATACAAATTCATGAAAAGGACTTACTTGGGGAGCAGCCCTGCAGTCCCGGGTATGAGAGCTGTCTGCCTGGAGGCCTGCCCTGTGATGCAGGTGCTGAAAAACTGGGCTGTCTGCCTGCCAAGTGAAGTAGCTTTTGGGATGCTGGGAGTATGGCTGGATAGGAAATTGGGCGGAAGCCACGGATGACGTAAGAGGTCTTTACTGCCAAAGTTGTCTGTAAGGAAAGGTCTGAGCTTTTGGGCCGAGACTGGCCTTTTCTAACTTGTCTCTTGGAAAGTATCTGCTGAACTGTTGCATGTGTTAAAAGGAGGAGGACCTGCATGAGGCCAGCTGCATTGCCACTTCTCTCGGCGCGAGAAGAAAGAGCAAGCCTGGTCTGGAATTACCGAAGGTCCCGCGAACCTCGTGGCCTCCCACCATGATGGGAGAGGCGATGCTGCGCACTCCTGTGCTGTGCCCTCTGCAAAGGGCAGTGCAGCCCGCTAGATACGGCGCGGTATCAAAACTGTGTTGCCCAGTGATCTTGACAAAATCAAAGGTCTTTGCGGGCTGGAGTCAGGTCTGTAAGGCATTGCTTGCTTTTCTTCTTAAAGGTTTTCCTCTTTTGCAATCTGTGAGCATAACGACCTAAGCTCAAGGTGTTAACTCTTTCATTGGCAGATGTTTCATTTCTACAGCATTCCTTTACAACAGAGTAGAGACAAGTTTGTGCTCTAATGATGGGCACAAATATTTTAGACCGGGAAGCTACTGTTAACAGCGTGTAGGATTTTTATGCTGGTATTGAGGGTGTTACTCCCACTGGTTTCCAAATTTTGTACTTCAGTGTGCAGATTCCTAGAAAGTCTGTGCACATGTGAAAATACTTAAATAGCACACGCTTTCCATAAGCGCTGAGAGGCACCGAACAGATACACTGTGATGAGGTTTAATGTTTTAAATATTCCTCACTGAATAAATAGAAGTAGATCACCCATGAAGGATGGCTGTTTATTCCACTCATGAGAAGACCTTGATCATATATTAATGAGGAGTATAATACTTAACCTTCAAGGGTGAGATACCCTATCTATATGCAAAATCCCATATTGTCACACCTTGAACTTTGTAGAACAGCCAGATACCTTTTGCTGCACTCCTAAGTATGTCCCATATCTATTTGCTCTGTGTATGCCTGCACTTGCATTATAAGGTAATAAATAATGATGTCTGGGGGTTAAAGAGTCTTCGTAAGAGCTGCTCCGAATCGATTAATCAGTAACTATCGATTACCAGCATGTTCTGCTAATTTCATTATGATGTCTAAAGGGCAATCCATAGCAATTAAATAAAAAGTCATCTGATAGCTTGTGGTAATTGAATTTGTAAATTTATTAGCTTATGTTCATTTACTCCAAATACGAGTAATTAATATTTTATGCAACTGTCTTGAAAGTGAGAATTCTTTGGGGATTCCTGTAATTGGGGCGGACAAACCTATTTCCCTGGGAACCCCCAATGCTGAGGAATGCTAATGATTTGCAAATAAAGGGAGGAACTTGTACCAAGCTTCCTATGCACCATGTCTTCTGAGTATGTGTAGAAAAACAAATAGACCAATTACTGATTTCCAAAGATTTTTCTGTTACTGTAAACATTTTCTTACCTTTCTTTGTGTTTCTTATGGGCTGTGTTTGATTTTTACTGTAGTGCTTCAGCTGGTAATAATTTAAAAAGGTATTTCTGTTGTGGGAGAGGGCCCTGGTAGGTGGCTATGGCTTCTGATTTCCAATGCAAAACCAGCTCCAACTGGAGATGAGGTGGGGGGAAGGTTTCTCAAAGTTAGATGGACTGTCCTGTGGTAAATACTGGGACATGTATTTTCAGCATTGATTGTAACTTTACACAGTCATGCTGATCGTGTGGAGAGATGGTCTACCATTCGGAGTAATTATTCCTTTGGATTATGCCATAAATATGCCTGCTAGGTGAGGAAGAGCGGCGTTTCTCTCGGAGCTTTCAAAAGCTTTCTGATTTTTGCTTTCCTTGGGGAAGCTAATAACTAGTACAGAGACAAATGCAGACATTATCGGGCAAAATTAAGGTATAAATCACAAGGGAGAGAATCTCTGTGTCGCTCTGCAGCGGTCGGGGGAGATCTGATTTTCTACTCTGCATTCTGTGTCATGTCTGTAACTCTGTCACAGCCCATTTGTTTGCCATCCCTGGCACCTCGTTCTTCTTCGCTTGAGCGTGCGGCTGATAATGACATACTGGGTTAAGGGGTATCGGAAGCTCTGTCTGCGTTGGAGGAGGCAGCCATCGGTAACTGGCCTGCAGGCGGTGGGCTGCGGTCGCTGCTGGTTGCCTTGGCTCCGTGCCCTTGGTTGCAGTTCAGCTGCGGTTTTTGCTCACACGGAAGCTTGTTCTTTGACTTGTTCTTGTGATGAAATCACCGTTTCTGTGTCCAGATGCGTTCTACCATTCCCCTTTGGAATGATTAAGGGTGGTGCTGGTCATCTAATCGTGAAGGCAGTGCTTCAATTCTGCAAAGCCACGTGCTGTTTGCAATCTTGTTATAGAGAGGAAGGATGGCACTGTGTGGTGGTGTTATGGCAAAGGCAATCAGGGCTTTCGTTTGAAATTGGAACAAATGGAATATGTTAGCTGAAACCTCCATTCCTTCCAGAGGAATGCTCATGACAGCTTTGACAAGGAAGACTTTCCATCCCCAGGATGGAGCTCTTGGTCAGAACAAGAAATGCTGCTGCTTCTTGTACAGCACTCAAGCTGGACGCTCATCTTAGCGTGGGAGGTCCAGATGAATGTCTGTGAATGAAATGGTGAAAGGATGTTAATCCGGATCTTTGTTATGCTGTGTGAATGCTCAATCCACCAATCTGTTAGCTGTTATGGCTGTTCTGTGGCAATTGCTTCAGCGATGTCAGTGGTTGCGTTTTTTCTGTATCTGTGTTAGCCAGGTTCACCACTGGACCATATACTCCATGAGACTGAGTTGTCCCTGACTGTTGAATTCATTGGGTGACTTCAGTTTGAAGTCCTTGAACCTTCATCTCCTTGAACCTTCCTCTGTGAAATGTATGGAGAGAAACTCCTTTTGTGTTTTCTTATCAAATGTGGTTACAAATTTCTTAATTATTTTTGTTCATCTCTATTCTTCTTCCAATCTTTCTTGAGTTGCGCCAGGGGAGGTTTAGATTGGATATGAGGAAAAATGTCATTACTGAGAGAGTGGTCAGGCATTGGAACAGGCTGCCCAGGGAGGTGGTGGAGTCACCATCACTGGAGGCCTTCAAAAAGATGTAGATGTGGCACTTCGGGACACGGTTTAGTGGGCATGGTGGTGTTGGGTTGACGATTGGATTTGATGATCTTAGAGGTCTTTTCCAACCTTAATGATTCTATGATTCTTCTGAGTTATGGCTACTGGTTCTACCTACAACATTGGAGTAGTGCTCCAGCCAGCTCCTCTTCAGGATTTTTTTCCACTCACACCAAATAACGGCTTTAGCTTGGTGGGGCACCAGGTTGCGGTGTCAGCTCTTTACTTGAGCTGATGTTTCCTGCGCTGCAGGACAAACCATGTTCCTCCTGCAGCCCTTGTGCTGCTTTGGCTGTGCTGCACTGCGAAATGCATGCTGCACAGCTTGCCAAATTATCTAGATGGTGTTTTTTTTTAGCTGACCTCTCATGTTTGTTGTGCTCTCATTTCTGGTGGTACTTGGAAACTAGAGTTCCTGACTGTTTGTTTGTTTGTTTGTTTTCCTTTCCTTAGATGCCAAAACTGCTGCACAGTATGTTCCCAGGAATAGCTGTTGTGGAACTGCAATGGGAATGTGCCTACTCCGCTGTCAGAGAGGATTCCCTTTCTCAGGTGTGTTTTTAATCCATTTAGCATGGCCTAAGCTCATTTTCTTTTGTGTTGTCCTCCTTACTTAACCAGACATCATGCATTACAAAGTGAAATGCTTAAGAAGGATGTCTTTGCCAGTAAACAGACCTTAATGCTGGCTCTGCAAACTAAACACTGGTTTCTCTAAGCTGCTGTTGATAAGCATTAATAAAAGATGACATTAGCGTAATATGGTGTAATCTTTCATGGTTGATATTTTTACATTCCAAAAGTAATTGTGATGTTGTGTATTTCATCCTCTGATAGCCATATGTCAGCTGGCTCTTTCCCAGTTGTGGGATGTGAGTATTTGTTGAACACTACTGCCTTTTTCTATTATCAATTCTACCACTTGTGTTTAGTAATGGGCTATACTAATATGGATAAATCCACTAAATTGATTCATTTGCTAGTAAAATGTAGGTGGTGTCTTTGAAAAGAATAACATCCCAGATTGTTTCAATTATGTTGGTCACAGGCTTCTTTTTATTGTCCTTTTACTTCCCTTATCTATACTCTACAGTTCCCAGATTCTGTCACATATTGATTACCATTAGCTTCCTCTTGAGTTTTTAAATGATAATTAAAAATATTTGGTTTAGTTGCTTTCCCTTTAAGGAAGACTGGCATCTCTATTTTTGCTTTATAATAGTGTTGTTTTTCCCTTTTGTGAAACTGATTTGTTGGGCATCTAGTTGTTTGTTTTTGTGTGGTGTTTTTTTTTTTTTTTTTAAAGCATATGATAGCAGATAATAACTTCTGTTTATATATAGTTGGGTTTTTTTACCCTCACTGATGTGACTTGCCGTTTTGGGCTTTGTGAAATTGGCCCTTTCAAAGCTGCATGTGTGTGATTACAGTTCGGACTCTCCTTTTCCTTTTACATAATAAATGTAATCAAGTTGTGACCACTTGCACTCAAGAAACAGCTGGTTTTCAATTTTGTGGTCAATTCCTTCCAACATATGACTCTCCTCCTTTCCATACCTCCATCATGGCTGCAATATTGGGCTAAGAAATGCAAATCTGTAACTTTTATGTCTTTGAAGGCTCTTTTAATACCATTACATGTACTTGAAGTTTTTTACTAACTGAAGACTCCACCAACAGTTGTATGGGCTGTGCTTTCTCTGTTAGGACACTGCTTCATAACTGCTTCATAACTTGGAATAATTTCTGCTGTCTTGCTAGGAACTTGAACCAGCAATATCATTTAGGAGTGTCACTTGTCTTGCCTGTCAGACACATCCTTAAATAGCTGTAAAGAGTGACTCTGTCTCTGCGGAGATCTTGCCACGCAGTGTGCTTGGTACAAACCTGGTTAGGACTCTACTCCTGCACAGCTCACCTGCCCTTGTACTGCACATGGACAACTGAGGCGTGGGGTTTCTGCATGTTGTGTGCTTTGTTTAATATTTTGTCTTGTGGTGTAACCTTGTGCAAATGAGTTTTCCATGGGTTCACTGTTTGCACGCTGTATGAACAGTACCTCCCTTCTTTGCTCAGAAGGGACTCAGCCTTTCCTCTTGTGCATCTTCACTCTTCTTCCATTTCCTGGTTTTTGGGAAATCTAGCTGGGATATTCCTGCCCTGATTCCTGCTTTGCTTCTGGTGTGAGAGAGTCCAGGAGTCCTCTGCAGATCTCTTGGTGTCCCCCAAAGACCCTTTGTGCCCCCTGCAAGGGTGGGCTGGGGCTCATACCTGCCTGCTGCAGGGGCTTCTTTCTAGCTTCTTCCTGGATCTGGTCCTTGGAAGCTGTGTCTTCCTCACTAGTCTTTCTATCCCTAATTAAAAGGTATGGTCCTCATGTAAAAGGAAGGAAGTAAAACTCATGGAAAAAGGGCCAGGCCTTTCCTACCCCCTAAGGTAGGAGAGGGAGGGTCCTGGTGAGTTGGGCTTGCTCTCCCTGCACTCATTCTGGGAGCTGGGGGTCCCTGGGTCAGGTCCCCTGGCATGCCGGTGGTTTTTCTGTTCCACCCTCAAGGGGAAGAAAAGCAGCAAGGCATTTTCCGGGGTGGGAACTGCTGGGTCATAGAATCATTAAGGTTGGAAAAGACCTCTAAGATCATCAAGTCCAGCCATCAACCCAACAACACCATGCCTACTAAACCATGTCCTCAAGTGCCATGTCTACATGTTTTTTTGAACACCTCCAGTGATAGTGACTCCACCACCTCCCTGGGCAGCCTGTTTCAATGTTTGACCACTCTCTCAGTAAAGAAATTTTTCCTCATATCCAATCTAAACCTCCCCTGGTGGAACTTGAGGCCATTTGCTCTTGTCCTATCGCAAGTTACTTAGGAGAAGAGACCAGACCAACACCCACTTCACTAGAACCTCTTTTCAGGTAGTTGTAGAGAATGATAAGGTCTCCCCTCAGCCTCCTCTTCTCCAGGCTAAACAAACCCAGTTCCCCTAACAGAGGGCAGGAAGAATGGAGCTTGTTCTGCACTTATGGATAGTATCAAACTGGGCAATTTTTCTTTGAAGCTTGTATTCAGTGAGAGCTTTTATGCTAACTGAGGAAGGCAGTAGGCAGAAGCCATAAAGATGAGCAGAAATCTATCTCCCACATCCAACATTGCAATCTGATTTTCTTCCACAAAGTCTGGAAATGTGTAAAAAGAAAAAGTATTTGTTTTGGCAATAGGGAGAAGAAACGCAAATTCTTTGCCAGCAAAATTGCCAGGTCCTCGTAACTTACAATACATGTAGATAAAGGCGGTTTCTTTTTTTTCTCATGAAAGTTGTATGGCAAAAATTTCCTTTCACTTATGAGAGCAGCATTAGATAGTCCTGGCACAAGACTTCACAAGTGTTATCCATCCTATAGCCAGAAAAATGTTTACACTAAAGATTTGTCTATGAATTTATTTTTCCCCTAGCATAAGGGTGCCTGCATAAGCTGCCACCTGTGATCCATGCTGTCCAGGTCAAAAGACTTCAAAGTGGCATTGGGAGAGAATATCTTCTTTTTGCATCTATGCATACAGAGGCTGAGATTAGCCTATTTGCAAAATCCTTTTATATTCCCTTCCCTCGGTTTCTCCCTCCCCTTTTCTTTCTAAGACATCTGTTTAAAACTCAGCATTTAGTCCAGACAGGGGTCTCTTGATTGCACAAGCATGCTCCTGGCTCTCTGAGTCAGCCAATTAAGGGCTCAGCTAGCTAACATTACCATTTTAATGCTACTTATTGGGTGGCACAATTTGCTGCATGTGAAGAATAGAGTTCATGCCCTGCTATGTGCGAAGTGGCTTATTTGGCACGTTTGTTGTTAAAGAAATCTTTAATTAACAGCGGTTGCAGTATTTGTTTTCTCTGACTGAGGTGGGGATGGGAAAATGGAAACAAGCAGCAAACACAAGGATTAATTGTCAAGTTAAACTGTTTATACTGTTTTGCTTAGGGTCTTGTTATGGTGCTCATCACTGGGACATTTTAACTGTGTTGCTGTTTTCTTGTTGCTTGCCTAGATTCTAGGCAAGTATGGGGTCTGATACTGCTGCTTTTAATGTGAGAGTTAATCAGAATTAAGTCTAAGTTACCAGTTAAATGGTGTTGGGGTAGGCTTGGCATAAGCTTCGGAAATAAAAAAAGGATCTTTGTGTTGTGTTCAAAAGGTTGCTAAAAGGCAAAAAGGAACATACCCTAAATGCAGTGTTTTGAATATGTTAGTCTAATAAAAGTCATAATCTTATCAAAATACAACTAATGGGGATTATTAGTCCAGTTACAATGATATGCATTGGTAGTTCAAATCATCTAGTTAATATGGAAAAGGCTGACTAATAATAGAAATGAAGGCGTGCTTCTCCTCCAAAGGCAGGAGGGCAGGGACAGCGAGTCAGGCCAGCTGGGCTTCAGTGATGGAGGTGGAGGTTATTTATTCATAATAGCTGCAGTCTTATTTATCCACTACACATAAACAAATGTCCTGTATGTGGGCACTTGGAAGAAAACTGCATAACTTTGTAGCACCAACAGGCTGGCTCCTGGGCTTGGACAATACTGGCTAAATGTAAACCTGAACAAAAAAATATGGGCAGTTGGACTTGAGAGCTGGCAGACTTATTGTGATGCAAACTCAACCTGTGTGTGGCTTGGGTTAGAGGTCTCAAAAGTATGACAGTCATAGGTAGGAATAAAAAAAAAAAAGACTGTAGGTTTTTTTTCCTTAAAAGATTAGCCTGGATGGTGGGAACGTTAATGAATTGAAAGCACCTCGCTGAGGTCAGGCTGTCAGCCAGGTGCACATCAGCAGCTCTCCATAGGTGCAGCGATAATGATTTGTAACTACAGAAAAAATGAACCCTGCTGGGATGCTATACCCTGGAGCAAAGAATGTGGAGAACAGGGGCCAATGCTCAGATACCTTGGTAACGGCTGTGTTGTGAAGGGCCAAAATAGATTGATTTAAATTAAAACAAAACAAAAAATCCACAAACAAAAAAACCTCACCCCAGAACAAAACAACCAAAGCCAGCTCCCCAAACATTGCCTGCATTTCTGCGTGGGTTATTAGCATGCTTTAGAGTGATGTGTGAGCGTTCACTGCACAGATCGCTGTATGCCCGTACCCCATGTTGACAGCAGCTTATCCCAAGTTCCTCCTGTGTGGCTCTGCTTCTTCCACTTCAAAAGAGGAGCAAATGTACTGCTGCAGAGAGATACTCCTGGAGAGCATTTAAGTATTTTCCATGTTTACTAGCCTTGAAACAGCTGAATAACCTCCTGTTAGGATGACTTTTTTTTTCTTTCTTTCTTTCTTCGAATCCTGTGGCTTGAAGCTGTGCTGGATTAAGATTCTTCAGGGAGTCATTTGGAGCTGGCACTAAACTAAAGAAGAGAAATTTATTAGCTTTTCTGCCTCTCATTTCTATAACTTTTTGATTGTTGCTGTTTGAGACCCAATGAGCAGCCTCTTCCCTCAGTACTGTAAGGGAACAGCCTCACCCTTTTTATTTTGGGGAGGAGACTCTTTGTCTCCTCTCTTTGTGGTGGTGGCTGGCCTTGCTCATGCACAGCCTGCAAGCAGGGTCTTCCCTCCATCCCCCTGTCTGTGGCTCAGGCTGAGCTTTAGCACAACATGTGGCCTGTCCCCGTTGCCTGCAGCGCCGCAAAAGCCTTGACTGCTCCTTCCACGGAGCTGAGAAACAGTGTGCTGCCTGGCCCCTGACTTTGTTAAAGTCAGGCATGCAAGACCCGTTGCACCTCTCGGTGTGGCATTATCAAACATTTATTCAGTACAACACACCACACAGAATTCATAAAACTTTGTAATAAAAAAACCCCAAATGTTAGTGATGCAAGACAACAGGGAGGATGCGATGGTGGGGCACTCGGTGTTATGAAGCTTCTCGGCAAGTTAAACGACTGGGGATGACGTGGGGGAGGTTAATGGTACAGTTGTTTAAAACAATGTAGATTGATTATTTTTGGAGGGTTAACAAACCTTTGTTGGGGGTGTGAGGTTAACAGCATGCCCAAAAGCGATGGAGGTAAAAAACAGGCAGCAGAAAGACTTGTGTAAATGCAGAGTAGACTGGAGGACGGGGACAGGGCAAAGGCTTTGAAATTCAGAGAACATACTCAAAACTGGTTTTGTGGGTATAAGCTTAGGTCGCAAATAACCATCACAGGTGGGTGCCGACAAAGCTGGGGAAAGGCAGGAGGGCCATATGGGTAGCACGGCACAGGCAGGGACAGAGGGAGTGGGCTGATCCTTGTGCTTCCTTTTTCCACATCTCTCTGCTGCCTTTTCTGCTGGTTCTGCTTGTGCCCATGCAGTGACCTGGCTTTGCAAAACGGCGTCCCTGCCTGTTGGGGGAAAGGGCACTTCATTTCTTGGGATGTGAAAGTTCAAACCCAGGCGGGCAAGCCCCAGCCCTTGGGGTTCTGTGGTAGCTGGCTGATGTACGAAGGCATGCGTGTCACAGAATCATTAAGGTTGGAAAAGACCTCTAAGCATTCACTGAATTTTTATGAAGGGCAGAGAAGGAAAGTGACCCGCTCGCCCACACCAGGGGCATAAGGTCCAGTGGGGTGGTCAGGTACTGAATTTGTCTGACAGAGATTTGCAACTGAGCTGTGTGACAACCAGGACTTCAGGCATCTTCTTCTTCAGCTGTTACGACACCCAATCAAAATACCACTCGGGTACCATGCTTTCCTACAAAAACCAAAATTTGGTGCAAATCCCTGTAAAGATAATATTTTGGATGGTCCTTGTCCGAAGTCCTTCCCCAAATTCCCCTCCAAGGAGGGTAACCAGTGATGGTGAGTTTTGAGTGCTCATATGAATCGATGTAATGGGAAACACAGGGGAAATACTTCGGAGAGCTGCATGTCTGTACCAGGACTTGTCTGTGGAAAGAACATCTGTCAAGTCAAGCTATGAAGCGAGAAACTTTCATTTAATTGAGACCATAACAAGAAATAGTGCAAGGAAAGAAAAGCCCTGTAGTCAGAGCTGAAGCACCCAGGTAATGCTTAGCCCCTCAGAGAAACCGACTGAGATATGAGCCTTTCAGAGAAGTGGGGAGAAAAAAATACAACTCACTTTATTCCAGCAATTCATTTACTTTTATAGAACTATTTAAAAAATACTAGTAGTGAATTACCAGAATAGAGCATTATGGCAACGAGCTAATGACTTCAAAACCTGACTCATTAAAAAAAAAAAGCTACAATCACTCTTCCCTTGGGTTTATTGTATATTTTATTTGGAATGTTTGTCCGTAAATTATGACTAATTTGAATTCATCCCTCTCCTTTTCTTCACACATTAGCAAGCAAGTGCTTATTTAAATATGAGATGCTTCTGGAAGTCAGGCAAAAAGGAGTGGTGTTCTCCTCTCCCTTAAATCTCCGGCAGAAGTTCTCTGGGAACCCAGTTTGGATGTTAAAGACCCAAGGTAGAGATCTGATGTGGTCTGTGAGCAAACCAACCTCCTCCTCCTTGAGAGATGCTACCCAGAATGCTGCGGTGCTCCAGGGAGCTGATATCAGTGCCAGCCAGCATCAAACATTTTGCAGTATGAACCCTTGGAAAAGTGGCAGAGGATTTCCCATCTCCAGCTGGGACGCCGCAGGGGGTATTGCCGGCAGTTTACAGCAGTTTTTAACAGTCTCGATTTGCCAGTGCGGACTGCTGTGAGAGGATGAGCAGGGCTTGGACTCCCTCTGAGGAAAATGACCCGTGTAGCCTGGATACTGGGAGGTACAGGCTGCCCTTTGAGCGACACAGTGCTGCTTGGTGAGTGAAGAAGTGTGGAATGTGCTTTCTTCCCCTCCCAATTCTCTCTGGGCTGTCGGGAACTTCATTAACCCTTGGCCAGTCCTGGCACCTTCACGAACATTTGCGCTGACTCGTTCTCCTCTTCCCTCCATAGCTCATGTCTGCTCTCCATCACTTCTTCGGTGTGTTGGTCTAGGGCAATTGGAGAGCCTCCTTTATGGGCCCCTGTGCAGCTGTTGGAGACACAGGAAAAGGTGACCTCAGTGGCAACTCTGGGCCTCTATCCATCCGGTCACTGCTCTCCGTTCCTCTCCCACAACACTGTACCTAAAACGTACGCCTGAGTGCAGATGCAGATGGGGGAACCTGGTGCGACAGTCGAGTCCCAGGCCCCGACTTCTGCTAACGTTCAAGGATGCAGCAAAAATAAATGCTGCCATACTGCCTGAAGAGGACTGTAAACTCAAACTGTACACATAGAATGAACGTGAGATTGATCTGTGCCCTGCAAGACAAAGCACAGGACATTTCCGTTGAACTGCCTAACAGGACCTGGCTGAAGGTTGTCTTGCTTTCTAGCACAAAAACCTCTCCAAAAGTATGCAAGTGCCATCAGCCATGGCTGGGGCTGGATCTGCTTTCTTTTATGCCTCGCTGCATATCAATTTATAGCAGAAGAAGGATTTTCCCATAGAAAAACAGCCGTGCTGGGGTGACTATAGCCAGCATGCATGCAGCTATGCATGGCAAGTCATACTAGTATCTATTTGTAGAAATGGCGCCTGTACAAGCGAAAGCAGTGCTGGCAGCCTGCTGAAAAGGATTTCTGAGAAGTTTGTACCACAGCTTGGTGCTTGTCAGTCAAAAATATGCAGACCCTCAAAGACTCAAATAGATATTTAAAGTGATTCCCTCTCTTTCATGCTCCAGCAAAGCTTTCAGATACTCCCCCTCCTGCCCCAAACTGTGTCTCCTGCTCTGTAATTACAGTGCTAGTTATTCATCTTTCTACATATACACACACACATATAATAAATATGTCTCTCTTCATATAATGCTTTGCATGTTCTTCTTAATTACATCCTTTCTCCCAGATGATTTGCCTGGAAATGCTGACAGTGCTGGATTTCAATCCTGCAGGGTTCGTGTTTCTTCTGGGGTGTCCAAGGGTCAGTCCCTGTTGCCTGGGGCTTCCTTGGAGAATGCCAAAACTAGCTTGTAGCAAATGGAGGAGGTAGCTGGTGTCACACAGCATGTTTCATCCTGCATCCTGTTGTACCTATCTTTTTTACAGCACTGTTATCATGCAGGATGCTAGAGTGGATTCAAAGACATATAGCTGTGTTCAGTGTGATGTATTCTGCTTGGTTGGCTTTTACTTTCTACTATGAACCTTATTTTCTTTTTGGTGTTGCAAACTGAGCACTTCAGTAGCTGCTTCTACACTGGCTGAAATAATCACTTGCTTTTCTAAATGAAAACGGTATTTACTTCATGAGGTTGTAGAATCCGCTGGTGGAGGGTTTTAAGGATGGGTTAGACAAACATATGCTGAATATGATTTTGCTTTAGCTGAGGAAATGGAAATCCGTTTAAGGGCTGCCTCTGTTTGAAGATAGCTGCTTATCAGGAATCCTAGCAAAAATTCTAAGTGAAGAGGGAAATCCCAGAGGACTGGGAAAAAGCAACGTATACCTGTTTTTAACTATCCTCACTGTTAGAAAGTTTTTCCTGACATGTAATCTAAATCTTCCATCTCTGGGTCTGTAACTTAAGCCTCTTACTTCATATACTATCTGCAGAGGACAGGAAAAAGAGACTTATTGCCATTTCTTTTGCATCAGCATTTTCCCTATTTGGAAAGCTATTATGTCTCTCCATAGATTTCCCTTTTCTGGACTATACTACCTCTGATCTCATGTGCTTTGTTTATGGGCTGTGTTTTCTAGATCAATTTTCATTGCTGATGATTTTTTTTCAGTCGTCTTAGCATGCTCCAATTTCATCTATTCTTACTGTGTTATTCACCCTCTCCATAACAGCAGAAACAAACTCCTGTTTGGCTGATGACCTCCTCTACTCCTTAGATCCTTTTCTGCAGAGCTGGTGTTCAGTCTCTCCTTCCTCATCCTGTACTTGCACAACTGATAGTTTTTTGCCGACATGCTATACTTCCACTGCCATTTTGAATTGCATCCTATTTCTTTTTCTGCACTATTAATGCAATTTGAAAAGTAGTTCTGAACTCAAATACCACCCTGCAAAAGACTTGTAGCTTGTTTAAAGTTTAAATTTAATATTTAATTGTTGCAGGCATTAATGAAAATATGAGATAGCTTGACAGAAGGGGAATCCCCCCTTGATACACAGTTCTGACTTTGCAGTGAACTGCTAGCGACTACCCTGTCATTAGGAATCAGATTTGTACCCACTTGTGGAACCTGCAGCTGGATAGTTTTCTAGGTTGCTTTGTCTCTCATGCTTTTGTGTAAAACTTTAGGGGCTCTGATATCTGCACCTTTTCCCTGACTGCAGGGTTTCTTGTCGCGGGAATAAATCACTGAGGTTCAAGTACCAAAGGTCCAAAGTGAGTTTCACGATACACAGCTGAATAGATATTCCCTAATCTCTTCCAGAGATTTGTTGGCAAGATCTATCTCCTTGTTTCAAAAGCTGCTGTTGAATATCTGGGCGTAACCTAACCTTCCCCATCTTTCCTAAGTATTATAGTTTATCTTCTTTTTGCCTTTTCTATCCCTTACTCACTGAAATGTTCACTGTCTCTTTCTCATTTTGCCCCTGCCATTCCTCTGTACTGAGGGAGTCTGGGTCCTGGGTTCCTTTCCTTGCAGTACTTTCCCCCTCCGCCCCCTTTCCCTTTCTTTTTTGTTCCAGCTGTGAAGGCCACCAAAGGGGTCCCTGAAACAGCCCCAGCTCTCCCCTCCTGTACTCTGTGGCTCTTCTGTGGCCTCTCCCTCCCTGCTCAGCTGCCTTTTTCCACACTATCCTCCCAAGAGGTTTCACTACCAGATTACTGAATGACCTGAAACTTGCTTTTGTGCACTCCATTTTCCTTCCTTGCCTGCTCTTGCACCATTCCTTCAGAATGAACTCCATCATCTCACCATTTCTTTGGCTCAAATTACCCTTCTGTCTTTTAGGTTCCTAGCCACCCCTTCCCTGTCAGCCCAGGGAGCTGCTTTATTGCAGACTAGTCCAGCAGAGAGGAGGAAATAGACTGTTGACAGCTTCCCCCTGGCACCTGCACAGGATAGTGCTGCCTTTTGCTGTTCTCTGCGGATCACCTGTGTACACACACACCAACTACAGAGAAGTGGCATGGAGCAGGCTTTGTAAGGGAGGGATGCAGGACAGCAGAAATACGCAGGTCGTGGCCATGAACAAGTTGCTTGCATCCAAATAAATGATTAGAAATCAATCTAAGTGAAAAAACTCCCTAACGGCAGAAGGCTGGCAGTCTTGTGAACCTGGCAAGGTTTGTGGAAGGAGGTAATACCTTCTCTCAGACTGATTGATACAGTTCACAAAACCAGGAGAGCCTAAGGCTCACAAACAGCAATGTTCAAAGCTGGATAGAATTTGAAGGCTATTGCTCCGAGTTTAACCAGATATGATAATCATTTGGACTGCAGGAGAGAAAAGAGTGGCTGCTTGGATCAGAGGGTAGTGGGGGTTAGCAGCTGGGGAGGGATAACATGGCTTCCTGAGAGGGAGAGGGAATTTATTGCTATTAGAACTTGCAAGCCAGGTCTCCGCTCCTTGCCACTTACTGTTTTAACTTGTTCTTATGTTAGACCTTTCTGCCTCCCAAAAGACAAGGGGGCAAAGTGAAGGCAATTGTTCTGCCCGCGGAAAGCAAAGATCTGCACTTTGCCCTGCGTTAGCACGAATGGTTGCTCTCCCTTGACAGCAGCGCGCTGGAGCAGCAGGGATGCTGCCGTGCGGGACGTGGCTGAATAGGGCTTGTGTACACGGAGCAATGCAGCTGTTTGGTAGGAACAAAATTCTCCTTTCCGCTTCCAATTTAGTATCCGTATAATAGCTAGGTTAGCCGCAACAGCCAGGCAAAAATAATGAGCGTTTTGATTAAGACAAGCTGGAAAAGGGCCAAACACTAATAAAATTAGAAAGAACCTGGCCTCTTCAAATTAAATGGATTGTCTGTGTAATGAGAAAAAAGTTCAAATTAGCTAACCAGTGCCCCAAAATGAAGCATTAGTGATCTTTATTACTGGAAACTTGTAGAATCTGAAAACAAATTGTTCTATTTTTCATTAATGCTTAATTTAGCTGATAAGCATAAAGTTGCAAAATCATTTAGAAGAAAGAGTCATTACAGGAGCTCTGTTGAGGCCTCCCTGTTGTGCACTGGTGTTTTCTGGCGTGGCACAGAGTTTACAGCCCTGCCTGGTGTAAGCAAGTGGTCCTTAGGGCTACTTCCCTCTCTGCAGATGAGCATCTCCCTTTGCTCAGCATAGACTGGAGGGGGCTGGAAGTACATTAAAGTATAAAGATGGTTGTTGAATATAGCCCACAAATTTTTTTCTTCAAAGCTGTAGAAGACTCTAAACATCTTAAAGAGAAGCCTGCTGGGGCCTCAGTGCAGTGATAGTAGCTGTCGCCGGAGCTCCTGTGAAGCTGGTAGGGTTCAGGGGAGCTTCATGGATCAATGGCACTGAAGATATGGGTGAAAGCAAGAGGAGAAGTCAGTATTTTGGACAAAATGAAAGGTGCTCACCTCTGAGTAAAGCCTAGCTTGATGCTGTAGGTAGTAAGCTGGAGAAGTGGGAGCCCTGCTGCTGACTTCCCTGTAGCTGGGACATCATAAAGACTGTATTAAAATATTTAAAACATACGTGTTCAAACTCAGAGTCAGATTCTGTCAAACGCGTGGGGCAACGTAGAAATTTATTGAAGGCAATTTGACATCTCTCTGAAGATAGGGGCAGATTTTTTTTGTTTTGCTTACAGGCGAAAATACCCTTAAAAGTAGTTCAAAGACTTCCATGGTGCCTGTAATAGGTGATACCCTACCAAAAATCTACCGAATTCTAGTATGCCGATAGGAAACTGGTTTGGAGAGAAACACATTTCTTTTATCATTGTTCTAGTGGCAAGAGTGACCCCAATGCTGTGAGAGGAAGGAGGAAAGGGAGCGCTCATCTAAAGACTCAAGCTGGTCCAGGCTCGTTACAGTGATTACTGTTATTAAAGCTCTGTCCAAGTTGGACTCGCACCTGTAAAGTGACTGTGGAAATGGCTTTTTTACTCAGCAGGTTCCCTGCCTTGGTGTGCTCAGAAGTGTCTCTGCTGCAGTGAATGGCACATGCAATCATTTACTGCCTTTTTTTCCCGCTGTTTAGCCACATTCGTGCTGCAGGATGGAGGGAGAGCAAGCTGAGTGTTGATGCTCAGCCCTTGCCAGGATTAGCAACTGCCACGTCTGCCGGGCCCCTGTGAACAGTGAGGCTGGTGGGCATCGCTGGATAGGAGGGGGAATGCTTTTCAGCTGTAAGTGGTGTTGGAAAATAACTGTCCTCTTGATGTGAGAGAAGAGAGATCATGGCATCCCCACCTTGAAAGCCTGTATTAGCTGGGAAACAGCCACTAGTGGCCAACTTTTTCCTCTTCCCCAGCTGCTTCCCATGCAGTTGAGGCCAAGCAGGGTTCCTGCCTCTGTACAGGGTAGCAGTTTCTTCCCTGCCTTTTGTGTAGGACTGCTTGCATCAGTTGCAAGGTAACTTGTATTACAAAGTATTTTAAACTTTCTCTGAAGTTGTGCAAATAATTGCCCGGGGCAATGGGAACACCAAGCGAGGCTCAGGTTTTGGCAGCGAGAGCACTGTGACCGCCAGCAACCCATGCCAGCCAGAATCATTGCGTACTTTCTTTATATTCCCCATGTGTTTGTCACCTGCTGCTGCAACTAATAACGCTCAGGTAAAACCTCTTTGTTGTATAGTTGTGTGGCATTTAGTGGCAGCAATGCCCTGTTTCCTTGCTGCTGCTCTGGTGCGTGTCCAGCCCTAAACTGGAGGCATCTATCTGCTGAGCGGAAGTGGCTCCTGCGGAGGTTTTGCCTGCAGAGCTGCAGGTTTCTCTGGTTTTATGAAACAAGCCTTTAGTGCTGTCCAAGCTCATGAAAATCATTATCAGAAACTAGCAGTGAGTGCTCAAATTCGGACAACAATAGTATTGACTGCAAAGTGAAATGAGGTTTGATTTAGCTGCCAGGCAGCAATATAGCCCTGTAACAAATTAATGTAAGATGATGTGACAGTTTAAGTGTTGAATTACGTTTCTTGGGGATGGTGGTGGACCCCATTATCAGTTTTTAACTCTGATGAATATTGCTTGCTTGATATTTATTTGGTTTGTTCTAGTTGGTGCTGGGGCAGCCTTTGCAAGCAGCATCCTTGTTTCCCGTGTTAGTTTCGATTTTCTGTGTTGTTATATTGCTACATCTGCCGCAAACCGGCACCCAAACCTGAGGTGATGGCTTTGGGGTGGGAGAAATTTCCATGCAGCTCAAAAGATGCAAGAATGGCTGTGAATTAGAAAAACGTGTTTGTTACCAGCTGTCGTCAGCACCACTGTCTGTTTCCTTAGTTGCTTTGGGAGAATTTTACTTTCAACCGATAGTTTTGCATAGGTACTGCCTGTAAAACTTTCATGGATGTGCAGATGTTTCAAGTCAACTTCTGATTAGAGCTTTAAAGATTATCATGGTGCTCTGTCAACTTCTTTTAAATTAATCTGTGACTTGGCTTCCAGGTGAGGCTATTATTTGCTTGTTATTTGTTTTTTTAGAAATTACTTTTGTTTTGGTTGAGTTGCCTTTAAAATGAATGCACGTTTTTAATTATGTTGTCTGTTTTCTCTTTTAAATGAGGCAGGTGCTGCATGTTGGAAATAGCATATGTGAATTTGGTACCTGAAATGTAGAAATAACAGATGTTGGGCCATACAGCTGTGGCTACAGGCGAACTGTTTTAACACTTACTTTTACTTCTGCACAGTGACAGAAAGGTCAATCTTCCCTCTTCCCATTAGTTTATTAGCTCATCAAACAACTGGTGAAAACCTGAACTCTTCCTCCTTTCCCGATTCTTGCCTCCCCAGACTGTGCTCCAGGTTGTGGACTCCCAAGTCAAACTGCCAATACCAGGGCATGGGTTAATAACAGTATTTTTAGCTGTGACAAGAAAATAAGGGACATGGCAGTTAGACAGTGGCTCAATTAGATGTCACAATACTGACGATAGGGTGGTGGAGGGAGGTGAGAGCAATGCCTCCGGCTGTGTGGGAACCTTTACAAAAGACAGAGTTTATAGGAGACTTTTTTTCCACACAGACACCAGGGTTTCTTACATCAATGATAGGTGCGTTTAATCTAGGCTTTAGTGGGGAAGTCCTGTATATACTGCCCACCTGTAGGATACTTAGGCAATGCTTAAATCCGGTCCCTGGTGGCTAAATCCAGGTAAAATTGGTGACCAGTATGACTTAGGCAGATGTTTAAGGTTACGATAGATAAGGATAGTGATATGAATCAAAGACCAGATGCATAATGCGTAGGGAAACTTTTCATCCCGACGTCAGCTCTAGTACCTGCCATGGCATCTCTCAAAGATGCAGCGAGTTGTCTGTCACTCCCCTGCCCATAATTGCTCCCAAAGTGACTGATTACTGGCTGAGAGAAGAGATGATGGTAACGAGCCCCGTGCATGAATCCCTGCTATATGATTGTATGCAGTGTGGCTGCTGGTCATTGGTGTGAAATACAAAATGCCTTGTGCAAAAGGGCATCGCGCGGGACTTGCACATGTCTCTGGCTAGGCAGGAGAGTGTTTGACCTTGGGAAAGGTAAATGCCTTGTGACTAGCTCGCTGAAGTGCTGTAGGCAGTCGGTAGTACAGTAGGAAGAGGACTGAAACTGCCTTCTGATTAAGTCAAGAAACAAAATAGCCTGAGGGGAAAGATTTGGAATTTAAATGGAGCCCCAAGGAAACCTGAAAAAGGGGATTAGGTACAAGAGCAAATCCATCCCCAGTCTGGGGTAGGCTGCTGTAGTGCAGCGTATGGAAGATGTAAAGCTTGGAGTAAAATGTGATTTTTAAACACACAGCTAGGTAGACATCTAAGGCTTGTGATCTTGGTGAGAATGGGAGAAGCGGCTCATGCTGGGATCAATGACAAGAAACAGCACCTAAGACCACGTTACTTGGATTTTGTAAATGATTTTGGATTTGTCCTGACTTAGGTCAGGCTATTTTCTATTTTCCTTTGTATTTAGCAGTCTTTCTGTCCTCTGTGTAGCTGCAATACTGGACTATGCTGGAGGTGCTTTGCATCCTGCCCTGCTTCTCCAGGGCATGACATGGCAGGAGGAAGCACCTCAGCAGAGGTGTGTGGGGCTGGAGTTGCTAACATGGAGGTCTTCTGGCAGAGGTTGTCCTCCCGTCCCCCTTGCTCCTCTTCTCTCACTTACACATGGGGATTGAGTTTCCACCTGATGAAAGCTGGCCACGTTTTTGTCGGGAACCTGTGGACTGTATTCATGCCATGGTGAGGAGGCTCACTGCAGCATGTGGGTCTTGACTGTGAGTACTGTGTTTGCCCAAACTGTCCCACATTGTCCCCAAAAGTGATTTAACTAGGGTTGTATCTTGCTGGTATGGTACATGTGGTTACTCTAGATATGATGATTTTGCAAAATGTGATGATTTTACCAAATGCTCCATTCTCTTTGTCTTTGATTAAGAGGAGGGAACCTGGTGATCTTTCAAACTTTCTCTCACATAGACCATCAAAATTATTCTGGAGAAATACTTGGAGTTCTGGCTGCTCCTGTATGTCAGGTGCCACAGAGTGTTATTTGCTGCAGTTTTGTGTGAAGGAAAAATAGGAATGCATTTCTTTCTCATGTCTGCTTTTCCTGTCCTTTTCTGAAAGGTTTATTTCTCTGTATTTGGAGATTTACTTTTCCTTTTAATGGAAGTACAAGCACACACATCTTTCCTCTCATCTCCTTGCCGTGGGAGTTGCGTACAGATCTAACATGTTCAGATAAGAATGCACGCCAATGGGTTCTCTAATAAAGTGAATTAACATAATTTTACAAAGTCATTTTATAAATAAATTAACAAAGGGAAGATGCTAAACCTGGCAGGGCACTTCTAAGTGCAAGTAACAGGCGGAGCATGTTAAATACTGTCTTTTCTTTGTGCTTCTGTTGGGGAAGGAAACCTGTTTCTCTTATCCATTGCTGGTATTTATGTAGTAATGTTAATTAACAACAAAAGGGGCTGTTATTTCTTTACAAATGTGGGAATATATAATGGTTTCTAGTACGTGTAGGAGGAATTCTTGTGCTTATTTCACTTTGAAGGCAAGACACAAATCTGAGTGTCATGATGGTGGGTGCAACACAACATGGCAAGAAGCTGGTGGGTGATTGACTCAACCAATCTTTTTTTTAGTCATGTTTGATTCCTTGAATTTGTATATAATTGCATACATTAATGCTCTGCTATGGCTTTAGAATTTACTGCATTATTAGTTCACGACTGCAGTTGAAAAACCTAGGAATAACTGTGCTGGACCAGGCCAGGGAACTGGTGCCTTCGCTTGAGT
The DNA here is from genome assembly GCF_964289735.1 of Phaethon aethereus. Lineage (NCBI taxonomy): Eukaryota > Metazoa > Chordata > Aves > Phaethontiformes > Phaethontidae > Phaethon > Phaethon aethereus. Next base: position 3,095,093 of record NC_138577.1, on the reverse strand, counting down.
TGCCACTGGGAAACAGAAGCTTTGGGAAACATTGCAATGAAGTAGTCAGTTAAATAAAACATTTGCTTTTTGTCCCAGACTTCCAGAGGATATTTTTATGGTAGATAAACATGAATTCTAACTATTCACATAAAAGAGCATCCTTAACAAACATGCTAAATTTAACACCTCTGACAACCAGTCAGTCCTTCTCCCATAGCAAAGCTAAATCTTGCCAATTCGTTGGCAAAACATGGGAGAAACAACAGGTGGTGATGTTGGTGAGGAAAGGAAAAAATGAGGATTAAAGCAAAATAGGTTTTGCTGAAGGGATTCCTACCTGTTATAAAAGTTATTTTCAACTTAATAGCACTTCTCACAGCTGATAGTACAGACACACGAACAAAAGAGCTAAGTGCACTTGGAACAGCTTGAAAGGAATGTTGAAATGGCTTAAAAAAGGGGAGAATATTAACTACATGGATTTAAAATTACAGGACTACACTGTGTTAATTGCTCAAAGTCAGCCTTACTGCAGCGTCAATACCAGCTGGCATTTAAAATGTCACAGGGGGCCACCAATGCCTCTGAATATCCAGCTTTTATTTAGGTATCTAACTGGGAGCAGAAATCTTCACGACTTCTGGCCTCAGCTGCATGTGCAGAGCACTTGAAAAACCTAGCGCTGAGCAAAAGGGGGGCAAACATCCCTGGGGAGCTTCCCGGTGAGAAGAGAGCCTGTGCAACATCCTCTAGAGGTGCAAGGCACGCTGCTCTGCATAGGAAAATATAACGTGGCGGGTCTGTCATGTAGGGTTGGGAAATGAGAGTGGTCTTTTGTCGCTGCTACGGGTCTGCTGCTCCCTGCAGGTCCAGGCTGGGCTCCTGACAGCTCTTATACAAGTTTTATGAGGGGTCTGTTCTCCCCCCACACATTCAGCACACATGTAGCAGCAGGCAGGCTCTGGCCGGCAGTGTTTGCCATGTGTTTGCCAAAACCTGTGTATGGTTCTGTTCTGGTTTATACCACATGCACAGCTGTAAGTCTGGAGACTCAGCTGAAAGGAGTGAGCTTAGCTGGGCTTTGTCCTGGAGATACAAATTTGGAATTTGACTCCTTTACTCATCAACGGGATCAAAATACATTTACTCTTCCCTTCAGTAACCATGATGAAACAGGTCACCATGAAGAGTTATTGTTCAGTGCTAATCACTGAAGAGATTAAGAAATTGAACTAAAGCCAAAGTGAGCATATGGCAAGCTAGTCCCAACCTACTGCAGCCATGAGCTGCCCTTTGGAGAAAGGTGTTTATTAAATAGAGTGTCTGGTTACAAAATAGTTGGTATTAACTTGATCATCTCTAATAAAGCATGTCCATTTAAAGTGACCACAGTGGTGTTCTGGGTCCTTAGCTGCCCTGTTTCCAGAGGGCAAGTCAAGAGTGGGAAGGGATGGACTTCTGTGACACGTGCACCATAAAACCAGCACTTCTGAGACTATTGGTACCATCAGCGAAGCTGTGCACCAGTCTGTGGGGCAAGAAAAGGGCCACGGCTCCTGTGTTAGGCATTTCCCTTCTGCAAAGGACACAACACCGAGCACTGTGGGGCTGAGTGGGGCACACAGGTCTGCCAGGACTTTGTGTTCAGGTCCCCCCTTCCAACTCCTTTATTAGCAACCAGTGATTCAAGTAAAAATTTATCACCTAAGCCCACTAAAAATGTGAATATGTGTTTATTTTAAAACAAGTCCACCGCAAAGCTCATTTTTTCCCAAAGAATTAATCAGGTCATTTTCTGCCTCTCAGAATTGTGGGAGTTTTTTTATCTGCTGGGCCTAAAAGTGGCGGTGGGAAAGCTATAACCTTATTTTGTTAAAGTGCTGAGCCTAATCTGTGGCAACCATACTGCTCAAGGCCATCATATATGATTGGCTGATGTTCTTCAAACATTATCGCCTCCTTCATGTAGATTAGCATTGATCATCGGAGAAACTTCAGAAAAGGCGATTGTAGAGAGACCTGCCCCACTAATCATTAGCCTAGGTTCTTTTCTCTACAGATTTATTGGGCATTACTTCCATTCTTCATCAAAGTTCAATGTCAGAAAGATGGACTTTTAACAGTGCATGCATATACTAAAATACCTTTACTTTGTGTTCGTTCTTTGTGGTGTAACATCTTCTCTAATTGTGTTACTCTGTGTTTCCTCCTGAAAGGGAATAGGCTGATTTTCAAACTGTAACAACTAGGCTTCATATTCTTCTGTAATGCCTGCAGACAATACAGATACAGAAAACATGGAAGTCTCTTTGTGATGCATTGACCCTATCATTTTTTCCTATGTTATGTTTATCGGTGCTTTATCCAGTGTTTTGAGATATCTCATTTGAGAAAGTTTCTCTTTTTCTTTCTGGGGTAGTATGTACCTACTTTTTATTATTGTACCTAAAGGTCTAATTCTGAGTAGCGATCCTCAAGGGGAACATTTAAGAGAAATGTGAGTGATAGCATGTGTGAGACTGAAGGACATTTATCTGAAAGGTGCATGATCGGAAGAGGAATAAGAGTGATTCAAGACATTTGTACCATATTGGAAGAAAAAGAAGTTTTTGATCTAAAGAGAGATCTGGCCATAGTTAGCTGCAAACCCATGGCCTCAGTCAAATGCTGCTCAATGGCTGTATCTTCTCCTACTGCGTTGTCTAAATCTAGCAAGGGAAGGGCAACTTGCTGATACTTAAAAAGCAAGAGGAGTATGGAGTAGAAGACACAAAAGGGCAAGAACAGCCTCTGGTCGGTTCAGAGGCCAGGCAGCCGCTGTGAGCAGAGCAAACAATGATGCTACCAGCAAGCTGGAGTGTGCAAAATCCATTTGCGTGTATGATGCTCCCTTTTGTCAGATAAACTGCATGTGGCAGAGGAGCCGTAACAAAGAAAGATGATTAGGGAAGGGCCAACACCTGGGCCTTTGAGTGTAGCCACTCTTGCTCCGGACTTGGGATGAAAGCTTGACAGAGTACTAGCGTTCCTCGGTCCCTTGCCCGGTAGGAAACCGTCAGGCTGTAAAAGAAGTGAAAAGAAGTGGGTGAGCAGGGAGGGAGGAGGCCCGCTGGCAAAGGCAGGCGAGAGAATTAGAGCTGGAGTGAAACGTGTGAGGACAAGCATTAAAAAAAAAAAACCAAACAAACTAGGAAGGAAAGGTTTAAGAGTGAATAGAAAACATGTTATCACTTGAAATTTGGATATCTACAACAACTGAGCTGCACAGACAAACATAGGAGGAATGCAAATAGCAGTCCAGATTTTAAGAGTGCAGCTTTCCGATATGTAAATAGAGCAAGTATGTGGGGATTCAGCTATATCAGTTCCTCCTTTCAGTCGTCTCCCTCATTGCCATGCTTTCCTCTAGGTTGCAAGCTCTCTATTTTGATAAAGTTAATTTCTTCAGTGTTGGGATTTCTTTCCCTGAGGTTTTTGGGCAGCAAAGTGTGTTTTGCATACTGAAACTCAAACATGCAAACATGATGTATTGGGTGGAAAGTAAATTTTGATGTTGGTACCATTCTGGGCTGTTTAAATTGACTTTTCAGGGGGATGGGGAAAAAAAAAAATCTTTTCACTGATGTCAGTGGAGCCAAATTAGCTACAGTAATTGAGATCAGAATCTGTCTATTTACCTTTCTTTAATGTTTGGAGCTTCAAATACAGTCATTCCACTGTAGAAATCCAGCACCAGCCCAGCAGTTTGCATCCGGATTAGGTAGCTCTTGTTCCCATGGCAATTTTGGAGGAATATACTATAGGAATGGTGCTGCCTCCAGAGTGGCAGTTAAATGGGATTACAGGCTGTTGCTATTTGTTGCATTATTTTTACAACTTGCTTATTTCCTTCCTCAGTCCAAGTAGGGACTTAGAATATTCTCTGCCTCTGAAATACCCTTCTGTGTTATCCCAAGCAGGATAAAGCCTCTCGGTGCTATTGGTCTCTCCCAGAATCTAGCTCTTTCTAAAGCATTTCAATATGACCTAAATGGAGCAACCTGCCAGGACAGTAAGAGGCCAAGGCAGGGGACATACACTGTCAGTAACTTGAAACGATAAACCTTACCACCTGCTAGTCGTACAGATTTTCCCAGCTCTTGGGCAGCTGTATCTGACACCAGGAAGGTGGAAAATGGGGTACAGGTGGGGTTACGGCTGTAATGAACAGAAGTTGGATCTGTGTGGAGGTTGTGGTCTGTGCCAAGAGTCCTTGTCCTGGGGGATGTGGAAACCAAGCTGGTTTTTGGCTCTGTTTTCCCACAATCCAACTCCAGCCACCACCTCTACTGGAAGGAGCTTTAGTGTCACTGCTGGCAAGATAGCTCACTGTTTCCTGATGTTCATCATTCCTCTTCTGTGTCTCCTTGTTGCTACTGCTCTTGTAGATCATTCATAAAAATAGGACACATTAGTGCCTGCTGACTAGTAAATCTTTAGAAGAATTAAATAACCAGTCAGAGGTGATTCAGACTCATGGTAGTTTTCTTAGAAGGAGAAAGCCACAATGTAATTTTTTTTTTTTCATGTGTCAAGAGATGACCTCCAGCCTCACTGACCTTTCTGCTTGCTGCACTAAAGACAGTGTAAGAGAAACATCAGTGAATTCAATTAATGTTGATGAATAACTGACAGTTACTACTTTTCCTAAATAATTTCTGTGGTTTGTCTTGCTCTGTGCTTTCTAAATGTTACCTAGTTCCCTAGAAGGGGTACTTCAGAAGTTATTTTCCTTTTCATATTTGGTAACTTTGCTTATCTATTCCAGTACTCTTTCGAGTAGTCACTGGCTGTGTCAGGATAGGTGCGCTCCTCAGGAATGGACTTGCTCTTTGTGTCTCTAGTTCTGCAACTTAATTTACTATGAGGAAAACCTAGCCACAAAGTTGTATTTTCATGCAAATTTTGAAGTTTTTTGCCCATTCATAACTGGACTTTGGTTTGTTAATCTCCACTGATGACCTAAAGAAGAAGACAGAGAGTTAGGCAAATTGTTATTTTAAAATAAATGTAAAGAATTTCTGTTTCATGGATTCTCAGTCAAGTTTAATCTTTGTGAAAAGTAGACCTGCCAGCAATCCTTCAGACTGTCAGCTATCCTTGGGTACCTGGAGCAGCAAGATCCAGTACAAGTCAGAGCTGTGCAGGGAGGGGAGATGCTGATATGAGCAGAGGCAGGAGCATTAGGCTGCAAGTCTGTGCACGGAAGAGCCGAGGGCATAACCCTTTGCAGAGGGGTTCTCCTCTCTTCCATGTGATAATTTCCTTCTGCATAGACCTCTTATGTTCTGCTGAAATACAGCCCAGTCTACAGACAAACATCAAGGTGCTGGACCACATTCTTCCTGATTCTTACTTTTTTTTTTTTTGTTACTCCAATGTGGAATAAACATGACTAGAACTTATTGCAGGTATTTTGGGGATGTTTCTAACATGGCTGGGCTTTCCCTCTTGTAAAACTGCAACACCTCCTTTGTCATCTGGACAGGAGAGTGGAAACATAACTTGTCCTTCTCCAAACACAAAGTTTTTTTGCATTAAATAACAATTCCTGTATGGCAGCGATGTCGAGACGGCAGGTGCCCACACTGCGTGCTAGAGCCATTTAACCTCAGCAAAGTGGCGTGCAAGGTGCTGAGGGGGTGCAATGCCAACCCCTGATCTCCTCTCCTGCAGCTGCAGCCATAGTGATTCCTTTCCTGCAAAAAGGATGACCTGCAGAACCCCAGGAGCAGATCTGAGGTGCTCAGCTGAGATCCAGGTTATAGTCAACAGAGCTATTTCTACTGTTTTCTGTCTCACTGCTGCCTTGTCAGCCCTTTTCCTCATCAGCTGTAGACCGTGGTGCCCACGGGACTGCCAGCAGGTCCAGCTGACAATGACCTAAGGGGTAACGCTGACATGGAAACTGGTGCCATGGCACATGACCCAAACTCCTAATCTGTGGTGGGACCTTCAGATTCCCAGTGTGGGTCTTAACACAAACCACCTGTTAAAAACCAACTCAAAAGCACAGCATGGAAGAGTTTAATAGCTGGGGGGAAAAAAACCCTGTCTCTCTCGTTCACCCAGAAGATGTAATTTTTTGCAGTTTCTCTAACATACATACTGCAGATATTCTGTGTCAAAATCACTTATTGTCAGAAGTAGAGAAGTTAAAAGGGAAAATACACACTATAATGATACTCCCACATGCACTTTTACAGAAACCAGCTCTTTTCCTGGATCACTGAATGGGCACCTTGAATAAATGTGTACTCGTGACACATAACTGTTGGAAAAGCTACACATTGGAAACAAGGAGTCAAAAGGGTATGGCCGGTTTCCAGGTCAGCTGCACAAACGAAGGGGAAGAATGTAATGAAGTCTATGAAAAAGCTCACATTTACAGTCTGACACCACGGGTTAACTACTGATGCAAGGTCGACTACATGTCCTATGGTGCCAGGCCCTTTGTCGCTCTCTCTCTTTCACTGTCAAAAGGCAGTGTTTTGTAGTAAAGCAAAACCTTGGCATCATTTGGGTTCTTTGTCTCTGCCATTGCTTAAGTGTGTTTATATATTTCATCTCATAAATATTGAAGAGCTCATAATACAGAAGTGTCTCTCATGAATTCTCAGAGTATATGAAAAACATTATTGAAAACTCCTTTATCTTATTGTACTGATCAAGGAAAAAATGCCAAAAGCTTCATAATGATACTGATTCACTCAGACTATGCTGTCTTGGACTGTAAGGTCATGATGCCTTCTTGGAACATGTGCTTCAAAGAGGAATTATGGAGCTTATTGTAGTGGTAGCCTGAAATCCTATGGCATGTGTTATACAGAGGTCATACTAGAGAATTTAGCACTCCTTTCAGGAAAATCTGTGAGTCTACCCAAAGTGTATAGATCTCTCTTGAAGACTGCTTGGGTAAAGCACTAATCCCTTTTCCTACTGATGGAAGAATTGGTGTTATTTTGCACAAAAGATCTGCAGCATAACAAAGATGGTCGAGCTTTAGAGAAACAACTTACTCTATAAACAGCTTCCTGTATACCCACCCACTCTAGGACAAAATATATTGCCAGTGATTGAGGTATAGTATGATCAGGAAAGGAGATTTCTAAGCGAATGTTTTTGCCTGTGAAGAAATCTGTTTGATCTTGTTCCTCCTAACTGAAAATTCATTTAGATGAAATACATTTAAAAATTTTGCTTTTGCCGGCTGAGAGAAGCCTTACCTTATTTTTGGTGAGCACTAAAAGGGAAATGAATTCTTCAACTTTTCTGAGAACAAATCTAAATGTTTTTGTGAAACACATGATTTTTTTTGTTTTCTCTCTCTTCTCTCTTGCTCACTGTAAAACTTGTCTGGGGCATGACAGTTTTGTTTTGTGACAGATTTTAAGCTTCACGTTTGTTTGGTCTCAGAATGCCATAAAAGAACTTATGAACATGTTGTGAATTAGACTTCAGTGGCAGGGCCCATGGCGTGGGGATATGCGTATGCTGGTTTCCTGCACCATCCGTCTCTTCCACCCAGTAGATTTCAGCAATAAGCCGTGGTGGCCAGGTTTCCAATTATCCAGAAGCCGGTAACATGCTTCACTCCAGGCTTTAGGAATTAGCTATGCAGACCCTCTAATCTTGGAGCTCACTTTGGTTGTAATACCTACACAATAAGGAATTACTGTAAGGTGAATTTCTAAAAACAGAGAGACCCAGCACTGTGCAATATCTTGAGACTATGACCTTTTGAAGTCTAGTTTTGAAACAGCTACGTGAGCTTTGCACCTACAGCTCATTTCTGTGAGCTCCTCTAGCATGCTAGAGTTTACCAGGGATTATAACAGCAGCAATCAGTGTCATTTCGGGTTACTGTTGCCCTAAATGCTCTCCTCCTTCCTTTAGAGATAACCCTTTTGCTTCAGTCATGTTAGGCAACCGTAGCACACGCAGATGTTAAAAGATTGCTGTAAAAGTCACCCACTAATACAAAACAGTTGCTCAACAGAATCCACAATTACCATCTCCCCATGCAACTCCGCTTTATAGCTTTATTTTACATGACAAAATGTTCTTAACTGAGCTAATTTAGATTGACAGTACATGGGCCGCAATTCTTCACAGACGGAAAAATAAACGAGCACACATTTATTTATGTATAAAAAGCAATGTGAACACCTTGTCAGTACTGCGACAGATCAGAATTCTGAAAATACATGACAGTTTGGCGGAGATGAGCCAAGAAGTCTGAAGCATCCCAAACTGCCACATACTGGAAGCAGAAAGACAGTCTCAAGAGCAGTGGGTACTGCACCCTGAATCTTCCAAGTTCTGCAGAGCGAGACCTTAGTAAGGGCTGACTCTCCTCCAGAGAAATATGATGCATAAGTTGTTGAAGAATGGAGAGGAAGAGCTACCTTCAAGTGGCTGCTGGAAGCAACTGATCTCCCGTTAGCTTTCCAAACTGGCCAAACCCAAGCCAGAGCCTGGGTGATTGCCTTTGTGACTGGGTCTGGAACTCTGGTTAGAGCTTTTTATAAAACACAAAGCCAGCTCAAAATGGAGCAGCATGCAAGCAAAATTGTAGAAAAGAGCATGAGAAACAGAACCAGGAGGAAGTTGAAACCTGAGTGAGCTTGGATGAGTCACTGGTTTGGGCAAAACTAATGCAAATAAAAGAAAATGTTTTTTTTCCCTTTCTTGAAAGAAAACGTCAGTGAATGAAGATATAACCATTCTTTGGGCTGCAGGGAAGACGCTGAAGTGGACTTGGGTTAGCTTACTTGGATAACCAAGTAGGCAGATTACTAAACTTGTAAAGATGACAAACTGTAATTGACTAAGGACTTCTAGCTGATGAGACTCATACTATAAAGCCAGTAGTAGAATCCAGACTTTGTCTCCAGGTGAGCTATAATGTCCATGGCTGGTGGAAAGGGTCTTCATTCCTTTGTCAACTTCAGCTCCCTGGCATAAATAATTTCCAAGTAATACTTCAGGTGGTGATTGTTAACATTTCTCATAGCCCAATATATTCTTGTCTGGTATAAATTAGGGTAACTCCTTTAAAAATGTTTGACCTATACTGGTCTACACCTGCTATAGAGTTGGCTCTGCCACCCATTCTAAATTCATTGTTATTTCTGACTCTTTTCCCTGCTCTCTGGTTTATTCCTGATGAAAATTTTTCTTTGACTTTGTTCCCATCAGATTCAATTTTATGCCTACAGATGGGTTGAGAAATGTTATGCTGTCATCCAGATTATGCTGGGCTGGAATCATATAATTCTCTTCATTTCTCCCCAGTTGTCCTTTAGTATGTTGGTACATTTGCATGAGAAGAGACCTTTGTGATCTTTGTTCCTTAAGGGCCCATCTGCTCTTGCTGCGTATTTCCCCCACCTGAAGTCATAATCCTGCTTTTGATAGGACAGTAGCGAGGAAGAAATTATAGTGATGTCACAGAAAGAAGATTACCGCACTTCCAGGTACACGAGCAGATGGACTTTACACAAACAAGGCTGCAAGGTTCCCACTCGTAGAAAGCAAAAGGATGAGGGAAAATGCAAGAAATGGGGATAAGTGTTCTGCCAAAATGGGTCTGTACATGGCTAAATGGATTTTTTTTTTTTTCCTTCCAAAACAATTATGATATGTTCTTAGCTCTTGAGATCGAATGCTGATTAAAGCAGAATCATATTCACAAGGCAGCTGTTTTATTCATTTCTGTCTGGAGAAACTAAGTAATCTCAAAAGGAAGTCAAAGCCTCAGCATGCTGCATATGGAATACAGCAATGGTAAGAGATTGCACCTGTCATTAAAATTTTGCAAAAAATATTTAACATGCTAGAGAGAGAGAGAGAGTTGGGCTTTTTTGTTGTTTTGTTTTTCCCCTCAGCGTTGTTGCTGATGCACAAAGAAACTTCCAGAAGACGGCGAGTTGTCAGTCAGGGTATTGCTCAATACGACATGGCCTTTTGCTTGTGCAGGTTGGTTCCCTGCCTCTCTTATGTGCAGAGACTCAGGAGGAAAAGCCAGTTTCCCATGCCAACATCTTGATCTACAAGTATGTTGATCTTTGCAGTATGTCCTCCTCCTGCCTCACCACGGTCTGTGTGGAAGCAAATTCTCTCCTGACACTGATCAGAAATTAGAACAGTAATAATATTCCTCCTAAACTTCGCTCCTGATAATTCAAGCTCTTGCTGTCCTTTAGCTGTCATTGGAGCTACCCTCTGCTGAGAGTATATAGTGTTTTCATTCCCATAGTCTTGATCTTCTGGAAATGTTCTTCTTTATATTTATACACATATTTCATTTGTTATTGTGGTGCATTGCTTATGAACTAGCCCCAGAGCAATACTTTTGACAGTGTTTTAGGCTTTGATGGTATTTTCTGTTCCCTGTATAGAGAGAAAGAGACAGAGAGAGAAAAAAGCTGGTGACTTTGATTTTGAAGGATAGCAACTGTATTATCCTGAAAGTACACAAAGGTCCCTGCTCCCTTTCTTATGGTCATGGTAACATCTGGAATCAATGCTACTAGTTCAATCTGACATAACTCAAATGATGGCAGCTGGCCTCATGCCCTGTTACACGTGGATATCTCCTGTGCCATCTCTACAGAGCATGGAGAACTCACTATTTTGGGGTCTCCCAGTCCCATAGTTTTGCCATCAGTAAATCCCAGTAAATCCTGCCCTCAACACATTTTGTTCACTTTCTTTTTAAGGTAATCGGATAACAAACAACATTTGAATTGAAAATAGACTGGATGGCAACAGAGAAATTTTTCACTTGAGTAATACTGGCAGCTTAGGTAGGATAAAATTTGTGAGGCTCCGTCCTTATGCTTTGAGGCTTAAGATTAATTGCCAGACTCAGAGATGCAGAAGTTCTTCCTTAGGGGGACTCCATGCCATAATTTTGGCAAACTTTACGGTATTTGCTTCTATTTGCATAGAATTCAGGATGTGACATCGTTGGATGCAAGATATGCAAAGATTTGTTATGGCAAGTCCTGTGATCTAGCTAATGTGACTCCCATGTGCTTTTAATAGACGGGTGTCAAGTTATCTATTGTTGCCTTCAAAAAGTCTTTCCCAGTGCTAGATTGAGCATATTTTGCACATTTGATTCATGCTGAGACAGCCCTGAGATCTGATAGACCCCTTCGATTCAGCTTGCAGTGGTTTTGTGGACTACCCTTTTACAAGCAGAGACTTTCTTAATTCTCTTATGTGAGACACAAGAGGGACTTCTTTCCTGAGGTTTTTGTGGTTGCAGTCACACGGTGAACTAAAAGGGAACAGAGCTGTTTGGAAAGGGCTCTGTAGGGAGGAACGATGAGCTCTGGATGTAGGCATGTGCAGCCTCTGCAATAGAAATGGCAGGAAATCAAAGAGAAAGTGTAGGCTGAAGATGAAGGCAAAGTGTTAGCGTATGGGTTTATCAGTGGAGGAATGTTTCTCGCGCAACAACCATTTCCCCACCGACTGCCATGCTCTGTTTCTTGAGTGCTACAAAAACAGTTTGGAAAGGGGAGCCAGGGAACTGAAATTCATACAGTAGTATTGACGATCCTGGAGTTCATAACAGAATTATTTTTATGATACACCTTAACTCTGCTTTTCTGTTGCTTTGCCCTGCCGGGTCTGGTAGCAGACTCATCAGGGTTCAAGTGCGAAGATGAGAACAGGGACCTGGGATTTCAGGAGTACGCTTCTGCTACTCGCTTGGGGCAGGGCTTCAAATAACTCATTTACACCTCTTGGTGCTTTAGATTGCACTTGGTTAAAACGCGAGGAGGGCCTACTGCCAGCCTGCTAAGACTGGCTAGCAATATTTTGTCGAGTGATGCTCAGGCAGGGTGCTGTATGCCTATGCAGTTTTCAGTGTGCAGAGGTTATTTGTCTTATCTTCTTGTTTTATCCTGGAAAGGTAGGGGACGGCTGGTTCCCTTTATCTGGGCAGAGCCTGCAGTTATGGGGTTTCTCATGTGTGAGCAGTGGACCACTTTGAGACAGCTGTAATTTATCTGAATCATGCATGTGTGTTGTATCTCTTTTGAAAGCAAAATCTCCTCTCGGCGTGAGCTGATCTGCCACTGGAGGGAAGATACATTGCAGACTTTTCTCCTCCAGTTAATTTAGCAGCTATACGAATTGCCTCACAGGCTATCCGTGTCCCACTGGGTTGATATTTTCCAGCTGGAAAGATACAGCCTGCAAATAAAAATGGAAAAGAGAAGCAGAAAGAGAAGTTGGCTCAGCAGTTACCAGGGCAGTCTGGGGCCCAGCCCTCATTTTCTGCTGACCATAAGTCACTTAAGCTACTCTAAGTGAGGAGCCACTGCATCTATGTACTCTGTTCCTCCAGCTCACGTTCCTTGGGCACTGTCATCTTTGGTTTCCCCTAAATCCTTCATCATCCTGTATAGGTCGGTCATCTTGTGCCTGTGCTGCAGCTTCTTCACCAGCCAGTATGGGAGCCAAGGAGTCTCCGAACTACCGTAAAAACACCAGCTCCAAGTACACATGTCCATCGCTTAGTAAACAGCACAAGTACAAAGAGGAGATCAACCTCGTTTTTTAATGTTCTCTTTAGATCAGATGTCTGTAAAGTAGCTCCGAGGAAATCGATAGTGTTTGTGTGCATGCATGTAAGCAACTAGCCACCCATTGCTCAAATATAAATTTGAGCAAATGCAATTTGGTAACTGTGTTATTTATTGCTCTTTATCTGCAAAATCATTGGGTCTCTATCCAGAAGTGTGCTAGGGAGAGTAAAGACTCTTTTCCCAGCCCTCCACAATAGACTTGTACCTTACATTCCAAAATCAAAGACTACCTGTCAGAGAGCAAAAGGACAAGAGAGAGACTGAACTGAAGTAAAGATGAGCAGCAAATCTGGAAATGGGGCTTTCATAGCCTAGGCTACAGCTGTACTGTAGGCAGAGCCCATTTCTCTCATCTTGGGGGAAAATGGCCCAACATGGTTCATCTGCAATCTAATGGCAACAGCCCTTGGTGTCTTCTGTCCCTCAGATCCTGCCGGGGCACTGTTTGGTGCTTGTTTCCCTGGCCAAAGCACTTCCAGGGATCAGATTATCAGCTGAACTCTCTGGATGACTGCAGGTCAGTGTCTGAGTCCCTGCTGTGACCCTGGTTGGTGCACTACTGCAGACGTAGCCCTGCGTCTTAACCTGCTGTTGTAACTGCTGGATCACGTCCTGCCCCACACAGTCTTGGCAGTGAGCACCAGTCAACTTCTTTTGACACACGCTGGTTCTTGGTGTGCTCTGTCTCCTTAGCTCTGATCTGACAGCACAGAGCAGCCAAAAACATGTTTAAGTGGCTCTTGAAAATTACCTTTGTGCAAAGAGGGTCTTCAGAGCATAATATTGCCAAAGCCGCTTTCTAGTAAAGGGGGAAAACAGGACCTGGCAGCAGTCCGCTTGCCAGAATGCTTCCTTGGTTGGGGCTAGAGCATCTAGCCATAAATCTGATAAAGTTTCTGATTACATCTCAACATGAATTAGAGCAGATGAGTCCCACTTAGGCCTTGGTTTGGGAGAGCCCAATGGCGGCTTTAACTTCTCACACTCTGGTCAGCCCACCACATCTGGACGCTGTTTGGCCAAAGCAGAAATTTCTGAGACTCTGTTGTATCCTTTCTCCTCCTGCTCCCAACCCAGACAGAAACTTTAAGTCCACCATATAAGATACAGAGACCCTCTGTTCTCAGAGTGTTGTAATCTGAGAAAGCCAAGCAGGTATGCATTAAGAACGTGGGAAATAAAGCAAATGATTTAACTTGGGGGTGGGGGAAATAAAAACACTGAAAAATATCAAGTTTCCTTAGGAAAAATAAAATTCATCCTTAAATCACACCTTGTCAGAGGAATGCTGCAATCCTTCAATCTTTCAGTAGCAGCTGAGTTTCCAGTTCAGTGTAAGTGATCATTGCAGCATATAAGTAAAATCGTCCACTAAAACTAACCTGATATTTTGGGATTTATTTCTTCCCTCTCCTGTTGTGATACTTACCTCTATTTTCACCTCAAGTCATTCCCATGTTTGTTCCCTTTTTATGAATGGATATACATAGAACCAGGTACCATGCAGCAGCCAGTGCCTGGGAAACTGTCGTGGCTATTGCATGCTGCGGGCAGAGCTCTGCAGGCCAGGGGAGAGGGGCTGGGATGCTCAGCCACGCTCTTTATGCAGCGGGTCCTGTAGCAAAACAGGGATGCCTTTCCTTACTGCACACACCTGGCCTTCCTATCTCTTGGTTGAAGTGGGGAAAGTCTGGGTCAAAAAAAGGAGAAGAGATACTGCCCAGGTGCAATCATAGGTCTAAATCCTTGCATCTAGTGTCCTTGTCCAAAATTAATGGCAATGATCTTTGAAATGTAAGGGAGCTATGGGGGGGCTGGAAGGAGGAGGTGGGTGGGAATTTCCTGAAGAGATTTGACGCACACACAACAAAGTACTTAGAGCATATGTGTAGCTTCGCTCATGGCTCTCGTGTTAAGGTTCAACACACGCTGAACATCAACACCTTAAGGACGGTGATGAGTGGTGAGATGCCCTTTTCAGAGCAGCACTACTATTGCCTTTCTCGGCCTATCTAAAATGAAACTGGGTATTTGGTGGCAGACACTAAAGTTCCTGATGGCTCTTCTCAAACTTCTTCTGGCTCTCATGCTACTTTTATTTCTCTTTCTACAGAAAAAATATTGCTTGTGCCGTGTTCTGTGTGTGCTAGCTTGCTGCAGCAGGCACTGCTTATAATGCAAGGCAGCCCTCTTACCACACTGGAGTCTCCAGGTGATAGACTCTTTAAAATGATGTTGTGGTTTTGTTTGTTTGTTTGTTTTTTTTAATTCCATTAAATTAGAGCAGGGAGAAGTGACTTTGAAGGTGAGAGAGGGCAAACCTTCTTCAGCAAAAATCACAGTCTAAGGCTCGTTGAGGCTAGCAGTGATCTCTTTTCCCTCATAATGTGCTACTACAAATCTTGGGTTTTTTGAGATGTGTGCCTTTTTTTTTAATTTGCCTTATGAAAAAAGGAGTCTCTTTTGGCTATCTGATGACTGCCAGGATTCAGGAATTTGATGCAAACAAGGGCAGAAACAAATAAAAAAAAAAATCCTACTGTATCTGAAAGCATTTCCTAATTTGTAGGGTTTTTAAAAAAAGGAGGACTATTACCTAGCACAGCAAGACAATAAAAAGCCTTTTTGTAAGCAAAGATCCTCCTTGGATGCAGTGTGGACAAAGATGCAGATTAAAGAAAGTCTGTTTTGTGAAAGGAGCCAATGCCGAAGCAGTTTGCAGCATCCTGCACTAACTGGGGAGGGAGGCAAGGGGATGAGATGCTGTTTAATGGGGAGTTGTGCTTCTACCTAAGGTCTACAAGGCACAAGCGCAAAAGCAGGTATTAGCACTGGGCTGTCGAAAGTGAGGTCAGTGGGGCTGCAGGCATGTCTGGTTTCGCGTGGAGGTGCCATGGGGAGGACAGCTGGCTCAGCATCACCTCCGTAGGAATGTTATAAACCCACCTGGCTGCTCATACTTAAGCAGAGAGACCAAACTGACCTTTAGCTGAGTTGATCCCCGCTAGATGCAGTGTTCCAGGAGGAGCAGGGGCAGCAGGACTGGGTGGCATGGCAGGCTGGAGCAGCGCCCGCCAGTGTGGGGACAGTATGGAGGCTTTTTTTCTTTTTTTTTTTTTTTTTTTGTAATTTTCAGGTTTTTTCTTTCTGTCCTGGTGTGGGATCACACTTGCTATGAGTCGGTTAACCCACCACATTGAGACAAATAGACTTAGTGCACACTTGGCAGGGCCAGCTCCAATCTTTTACTGTAATAGCATGTCCTTATAGGGTCAAAAAGTTTCTTCAGAAGCATTTATTCTACTTTTATTGAAGTTAAAGACTTCCTATAATAAAATCAGTTTTGTATCTGAGACTGCTTCTTAATGAGTAAAGGTGATACACCGATATGATGTGCGCTTAGGAGATGAAGAGGGAGAGAAATTAAACATTACTCTGATTTATTTCTGTAAAGAGTTATCTGTATAAATCAAATAGATCTTACACACAGACTGACGTCCTGTTAGCGGTGTCTTGAGCACAGGAAGGTTTCCTCCCGCATCCATATAGGATCAGCTCTGCTGTGTGCTGCATTGCTGAGGGTGGACTGTTGGACTTGCTTCCTGGTTCAGAAGTGTTTCGTTTGTATGGAACATGAAACTGGAATAACATTTTCCTTGTTTCTTTTTGGGGGAAAAAAAAAAAGCTATAAACCCTTGTTTTCAGAAATAAGCTTCTGAGTGCTTGGGTGATGGACAAAACTTTCCTGGGGGCGAGTTGATGGGTGATGATGTTGCAGCATCATTGCGACTGTTTGGTCTGACCCCTTGGGCAGGACAGAGTACAAAATGGCTGCAGTATTATTTTTTTCTTCCAGTTCAATAGGTGTGCTGAGGTGAAAGATGATGTTACTAAAAATAAAAAAGTACCCATGCCAACAAAATGAATGCTGTCAATACAGAACCCACCACAGTCCTTGCTGGCCTAGTCCCATGGTTACATTACTGTCACTCTTGAAAACTTGTACCATACTTTCTTTTATGGACATAACTTCCAGCTGCTGGTTCTTGTCACAACATATTGCATGCTAAACTGAGAAGTCCTCTATTAATTTTGAGTCCTCTGTAGTTATCCTTATTTACCCCTTAATCTCTTTCTGACAAGTTAGAATATTACAGCTTTTCTCTTATTCTCTAATTAGCCTTGAGGCTTTTGTTTGTGTTCTCAACAGCTTTCCAGTATCCTTCCTGGCTGGTAGCACAGCAGTCTTACCCCCAGAGCCATTCCCAAAGATAATTTCACTTCTCCTACTCCAAGATTATTTAGTTTTGGTACTCTTAGTCACTATTGTCTTTTGTCATTCACTCCAGTGTTGTACAGAGAGCTTTCATGCAACAGATCATCCACCATGATCCCTCTCTAGGTCCTTCTAGAAGAACTGGTGTGCAGGGGAGACAATCGTGCCATGCAACTGTATTCTGCAGTATTGGGTTGGATTTCTGGAAAATGGCTTTGTGCTGAGCCATTGGTTATGTTAAAGCATCTGTGCGCAGGTCACCAGGTCTTTCTGCGCTGGTGACTTGCTTCTGTTGCCGTTGACCGATTCCTTAAATGTTTTGTCAACAGCAAACTTTGTCAGAGACTAATGGGTGTGTTTGGTTGGAGATAATAAATGTCAAAGTGCAGTTTAGCTGAGAGCTAGTTATTATGAAACTTTCTTAAAAACAGAGGTTGATGGGGTGAGCCATGCACCATCTATAGCTGTGCTGGAGAACTATTGATCGGTTTGTCTTGAATTGGTTTCCAGAGGTGACCTGGAGCTACATGAGCATGTGAGTTCATGTGTTGGTCATTCTTGAAGGTGGCTGAAATCCTCATCACTCGTTGCCAGGAGTCTTTTGTCTCCAGTCAGTAATTTGAATTTTCTGTTTTATGTTTCATCTGTGTAATTTGACTGAAGAGTGGCGGGAGGAGGGGGTGGTCAGCCCAAGGCTGTAGCCGGCAACAAGCCAGCAAACAAGCTGCATGCAGCCAAGCGCCACATATTTTGATGCTCACAGGTAAACGGTGTGACCTGAACTGAGGCCCTCACAGGTGGCTTCTGCGTGACTTCAGCTAATGCCAAGGTCTGACAGCAGTGAATGAAAGCCGGTGTTTGTTATTTAAGGCAAGTAAAAAGCTACCGGCATCTGGCTCAACTCCATTCAAGCACAGCGAGAATCGGTTCCTGAGAAAAGACAGCGCGTTGCTGAGCAGGAAGCGGGCGGTGGCAACCGTGTCCCGCCATGGAGTCCCTAAAAACAAGTCTTGTTTGACTAATCTGATGCAGCTGTTTGATGGAATGAGTTAACAGATGAAGGATGAACAGCTAATAATTCATCAACTGCATTGCTGAAATTGATATAAATCCTCCCAGTGAGGATTTTTCTTGCCCTTTTTTTTTTTTTTTGGCACATTTTAGGAATGTGAGACTGTGAGGGCACTCCTGCTCTGCTGAGTACTCTCCCTTGCTGTCTCAGACTGTCACATAATTACCATTTTATCTGCGCTTTTCCATATGAGACATTGAGGCTGAGTTAAATTATGCTGCACTTTAATGGATCCACACTGCGTGGATGGTTGTTGACCTGATGGTTTTACAGATGACCATAGAAAAGGGACTCGGCAGGGTCCTGCCTTCAGAGCTCCCTCAGCTGGGGCCATTTTCCATAAAGATGGGCAATGTCGAGAGCCTGAGGCTTGGCAGCTATGCAGCTTTTCATATGTGCAGTGTCTTTGAGCCTGTCTTCTCTTTTCTCTTTAGGAGTTGTACATGTGTATACATGTATGTGCGTATTCAACAAAAAATACTTCTGTTTTATGCAGGGGATACAAAGATGGATTGTAAATGACACAGAAGCTGGAAATAAGGCACTTGTTTCTAACAGTGAGGGTAATTATTGGAATGACTTACCCCCTTTCAGAGTATCTGTTTCCCAAAGTCTTTACTTGAATATCACGTACTTTTCTGAAACACAGACCGTAGTTCAGTTAGCAGTTATTGGGCTTATAGCCAGGGTCACCAAGTGAAGCTGCGTGGCTGGTAGCGTGGAAGAGGTCACCCCTGGTGACGACAACAGTCCCTTCAGGCAATGATAATTGAAACCCAAGGAGGGTTGTGTTCAGGAGACTGAGCTCTGCAGCTTGCTAGTGCAGCAAATGGAAATTGTAGGGTAGTTTTATTTAGATATAAACATGATATTCTTTAATGAACCAAATAGACAACTGTATGACATGATCAGTGCTGTAGACCCTTCAGTCATATTTGTTTTACTGTGCCGAACACTTCAGCTTTCTTAATATGCCAAAAATGTTTGTATTGACAATTTATCACTGTGAAATCGCAGCTGGAGGATTTGGAAGGGTAGAGACAGATGGGGTTCCTGACCTCTGGGGAGGCAATTTGAGATGAAAAAGAAGTATGTTAACAGAATAAATTCTGCTAAAATTATGGTTAAGTGACTAGCTAAGAGTGTTGACCTTTAAATCACTGTATTTAAGCTTTGAAGTCAACAAATGATCGGGACAAGTGAGGTGGTGCTGAAGGGAATGAATTATTGTTGTAGGCTGTCTGCAGACTCAGGAAGACAACGTGGTGTTGATAAGTTCATGTTTGAAACACTTCTATTCTGTCAAATGAAAGCATTTTTAAGAAGACCCTTAGATCTGGGACACAGTCCTAGAAATTGCAATGCATGTGCAAGTAAGGTGAGGAAGCTTGAAGGAAAGGAAAATGTGCTTTGAATAACAGATGTGCAAACACAGCAAAGGAAGGAGACTTGGGGATAAAAGCATGTGATAATTAGAAGGTAAAGGTCCAAGTGTGTGGCAGATGCAAGAGAAGCTAATCAGGTCTTACGGTGAATAAGCAAGAGGATTAGTTAAAATCAGGAGAGATAATGGTTTCATTATACAAAGCCTTTGTAAAACCTTATTTGAAATACCATGTCCAGCACTGGGCGGTGGGTTTAAAGAAGGATATTCACAATATCACCAAAGTGTAAAGGCAGTGTTACAAGGCTTATCGAGGCATTAGGAGGGTGAACCCAGGAAAAGAGGCTCCAGGAGCCACCTCGACAAAAGAGGGAAGAGGGGACTTGATTGCATTTTGTCAGCATTCAAAGAGGCTCAAGAGCCTGAAGAAGGATTCCCAGCACGCGGGGCTGTGGCAGTGTGAGGGGTTGGTGGGTAATGAATGCTTAGGGCCAGCTGCAGGAGGGATCTTTTCTGACCGTAATGGAGTGGTATAAAGAGCAAGTAGGATGAAGAGCTGGGTGCCGTCCTGTCGATGGTCGCAACCTAAGCCTTGCCTGGGGTGTCTCAGAGATGGCAGGTGGAGAGTGAGAGTCCAAGGCTTGTCTCACAGATGGGCTTCTCAGTATTGGTGTATTGAGGCCAACTGTTTTAAAAATAGTCACAGCCTTCCATGGGACAACCTTGAAAGCTGAATGACAATTAAAGCATAGGGTTGGGTGAGAGTGTAAAGGCACAGATGCCTGTAGAAGCAATCCTCCTAAACACAGGACAAGCATCTGCTGTTCATGAAAACTGGACAGGAGCACTCCCAGGACCAAACTCGCCAGCATTGCCTCCTCCAGTGCTTCGAGAGGTGCTCGGAGGCACCGTCCCTCAGAGTCCTTTGTGGATGAGAATTATAGCAGAGAAGGAAAGGTAGAGCTTGCAAGTATGAACAATGGAGGATTCAACATTGATTTCTGTGCTGGGGGGTGAGTTTGCCTTCAGTGATGAGAAATATGATCTCACAGAAGGAATGCTGTGAGAGGGACATCAGTGGTTAATTCAGCTTGTGATTAGAACAGATCATAAAGCAGAAACTCCAAGTAACATCTACTTTGCAAAATATTGCATTGGTTTCTCTATGGAAATTCATAAGCCAGAAAGTTGGGCCATGGTGACCTGGTAACAGGAACACGTGTCAGATATTCAGCTCCAGTTCGTTGGCCTGGGCATTGAGTCTGGTCTCTAGTAAGAAGCAGCCTTGAATAATTAATTGCCCTTCCTCTTCATTTTTTGATGAGAAAGATATATCGTTTTCTTTACTCCAAGACAGAAGGCATAGACATTAAACAGTGCAGGTATGTCACTGCTCATTTCAGTCTTAATGCAAACATATTGGAATTTTGATTATGTTTGTTCATTGTTCTTCAAGCCCTTCATGCAACCTGATGGAATTGAGCTTGTTTATGAAGATGGAAAAGGAGGGGGAAGAATCATTATCATCTTTATAAGGTATTACGGTCCTACCGATCGGCAGCCTGTTCAATTCTGAGTGGTAATCAACACACACCTTTCATCTTTTTTGCTTTATGCTTTTACCATGACCTATAGTCTGCCAGACGTGGGCATGTAAAACAGAGAATGGGCAATTAATAATTTGCATTAGCTTGCATGCTTGCAGTATTATAGAAACGTGCATATGCGTGCATAGAAAAAACAATGCTCCAATGCACCGCAGGGCATTCACCCATGCCATATTTCATCCTTCTTAAAAAAAATAAACTAAGCCTCATCTTTGAATCCCATATGGGACAACAGCAAAGGAAAACCTGCCCTATAGGAAAAATCAGGAGGTACCAGTGACAAGTGTCCTACATTTTTTTGAAGTTACTCTGTTTTTTATGCGAGGTACACAAAAATACACACAAATGTGAATACTCAGATTAATGAAAGCATTGTCGAATAATCTGTAAGATGGTGTCTGCTTGTTAAACCACAGGCTTTAGAGCACACTGAATTGAGGTTTTTCTTAAAGTTTTAACTACATAGAGCAGCAACATTTTGTGGGAAAAATTAGAAATCCAGGCAGGGCTGGTTCAGACTTGAGACAGGACTCTAAATTATCAAGAGTTGGGGTGCCTGCCCCAGGCTGAAGGAGAAGTGTGGGAGCTTGTTCCCTCTTCCTCCTGGGTCTCCCTGGAACTTGCTGCCAGGGAGTGACGCCAGGATGCTTGTGAGCTGCCTGATGGCAGGGCCTGGCACTGCGTGAGGGCTGCAGCTCCTCGGCTCTGTGCAGGCTGAGCGAGAGACATTTCCCATCTGAGCAGCATCAGCTGGATATAGAACTGCCAGGCAATGGCTTCCTGGGACGCTGGGATATCAGGAAATCTGCAGGATGGCCTCATCCGGCAATGAGGAGGTGAAAATCTCCCAAGTCAGGAGAGGGACGTGCAGCCATACTGATAAAATGGGATTTTCAAAAGAACCCAGAGGAATTCGGTGTGTTTTAGAGAGGTGCCTCAGCCCTCCCAAACTTTCCTCCTATCTTGGTATTTCTGAGTAGGAGCCACAGTGTTTGTGTTCAGCAAATGCATCTCGTGTTCAGCACCTCGTGGCACTGACCAGAGAGTGGGAAACCACAAACACCCCTCGTAGGCGCCGGTTGGTATGGCGTGGCCTGTCACTGCCAAACTGGCACCTCTTGCTGGATGTGTCTTCACACACACTGAAGTCACTCGCAGCGAGATGACAGACCTTTGCACAGCTGGAAGTTTTCAGCAGAAGCAGTCTGATTTGGCTATTATAAAAGTATTTACAGCTCCCATTGGCGGCTGCTCTTATTCCCTCTCCTATCTCTTGGAGTTGTTCATGAAATATTCTCCAGTACAAGAGAGGAAAAAGTTTTCTTTTTTGGTAGGAATCCTTGCTTCCTCACTGCCATGTAGAGGCGTGCATACAAAAATGCAAACTCATGCATACAAAAATCAGCAAAATAAAATAAAGCAAAATGAAACAAAGATCCAAGAAAAAAAATTTTTTTTTTTTCTGAAATTAAGGGATTCTAAAGGGTTTTTTCTTGGTTTATGTCTATGAATACATCACAGAAGAAGATTAGCGTGGGATAATATTCACCCTGAAATGAAAGCGGGTTTTTGCCCATTCATCTCCAGACCATGCATTAGAGCTCTTAATCCATATGTTTTTAGGCAGATGATGCAACCAAGCAATGAAGCATAGGCTGGACTGGCAGATCCTTTCAACGGGCCTGTCCACTGCGGGAGCAATAATTGGAGCAATGGCTATTTCTTTTTCTCTTGAATTGCTTGAGACAGTACACCATAGTGACTGCTCCTTTATAGCAGGATCAATGTGTAATGCTTTAAAGACACCATTTCTGTTTGTCCCTTGAAACGAATGCTGGCGCCATTGGCTTACCTCTGCAGGGGCGATCCCCTGCCCCTGAGACACGTCTCTGCTGGACCTCAGCCAGAATTTATCTTTTGCTGTGTGCCGGCTGTGTTGCAAGACATCTTTATTTGGTTTGGCGTTGGGTGGACTGTCCCTTGCTGACCCCTCAGCTGCTGGTTTTGAAGGCAGCATCAGAGCGGTCCTCCACTGGGCTTCCCAGTGTGGCATCTTCAAAGCTGAGTGCAGGGAGGAGAGGAGGGGACGTGCAGAGAGAGAGGCCGTAATCAGCTGGGGATGCTCCACGTCCCTGCGAGCAGGGCAGATGTTTCAGATGTTGCACTGGGGATCTGAGTGTTGCCCTTTAAGGTCTAAAGCTGCAAACTGTTCTTTCTGGCTGGTTGTCGTAGAGTCAGGTGCTGGGCAATATCAAATGAAGCCCTTCTCTTACCTCTGAAGCTGCTTACACAGTCCCCACTACTCTGAGGTCTGAGCTATTTGCTGTCTTTAAGGCAATTATCTGTGTAAAGTGTTGTAGGAAGCAGAAAGTGCTGGTTCTTCCTGTGGTAGGGCTAGAATGCTCTGAAGACACCAGCTAGTATTTCCCCTCCTCACCAGCATCAATTATCATCTGTCCTCTGCTGGAGTCCCATTTTCTTAGCCCCAGCAAGGGGCATATGATAGTCAAGTGCTCCAGTCAATAGGAGGAACACAGAAATTTATATATCCTGCTGATGCTGGTAAGGAGGAAAGTAAATTTCTGACTTGCCTACCCACATCTCTTCACTTCTTTGACAAGGTTGGTAGGGCAAATAGAGCAAAACCCTGTCTGCAAGCCCAAGGACAGTGACTGCCTGGCCTGCAGCATCAGGGACTGGAATAAGGCTGCAGCACAGAGAAATCATCACCTAGCTTGGTGTCTGAGGATGTTATCCCAAGACTAGTTAATGCATTCCTGTTACTGCACTGTCTTCTATTGGATTCATTATATTAAAGTGTTAACCTATTTTCTATTTAGCTTGCCCTAACCGCTGGTATTAACCTTTCCTTCTTTAGCATGTGCTGGAAGAACAGAACAGACAGCTAGTAGAGATCTGCCTGAAATTATGTGGCATTTGATGAGAATGTAAATCTATTTGCAAATATCCTGGAACAAACTTTGAGCAGGTGGAGTTAGCTAATAAACTAGGATATTCATCTTTCACATCATTCATGGATTTAACTTCTTGCTAAAAGCAGTTGTTTTTTATGCTGCATTCACCTTGGAATCCCTCATTACTCTTGGGAAACTGAGGCATCAGTTATAATTTGCTATTAAAAGAATTAAAAGAAAATGTGCTGGAGTACAAAAGTCACAGGCAACACTACACGTGAAAGTGTGGAGACTGTGCTGTCAGCGGGATTGTGTATCCGTGCTAAAAAAGCACTGCTCCAAAGCTGTTGGAATTTGGAGCCGCATTAATCCAGAAGTACACAAATCCCAATCAGATTTTGCTTTATTTGCTGGTTTAAAATAATTTCTTTAGGCAAATGAAGAAAATAATACCTATTGCTAGCAGCTCAAGTGAAAAAACTGGCTGAGAGCGCATTATGATGCCAAGAAGTCATAGTATTGTTGAAATATTGGTAAGCCAGCGATAGCCTTGAACAAGGTGATCACAGCTTTCTTACCAGCTCTCCTGAGGGTTTCCCATTGTTCAAGCACAACCCCAGCACCCGTTGGGTCCGATCGTAGTGACAACTGGCATACAGTATCAGAAACTTTTTTTAGCTAGAAGTGTCACAGGTAGTTTTGTTATTGGGGACTCTTCTTTACATTACTTTTCAAAATTTTTTTTTGAGTAAATGATATGATAATGCTTTCCACCTAGAGTGCTGAAAGTTGAATTGCAGAGAAGTGAAGCTGAATTTTTGTTGCATGCATCAATTCTGGATAATTATAGCTTTAAAATATATATTTTCCTACATTGTTTAAAAGGAAACCGTCATGAAAACTTTTGCAAGAGAAAATTTCATCAGCTTGGAACAATGTAGTTGGAAAAAAAACAAAGGAAAAAAAAGAAAAGCGGTAATTAGTACAGAAACCACCAGGAAACATTATGCAGTCATTTATTCTCTCCTACGCACTGTATACTATCACATGGTTCTTCGTATTTGCCTTACAGACCGTACAACAGAGTGCCCTAAAAAAGCAACAGCAAGCTTGAAGGGCCAAGCAGTAAATTTGGAGGTGCTCCAAAATTGAACCTACGCCTATTTGCTTTACAACCACTGATAAAAGTCTTTGCAGTTTTGATACCTATAATTTGTCATAGCAGATCCTTCCTTTCTCCTTTTTTCTAAAATATCTCACTACCAGGAACCACACAGCATGAAGGTGGTATTGCCAATATTTTTAACTAGGGGCTTCAAACAAAACTGTTAATCAGCCACCCACGACAAACCTCCTCGTACTGACAGAAGAGAGTTTGTTTCTTTCTCCATTTCAGACAAAAGCTCTTTCTTGGATCCAGGATCCAAGCGGGCAGGGTAATACTACTGGGCAAACAAACATATGTTTTACAGACTTGTTGGAAACCTTCCCACTTTGTTCCAAAAAAAACATTTAATGTTGAGGATACAAGAGGAAGTTAAATGTACCTCTAAAGGGGCCTGTAAATTCCCATCCTGGGAAATCTTTGGGAAATGTTGCCGTTTGGCACAATCTGTTCTGCACCCAGGGCAAAAGAAAAAATATGTTCTTTAGAAGTAGTTCTGTGACCCTCTGGGCTAAATAGTCGTTGGCACTGATGAATTAGTAATATATCCACACAGGAATTAGCATTACCAGAGGCAGGGAAGTCAGCCCAACCTTCCTTCCAATTTGGTGATGGGATTTTCAAAAGGGATTTTAGTGAAAACACTGGAGGAGATTTCAGTTCGGTAAAGAGGTGATATTGAATCATGCAGAAAGACAAAGTGATTCCTAAACTCCATGTAAAAAGAGGGAAAAACACCCAAACCCAACCAAACATTTTAGTGCTATTTATTCGTATGTTTTACAAAACTCATTGAAGATAATTTTGGCAATAAGAAGCTTTTGCTGCATTCTGATACTTTTGTCTTCCTGCTTGAATTTGGTGCTGATCTGTGCTGGAAGGCAGATGTCAGTCTGTCGTCTCAGACAAGTTCTCAGGGTCGAGGGGTCAAGAGTCACAGATTGGAAGCCAGAGCAAGATGAATTGAGAAAAAATAATGTGCACAATTTTAACAATGAATGCAATTAACTGTTGGGATAATTTACCTCAGGCTGTGATGGCTTCTCCATCACTCAAAGTCTTTAAATCATGACTTGAACGGTTGTCTAAATTATGTTGTGTAGCTCAGAATTAAATTATGTTGATGGAACAGTTGAATTTTGATATAGCAGGGAGTGATTTGTCCCTTAACGTCCTCTCTATATATGTGTCTGGACACATATACATATATATATATATATATATAAGTATAATACCCCTAAAAGGTGAAATGTATTGAGCACATTTCCATGTTGGGAGAACATGAACCTTCTCTGCTTGTAGTTCCAGAATTATATAATGTTAGCATAAAATTCACATCCTACCCACTCCCATGTGTAGATGCTTTCATTGCAGATTAGTGTTTTCTCCACAGAAAGCTGTTATAGAACAGCTTAGTCCATGACCTGCAGTCCAGCAGATCTGCCTGCAGTAAAGAATCTCCAGTGTCAAAAAGTGGTTTTAAATATTCATAGTTATTTTTGCCATAAAATAAGTCTTCTCCTCCCCTACAAGCATTTAATAAATATTGCTAAAATGCAGTTTGAATTGGAATAACAAACTAATCTGAGCTATGAAACAGGATAAACTATTTCTTGTTGGAACAGAAAATCTTAACTTTTCCTGAAAACTTTTCTTGTATTTTAATGACAGGCATTGGTCAGGTTCAATTAAATTCATGACCTGTTTAGCTGCCCAGGTATTCGGTGCCGCTGGGGAACCATGTACAGTGCTTAGGCAGAGCTGCACTGCGGACGAGGAGCTCTTCTGCAATACCTTCACCACAACTCCTCATCTGCAACAGCTTTCCCCCCAGGTTCCTATTGATTCATCGGTCAGTTGACTTCACAGGGCCTGCTCACGTTTGATATTCGCTTATCGTTCTGGGCGTCATCCAAATTTACTTTGGGAGGTGCAAGGGGAAGGTACGGACTGAGGGGCAGGGATCCTCTGCTGCCAAGTGAGTGACGAGGTATTTGGTCTCCTTCATGGGAGCCAGGGTGACGGCTTCACTCCAGTGCGTTAGGCATTTGTTCAAGAAACACGACGTACTGCTGATGCTGCAATTTCAGGGGGTTGATTTTTTTTGATCCGTGCTTGATGGACTTAAGCATTAGGGAGCAGTAAAGATACTGCAGTCCTGACCACAATTAAGGATCTTCTTACACAGTAACAGGCAAGATAAGATGGTTATTTCAGCCTCAGGTTTCCACTGTTAGGGTTTGTTTGATGCAACTGTCTCTGGTTTTGGGAGTCTGTGAAACAGTTCACTCGAGAGTTTTTCTTCCTCTTCTTCACCTGCCTGCCTTTAATAACATCACCACGTAAATATACATTTACATTACTACCACTGACACACACTGAGGACGGGTTGCTGAAGGTTTTGACAGCCCAATCCTTCACGGTCTGAGCTGGATAACTTGAGTAAAACGAGGTGCCTGCCGATCAGTTTGGATGAGCCGTGTGTTGTGGCAGAGGCTGTCCATGTTGCCAGCACAAGTCAGATCAATTACATTTGAAACAAATCTTTTATTTTAAACTTAAATGATCTATTTAGGTGAGCACCTTAGAAACTAATTCTGTGCCCCTGGCTGTAAGGCTGGTCCTCACTGCACACCACTTACCCTTAACAAGTGTTTGGATGCATTTTTTTATATTTGTAGGCCAAATGTCCGCAGTGTGTTTACGTAAAGCACCTGACTTTCAGATGATCCATGCCAAAAACATGCGGCTTCAGCACTTTCTAACTGTACTGAGCACGTAGTCACTAGGGAAAAGTAAGTAGTTATACTCAAAAGAGGATGAAAAATATTCTTTAAATACCCACTGTTGCCATCTCATACTGCAGCCTGCAGATGTATCACTTTCTTCTACGGCTGCTCTGCGAAGCAGCGTAGGTCGGGGTTGCCCTGGGGCTTGCACAGGGATGCGGACAGACAGACATGGGGCTGTGCAGGCAGCAGCAGGAGCATCTGTCAGTCAAGCACAAGAACCCCTCTGCTGGGAGAGCTGGAGGGGTTCAGCCTGGAGCAGAGAAGGCTCCGGGGAGACCTTCCTGCAGCTGCCAGGGCTGAGAGGGGCTGAGAAGAAAGATGGGGACAGACTTTTTAGCAGGGCCTGTAGCGATAGGATGAGGGGTGATGGTTTTAAACTAAAAGAGGGCAGATTCAGACTAGATCTAAGGAAGAAATTTTTTACACTGAGGGTGGTGAAACCCTGGCCCAGGTTGCCCAGGGAGGTGGTCGATGCCCCATCCCTGAAAACATCCCAGGTCAGGCTGGACGGGGCTCTGAGCACCCTGCTCTGGTTGCAGATGTCCCTGCTCCCTGCAGAGGGGCTGGACTAGATGGCCTTGAAAGGTCCCTTCCCACCCAAACCGTCCTGTGATTCTATGAATACACTGGGTTAGATCTGCTGCCCACCCAGTCTGGGACCCTTCTTCCACATGTTCAGTGCCAGATGTTGCAGAGGGATAAAAAAAAAAAGTTTGAGGGTTATTTTCCTTATCAAACAGGTTCCTGAAAGTCCAACCAGCCGGGGTGTTCCCAGCTCTTCAACTGCCCTGTCCTCCTGTTAATGTTGTTTTAAATTTCTCTCTACTAGAAAACATCTCCTGTTCTCTACTTGTATACAGCATTAATCACCGGGGCAGTTTTATTTCTAAGTTTTCCTTACTGGTATAACAAATATTTATAACCCAATGTAGCCTGTTAATAATACAGTATTTTAAATGAAATAAAAAAATTGAGGTCTTGATTGCTTCAAATGGCAGCATGTGAGTCTGGATAGTGGTGTTACTCTGATATCCAGCTTTTCCCCACGCCTGCTTTTCCTCTTCCTTTCACATTCAATTGGGAAATCTTCCCTGGCCCATGCTAACTTGTGGATTAATGTATCTGAGATGTTTGCAGCAGTGTAAGGTCTATGACTAAACATTTTTGTATTTGTTTGCTATGGCTGACAGTATTTGGAATAATTGGAATAGAAGCTCCTGTGCGTTATTCTTAGAGCTGGTTTGCTCCTGTGCGTATGATGACAGCGTATTACAGTGAGTAGTCTGCGGGATACAGAGATCAGCTGGTCTTGGTGCTTTGTTTTCGAACGTCCCTGCTGTGTTATAGGTTGTATAATGCAAAGATACTTTTCCTACTTAACTGATTATAACTGGAGGGAAGCATTTTCTTGGCAATAGGAAGAATTACCTATACGGGCAGCAGTGTGCAGAAGTTACCATTTGTCCTTCCAGGAGGAAGGGCTTTCAGGGCACGCGCAGGTACCCTGGGTGGATGCGTACAGACACACGTCTCTGCCCTGCTGTGCTCCCCGGCGCAGCGGGCTCCCAAGGCATTCCGCAGATCCCGGGGAAAGCTGTACCTTGTACAAACGCTGCACCGTTGCCTGTTGGACTGCATGTCCTGGGTCTCTCATAGGTGTGATGACAGAACGCTTTCTACCTGTTTGGGTTTTGTATCATTTCTCTTAATAGAGCCTTTTAATATAACAGCACTTGGTTGAACAGGGAACTGTTTTTACATGGCTTCCATCTATTTCTCTTCTGAGTTTCAATATGTTATTTCTGGCTGACCTGACAAGTTTATTATGTGAGTGGGAGAATGGGCATCTCTGGAGGAGACCAGATGTTTTCTCTTCTCCACCTTTAAGCACCAGAGGCTTTAGCAAAGGGCATTTGGGGAAAAGAAGCTCTGAGGGACAAAGACCTTTTTGCTCTCCTCTCTGCCCAGCTATGTAAAGAACCACCGCAGAGCTGGGAACTGATAGGAAAACGCAACCTGCTCACCCATTTTACTAGGTTTTCTTGCTCTTGAATTATGCGATTGCATAATTTTCTCAATGTGTGTCTGACTCATGCTAGGTCTTTTGAACCTAAGAATTATGCATGAACAAGGTTGTAAGGCCCCGCATGTGTGGGTGGGCTGTATATAGCTTTTATTGCAATACAGAGTTACAGCATTGTTACAGACTCAACTAAATGAAATCTGAAATAAATGGCTTATTGGGTAAACATAAAGAACACAAGACCCAGAGCAAATGGAGAGAGCATAGTAGTAATTCAAATATGAACAAACAGCAGCACACAAGACAAAGATGGAGCAGATAGAGGTGTTTGCATACTTTGCTAGCAAGACAGCAGTATGAAGTTGTTTACGCTTCAGCTCACCTCAGGGGTATTCAAAGGTAAGTTCTGGCTGCTGTTAAAGGGTATGGAGAGAAGTTCCTCCAAGTGTGGCCATTTGTATTTCTCGTGGGCATATTTCCTCTAACGAGAGGTATCCCAGGGAACCTGCGGTATCAGTTTGTACCCTGACACTGGTTTTGAGTGAAAAGGACCACACTGTGACTCGCATGACCTGGGGCTCCCAGTCTAGTCCTTGGGTAATAGGCTCAATTCTGTAGCAGAGGAGTTTCACAGGCAGCAGGACCAGTCTAAAGAGCGAGACAGCTGGTGCTGAGGACTCAATCTTTACATTGCACGTTTGAGGGAGAGCTTATCTCAGACTCTTTCTGCTCTGGTCCCATTAGCAATCGGAGCTCATTTTCTGTTTAATTTTAACCAAAAGCAATCTAGTTTCCATGCCCCGAGAGCACTCTGCAATGCAAACCAAAGCTTGGGAGTGGGTATGGCCAGAAGCCACCTTCCTGCCCCAAACTAAAATCATGTTGTAACCTCCTGCAGGTACCCCGTGGCAGGCTGGCCCTGGACTGGTGTCCCCGCTTGTTGCAGCATGGTGGGGTGCTTAGGGAAACCTCAAGCCTGAAACGCTCACCTGCTCTCATGCACTGTTTCCTCATGAAGCCCAAGCCTGCTCAAAAAGCCACCAAGAAGAAAAGGTTTGCCAAGGATTAGTCTTCTGCTTCATTGGTTTTTGCTGCTGTTGATAGCCCCTGGATGCTGTTTATGCTGTACCTGCCTGTCAACATAGAGCCTGTGTGGCTGGATTTCACTCTGAGACCATGGGGGATCTCTGTGTCACCTGTCACCGGAGTTGCCTATTTTCAGACTGCGGTTTCAAAGAGATGCAGAAAAAGACTTTTTCAGTTACAGCATCAAAGGCAACAGGAGGAAAAAAGGATCCCAAACCGAGACCTTCTCTACTGACTCGTCAGACGAGACTGGGAGTGATGGCTGTAGTCTGCACCTAGATGACAGGTAATCCTTTCAGACTTAAAATAACTACAGTGACAAGGCAGCTTATGCAGTGGTGCCCAGTGCCAGAGATCCCTCTCCAGAGCCTATGCAGGGGCTTGACTAAAGCTGCAGTGTATGCATATTGGTAGTAAGCAGGTGAAGAATGTTACCATTAAACTTCCTTCCTTTGTTGACCAAGAAAATAAAACTTGGTCTAATGCTTGCACGAGCAGAACGAAAAACTACAGTGTGATTAATGGAGGCTCATGACTATGCCTCATCTCTACCAATATGCAATATTGGATCCCAAACTGCGCTCCACGGTGTGTTTGGGGTAGTGGAAACCCCATCTTGCTTTGAGCAGGGGAGAGCAGAGCTGGACGTGTACTGCTGGTAGTTTCCAGCAGTGATGAGTCCCTTCTGTAGGTTATCGATGCTGTGCTCCCCATGTGCCTTTGGAGAAGGAGGTAGACTATGAAGTTGTTTGAGGGTGTGATCCAGAAATCTGGACTCCCCTCCCTCCTGGATCCTCAATGTTTGCTCTTACCATTGTCTCATATGCTAAAGTGATCTCACTGCAAATGTTTGTTTAAGTGGAGCTGCTTTTCCTAGAAAATATTTGCTATTGGTGTAATTCTCAGATGTTTGTGGGTGTCTTGCAAGTGGGATGGGGGGCCTCCTCTGCCAGATGTCTGTGCGAGCCAGGCGTGCTCCGGCTCGGCACCGGAGGCCAGGCAGCTGCATGGCTACAGGCGATTTCTTGCCTGGTGGTACCTTCTTTGTGCTTCTTCTAGTGCCTTGCACTTAGACAAAATATTTCACAAGATAGTAACTACTGAAGTTTTATAAGTAGTCCAGTGAGGCAGCTGCTCTGGTTAAATGTTTTGCTGGTGGGTGAACTGCAAAAGTGCTGCTCCAGCCAAGACTTGAGAAATTAGAAGTGTGTTGTGTTGCTGAGCCCTGTGAAACCTGGAGGAAGATAAACCATCTCTTCATCTCTCGGGAAGAGAAGGTGAAGAGGCCAGAAGCTTAGAGCTTGACTAGTTTTAAGGGCAGCAGAAATTAGATTATTAAAGTAATATTCAAATGAATCTCAAATAGTTTCACTTTCAGGGCTGTGACCTGAAGTCACAGAAGTTTTGACTTGGTTATTATATTGAGGTCTATTAGCAGTGTGAGAGGCAGACAGAGCACAGTCATCACTGCAGTCATGCAAGTGCAGGGGAGAGAATTAATAGATTAAAAGGGGGGTAAAAGCAGAGGGTGCGGGGGAAGCCTGAAGTAATGCACATCAATGGGATTCTTTGCTACCCGTTCTGTCCTGGCCACACGTCTTGCCTTTTTTCTCCTTGAGCCAGGGGCTGTGTCTCTCCAAGGTCTTCCCTTGCAAGCAGGTGTCTACTGTGATAGTTCAGATTTGGAACTGTGCTGCTCCTTCGTCATTAGTAATTTTAAAACTGTACCTTCCAAAGCAGCTTTTCTTCTCCTTCTCTGTCTCCTCCCGCTCCGTACTGCTCATTATGGAGGTGACAGATGAACTAGAGGTGACTGAGCCATGGGCCTTCAATTGTTCATTGACCTATACTGTCTTTTCTCTGAACAGATCCTAAAATTACAAATTACAGATCTGCTATGATGCTATTTAGTTTAATTGGTATGTTCATTTTATGGAAAGAAGGTTACTGAACTCTCGACACTCTAATGTCAAAAATCTACACGCTCCTGACACCCAAATGACTTTGTATGGTGAAAAGAATAATCCACCATTACTATGCCGCTAACATTTATTGTTGCTGCAACTTGCACAGCTCCTGAAACTCCGGAGTTAAAAATGATGAAGTGGCGATGGTTATGGTTTTAATGCTTGCTTCTTTGTAAATTGCTATCCAAAGTGTCACTGAAACAAATGATTTGTAAGCATGATGGTGCACTTTGCCAGCTGAGCATCTCATTAGCACAGTGGACTGTAAACTGCTTTATCACTTGCTATGGTTTATAAGTGCATTCTAATAGCTTCCTCCTCTCAGGGAGGTAATGTTTTGCTTTGTAAATGTGAGCCTATTATATATTCATGTTAATCAGCAAAATCAGTATTCCCTCTTGAGACGTATGAAGATACTTGATTGGGAAAATACTTGCAGGTTCCCTTGTATTATGACCCTTTTCTCATTGTCACAGCAGAGCAGAGTCAGATGTGCTTTGCATGCATTGCTTTCCTGTAACTCAGCAGCTTGGTGGGAGAAGAACTTCCTAAAGTCCAGTTCTGTGTTATGGCAAGCAATCCTGTCATATAATCCCTCACCTTCCCCTTGACCTGCTTGCCCTCTTCTCCATAACGTTCAGCTGTTCCAAGAAGCTCACATGCTTGTCTGGGCCATAGTTGGTCTTGTGCCAGCCTTGTTCTCTAGCTCCAAAGGTTATCTTCTGCTCAGTGCTATCCCCGGGAGCCAAAAATAGACACAGGTTTGGGGGGTTGGTGTGTGCCTTGACTCTTGGTTGTCTTATTTTAGGGGTGAAACTTTTGACTTTGTACTAAGGGTCTCAATGTGGCACTCTCGGGACATGGTTTAGTGGGCATAGTGGTGTTGGGTTGACGGTTGGACTTGATGATCTTAAAGGTCTTTCCCAACGTTAATGATTCTGTGATTTCTCTGCATTATCTCTCCAGGCAGTTTGTCTGTAATGCCTCAGGAACATGGGGAGTCTGTGGCCACTGGGGCTTGGTAGAGCTCACATCCTAAGAATAATGGGAGGCTGCTGTCCCCTCAATGTAACTTGGTGACCAAATTTCATTGACAATTTTTACATGTGTTGTTTTTAATCAGATGCTATAAGTTCTCTAATGAGATTTCCATAAAAAAGATCTATTTATGTGTGCGTACATACACTTCTCTTTTGTGTTTTTCTTCTTCGGACAGAAAATTACAGTTATGTTGCATACACTGACATTTTCTTCCCATTCTGTTTTCTTTTGCCTAATTATAGAACAAAGAGGTGAAATACAATCACTAAGAATCCTATGTGTCTTTTTAAGAGTAGCATGAATTAGAATGAAGAAAAGTATGACTGTACAACTTACCTTTAAATTTGCTTTACCTTGGCTAAGTGCCAGGCTGTAAAGGAATAATCAGTGTTTGTGAGTGAGTTACCATCACCGCAGTCTTAATAGTTAATGCCATCACTCTTTTGGCACACAGAAAGCTTCTGCTAACAGGTCCATAAATTCTTCTCATTTTTGTATTTGCGATAATTACTTTTATGTCATAAAGGGCTACAGACAACATTTCTAAATTCAGAAGCTTACCCTTCAGGCCTCTCAATCTATATTTTAATGGACTGTTTAAGTTAATAAATAAAGTAAGGTCTTAACTTTCTCCTAAAAGTTAAGAAATGAGACAGGTATCTTAGATATAATAGTCACATTAAGTAACGCTTAAAACTCTCAGGGGCCTTGCATAAATGACATTTTTTCAGGTTTTTATATCAGTGCATTTTGGAAAAGAGCAGACTGAAGTATAGTGCCACATGATGCACAAGGCAGTGAAGCACAATACAAACATTTGGATGAGTTAAATGGTTGCATTGTCATTAAACCCAGTGAAGTTTGGGTTACTCTAAGCCTCTAAATATCAGTCTGCTCTACAGAGTACCTATCCACAGGCTTGGAAGTATAGCTTGAAGCATCCTTGCCTTCAAGGCTTGGATCCAAAAGCCCCATGTTTCTACTGCTGAATAACAGTTGATGTACACGGGTAGCCAATGTTTGTATGTGTGTCCTTTCTTCCTGAGTTAAATGTAATAGACAGTAAAATGATGGCTGAAAATATAATGACTAAAACAGTTTACATTTTTTACCATCTATCATCCGTCGGCATCCCAAAGTGCCTCTGTTTGATGGCCAAAATTTGCCCTTGGATTAAATCATAAAATTCCAAACAATGCCAATGGGAGCTGGACACATACATCTGAGGACAGAAGCTGGCCCTATGAGCTCTACATATGGTACCACTGAAAAGCTGCCAAGCACCTTTGGGATGCAGGACAGAAGGCAGATGGGTTAATAGAGCACAGCAGGCTGCCTTACAGCACAGGAAAAGAAAATGTTGGCTGAAGGCCTTGGGGCAAAACCACCATCACTACTGCAAGAAAGAGCAGGGATCTGCATTCACAAATGGCAGGGGAGAGGGTCTCTCACTGAGATGTCCTCAGCGTGCCGAGTAATCCCAAAATTGGCTTCCCAGCTACTTCAAACCATCTTCACCTGGAGCCTGAGCACCAGCCAGCATCAGGAGCTCCTGTGGCTAGGCTGGTTAGCAAAGCTGGTCTCAGCCTGCATGTACTGTGTGTTCAGGGACCCAAGCACTGTGCAGCCATGTGCGGGACCTCAGGGAGAGCTTCTTCCTACTTTCAGTGAAGACAGCAAGTCTTCTTTAACGAATGACTGAATTTATGATTTTCAAGCAATAATCAAGCTGAGAGTATGAATGAAACCAAGAGCTGGAGCAGGAGTAGCTGTTGTGTTTGGCACACCTTCGGTGCTCTTAGTAGAAAACACGAGAACACATGGGCTTTGCAAACAACACTCTGCTAGTGGTGGGGTTTTGTGAAACTAGGTTCTTTTGGACATGGTAGCAGCAAGCTGGAAGTGGTATCCTACAGTGATTGGGAAAGTGCTTTGGATATTTTTTTTTGGGTGTTTCCTGTGTCATAGCCTCACCTATTAAGTCACCAAGTTTGGTGTCAGGAAGTTCAGAGAGGCAGAATTGGATGCACATTTCTCACTTCTGCTGTTCTGGAAAGTGTGACTGCAAACACCAAGCATGCCAATTATACTTTAATGTAAATTACTGAGCAACTGCTTTTTTTTCCCTGATCATACTATTTTGAATGGACTCCCAAGAAAAGCCTGAGCTTTTTTGAAAGGTAGAAGGGGAATCTCTCACCAACACAGATTAAAGTAACTGTGAAGTGGTCAGGCTAAGGGGAAGGATTTGGATTTTCCTGGATTTTTTTCCACTGTGGAGGAAGGAAAATGTTTTAGGTCAGAGCATAACTTACATTTTCTATTTTAAAATTACTAGATTACAAGAAGTTTCCTGCCAGATTTGGCATATGCATTCAAGGTTTTAGATAGGGAGGTCATGGTATTTTTGGATGTGAATTTTTTGGGCAGATCATCTACTTCAGCAGAACTGTGGTTGGTGGAAGGTATAGTGGGTTTGGAAGAGGAGAACAGAGACAAACGTGGCTGTAGGAAAGGGTGAAGTTGGAGCAATCTGGACTCAGCCTGAACTAAATCCAAGTTGTCAGATAGAAGCTGGTAGGAATTAGATTTGAACCACGTATAAGTATAATTTCTTCTTTCTGAAAGGGCTAGAAAAGAGAAAGCAGGTGACTGGGGACTTGGTGCTCCCCAGCGGAAACCTTGGATTTAAGGAAGGTTTGTAGTCGGTATTATGTGACCTGGCTGTTCCTGCTGACTTTTTTCTTACCTTTGGTCATGTGTATTTAGCTTTTGATGATTATGTGTCAGAGATTGTCTGTACAATAGGGGCTTGCTTTTCTGCTGAGTGGATCAGTAATATAATAACTTATTTTCCGAGCAGATGTGTACTTAGGAGAGGTTTCTGTTTTTTCAATAGCTCTGTGTCTGTGTCTCCTGGATAGGATTCTCTACTGACTATTAACCTCTGACTGAGGCTTTTCTTGCTTTAATGTAGGCTATTTATAATATTTTTCTATTCAGTTCCAGGGAACCAAGATCCCCCCCAAAAAAAAAAAAAAAAAAAGAAAAAAAAGAGAGAAAGGACAGAAAGACCAGTAGATGGATCATGTTCCAATAGTCCTTGCCTCCTTAAGAAATCACATTAAAAACATACAAAAGGATGAAATGATCTTGAATTGAACCTTTTCTATGAATTTACTATTATACTGACAACACTTGAAAGTGAAGACCTTTGCCAGGTGTCCAGGTTTTTGCACAGCTCTTTGCTATGTGATTGCTGCACCTTCCTGAGGTTTGCCACAGTTTCATCTGAATACGTGCAAATTGATTAACCAAGAGTTAATCCCAGCTATCTGACCTGAATTTGTGGAAATTTTGAAAGTTCTTTGGTTCTCTGTGGAGTGAGCAATTCTTAGACAAAATTTTTTAGGACAGCACAAGGTCTTGTCTTTTCCTTGCTATGCAAAGTTACCCCATGCCAGGCGTGACATCTGTTGTGGATCTATGACTTGGAAAGCCTCATCACTTCTGGAGGTCCTAACCCCCACCGCCTCACATGTTCCTTCTCCAGCAGCTCCAGGTCAGCTGCTAATAGTCACTGGTTCTCCCCACAGGTCCTAAGATGTCATTCAAAAGGAGTAAAAATGGCAGCAAGATCACACACATACTCTTTGCATTGCCCTTTTCTGACCCTTTGTTGCCCAGCTGACTCATCCTCCTTGGCTTTTTTTAGTAGGTTTCCCAACCAGTACTTGTGCCAGTCACTGCGGTGCCGATGCTGGTTTGCCAGCGGCTGGAGTGGATGCACCAGACATCTTTGAAAAGCCTTAGATCTACTCACCATTGAATAGTAAAGAATTTAAGTTACCACTAGCTGTGCATTTGGGAATGTGTTATTAACCAACCCTTTGCTCTGCTGGCCTTCGCACAACTCTGGTTTTAATTTATTCTGAACCCTCCCATGCTGTTGTGAGGTTTAGCTGGGACATCTGTAATGCCTCTGGAGTAATCACACCAGCGTTTAATCCAGGGCTGTTGGTAGGAATGGGTGTCTCACTGGGAGTAATTACAGGAGTCACGATACCGCCCTGCTGAGGGACATAGCTTCTTGCATGGGTCAGACCAGGTTTCTCTGAGTACTTTGAAGCAGAAGGTCAGCTCAGAGGGCATGGGTATTTCCTGCTGATTTCCATAGTCCCAGTAGAGAGGGTGGCTGCTCTTTCAATAACTAGGAAATGGCATTCTCCAGGATTTTTGTAACCAGTCATTTCACTTGTTCTAGACTACCAGTATTGCAGGTGGAAGTGGAGTTTAGATAATTCACAAGCAACCACCAAGCAAGAGTTTCACAAATATTGTATGAAATATAGAATCGACCCAAAAACAGAGGCAAAATCAAAACAGAAGGTAACTGGATATACTTCAACTGACACTTTTCCAGAAATCTGTGATCTGATTCGCAGGTGGACAAGATGTTTGTATCTGTTCAAGTGATGCCCAGAGACTTTACTCCACCATCTAGTTGGGATTTCTCAGAGGTGTTACACTGCCCCTTGGTTTGCAAGGGTTCACCACTGGACACCGAATATATGAAGCCCCTGTGAATCCGCTGAGCAACTTCACATGCACACGGCGTCTGACCGCACTTGCAGCTCTGCTGCGTAATAAACGTGCCTCGAGAACAGTCTTGGTTTTTGCATGTTGTAAGTTTTCTTTGCACTTGCTCAAGATGTGCATGTAGATTGTGCCCCATGGCTCCACGAATCTCAAGAAAATCCCTACCCTGAAAGCCATATTTTGTCTTTCAAATGGATTTATAAATATTGTTGGATTTGAAACAGAGCTTGAAGTAGGTCAGAAGTTGCTGTGACTGTGTCATCTACCAGGAGAGACAGAGAGGCTGGTTGGTAGGAGAATGAGTAAAGTAGTTACAGGTGAATTTGTCAGACATGGTAAAGGATTCCCACATGAAAAACATCAGTTCTAGCTTCAATAAATAGGCTGTGGAAGCAGTTAATTCCTATACATGGGAGTAAATGCTTCCTCTTGAGACAGAGTTGTGGGACCTGGCAGACACTGCGAATGAAATTTTGGAGGCTGTGAGGTGAGAACTTCCTTGGCAACAGATACAGAGGGATGAGAGAGGGAACTTCGCTACCAGTCCTTAGCTGTTTGTCTGACAAAACCAAACGTCTGAAAGTCGCAGTTTCTTCTCAGGTCTACTTGGACTGGCCACGATATCTGTTGTGGTCCCTTATCCAATGTACATCCTTTAAAGCCTTGGTTTCTAATAAGTATTTCTGAAAAAGTACTGTAATTACATTTCTTCAGTTGTTAATTGGAATATTGTATACAAAGGTGAAGTGATGCCTGAGGGCTAATAGGTTGCTACCATCATACTCCCAAGGAATAGTGAGATGTGTCAGCCTATAACAAGAAACTGGGTGGGTTTAATTAAGGGTTTCAAATACCACCAGTGCCCACACAGATTTCATCCACTTCTTTACCAAGTGTGCAGGAGGTGGTTACCTGGGAGGAGTCTTGAGTGAATCAGTCGTGAAAATGTTGCATTTTTGCAAAGATCTGTAAGTGAAACCAATGCTGTTGAAACTTGCTTGGATTTGTCTGCAGTCCTTCTGGAGAGGTGACATGACCTAGAAATTCTTCTAAATACTGTTCAAATGGCCTTCTTGAAATCTAGATTATGGAGGTGATCGAGATCCTTGAGGATTACAGTACATTACAGGGAAAAAAACAAATAACTTTCTGAATTCTTCATTAAAACACTGACAAGTGATCAGTGTGTTGGATAAAGTTCAGTAGGGCACAATCATGTATTTAAAATGGCCATGACTAGCCTTGGGTGCCCATCTGTCCTCTCAGCTCTTCTGCCTGAAAGATGCTCCTTTGAAGTGCTATCTCCTAGAGGATTTGGATCTCTCTAGCAACGTGGAGGGCCAAGAGCAGGACAGCTGCCTCCCCGTGCACACCAGCCACTGCCACCGGCAAGACCAGGCAGCAGTGGAAATATTCAGCCGGGTTCATGGAGAAATGTTCCTCCAGTATTGCCTGTTTGGGTTCCAACTGAGAGTAGATGCATTTAGACAGAAACGCGGAGCCAGGATTGGGGTCTCTGGAGCACAGGGAATGTGTTCCCCCTGCTTTTAACAAAGGCATCCTCATGGATGGACCACGTGGACCATGGCACCGCTGTTTTAAACTTTAACTTCGTGTGTCTGGGGGATTTCTTTTTTTGTCTGCCTTCTCCAAACGGTACTTTCTCCTGTTTTCCTGGATTCAGTTACGCATTTTGAGCCTCCCTGATTCCTGCTCTCCGACACGTCCCGCACGCCTGGGTGCTCTAGGAAAGGCCGTTGTGGTCGTGGGCTGTAAGCGCCTGCTGGAGGTGGCAGGTTTTCTCCCGAACTGGGATGCTTTCTGAACGTGTCGCTGGTGAGCGATTAAATTACCCATTAAACACAGAACTGCTTGTCAGGCAAGATTACTAGCTGAGGTTTGGATTAGCCCAGCTTTATTTTTTAATGTACCATAGTGTGTAGTCACTTGCGGTCCCGCTGCATTCTGGCAGGATTTAGTCCCTCAGACAGAATGTAATTAGCATTTGAAAGCCTATAGGTCTCTTGCTAGTTTTACTGGTGAAAGTGGAATCCGTTCTTATGTATAAATAAAGAGCAATTTGTTATCTCAGGACATTTTAGACCTCAAGGAAAAATCTTTGACTGTATCGTTCTGCTCATTACAACAGGTATTATAATAGATTCCCATGGAGAAAAAGGCTTGGGTGATAACATTCAAAGGAAACTGATTGG
Organism: Phaethon aethereus; assembly: GCF_964289735.1. Classification (NCBI taxonomy): domain Eukaryota; kingdom Metazoa; phylum Chordata; class Aves; order Phaethontiformes; family Phaethontidae; genus Phaethon; species Phaethon aethereus. The sequence goes on along the minus strand of NC_138577.1, from coordinate 3,054,321 downwards.
AAAATCTACATGATTTATAAAATACCTCTTGCTAAAGCACATGAGGAGTGTAATGAAAGCATAATAGTAATTATATGAAATCCATACAAGGGATTCATGCTGATACGGCATTTTGCAACAAAAATGAATTCATGTGATGAAAGGAGAAGTGAGACAAAGGAATACGGTTTTAAAAGACATCGTTGAGGGAACCTGGGTTTTCTGGAGAGGCTGGTGTTGACTGAAATAAAAGGTCAATTCTTGTTTTTGTCTGGAGCTGGCAAACTGCTGAGCCAAGCTGTTAGAATTGCTCCAGCTTCCCTTGGAGAGCCTGCTGTGGGCAAGTAAAATCAAGCAAACTTTGGTAGGAACAGAACTGCTGCTTGACAGGAGAGAAGCAAAGCTGTGCTTGGGTAGATGGATGGGTTTCAGACACTCATTTCTACTGACAATATCATTCAATTTTTACCACTTGCATTTTTGTGGTGACCTCAATAGTTGAGGTTTTTTCCCTTTTCCTAATCTTTAGGTGTAGCTGGGTAATTAGAAAATGTGTTGGAGGGCCCACAGCATTCAAACTATGGCTGAGGCAAATTTAAGTCCATCGGTATTTCCAAAAGCTCTCATGTCAATTTTTTAAATGAAATTTTGCTTGAAAAGGTATTATATGGCTTATGCTCATATGTCTCTTATTTTGCAATGTGTACTGAGTGACAAACTAATAGACTAGCATTTCTGCCTTAGTATTGCTTCACACGTATCTCTACTACCTCTACTTTATTTTTGCTCTAATGACAACAGCCTAAAAGTGTTATTTCACTTTATCAGAGCTGTTTTAATCCAGGAAATAAAGCGGCACGCTTCAGTGAACACCAAATTGCAGCTGCCCTTAATTATTCAGAATATAGTATTTTTAACTATTTAATTTTAATGCTATATGGTGACATCAAAAGATGTAGTTTTAAAACACATTATTTACACTTGTACAACTTCAGAATATAGGTGGGTATTTTTTCCAAGACAAAATTTTCTATTTCATCTCATGAGACTTCTTTTTCTGTGTTGAAAATGTTTTGTTTTGGGGTTTTTTTGAAATCACCGTGCTGTAAGGAGAAAAAAAGAATAAGATTCAGTAAAGAATTCTAGCTAAAACAATACCTTAGGCCTGGCTGTTTTATAGGAATGCTGTGAAAGTCCAAATGAGACTTTGTATAGTCCTGTGAAGGGCAATTCATCTCGCCCTTAGACAAGTTTTATGCTAGACGGGTGAATTGCCTTTGGAAGGACCTGTACCTGTGCGTTAGCACTACAGAGAGCTGAGGCGCTGAGCTTGGGCTGAGAGAACTATTTTTCATATGCCAGATTTAGGACAGATAAATCCCTCCTTTAAATTTCTGCAGCACGCCTTGCGCTACGTGCTGGTTCAACACCCAGTGTAAGAATGGGGAGGAAATCAGTCCGGCCCCAGTTACGGGCTCAAAACTTCTCGTACTCCTGAGACTATTTGCATCAAAGGCTGGGGCTGGAGCCATGTCCCCTAAAACCAATATATTGAAAATATATTTCCATCCTGTTCAACGGTGTGGGAGATCCAGCCTTTGCTTTCAGGCATTTAGAGGAGGCAGGACATGAAATGAGGGAGTTACCTTTCCTGTAGTAGATGCGGTGCTGTGATGAGTAGGTGTGTGGGCTTTGTCTGTTTGTTTCTGAAGTGCAGCAAATGGCCGTCACTGCCGCGCTGCTGTTTCATACATTGGGAATCGGCGAATAAATAACTGCCGGCCGGCGAACGCCGCTCCCTGGCAGGTACAGATTCCTGGCACTAAAGGATTAATGGCTTGAATAACTTTTTCAAATTCTGCTGAGGCCGCATGAATGGGGCTCATGGTCACTTTTTGTTACCTAATACGAGTCCTAAAAGGTTCAGTAAACAACGCTTCCGAAAACCCGATTAGCTGTCCTGTCTGCCACCGAGCCTGCCATGGGCTGCGGGGGGACTGCTCCGGGCTCCCTTATCTTCCCTAAGCCACAGACCTTGTGGTCAAAATACAGCCTCTAATTTCATTTTCTATCTTTAGTGCATATTTGTTTGTCTGTAGTTGAATGTTTTCCTTCATTCTGATTTCATTCTGGTGAAGTAATTGACACCGAGTGGAGTATATTGGGCATGACGTGATCGCTGGTGCCGCGTGCGGTAACACGCGTCTGGGAGAGATGGTTCATACGGCTGTGACAGCAGGCAGAGCTTTTCAGCTCCGTGTCGGATTCAAACCCCTGACATGAAATGAATTAGGAGGATCAGTCTAGCCTGTATCCTGGTGGACTGATGCCCTTCACAGAGCACATTATTACTCTCGGTCCCAATTTTCACCTTTGTTGCAACCTCAGCCCACAGTCCAAGAGCCTGAACAGACATGAAAACAGAAAATGAGCTTCCAGCTTTATCCCACAAGCTCTAGCCCAGACCATTCGGGATCCAACATCAGGGAGAGAGTACAGGAAAGCTTCGATCGCTGCTGTCCTGGGTGAAAACATGAAGAAGCTAGAGTCAGGTTTTAATTTTCCAGGCACTACCAATTCAAAAATTATAACTATTGAAATGAATAATAGACTGCACTCCTACATAATTCTTTTGGTTTAAAATTTCCTGGGGCCTCACCTGGGAAGCCAGCATCATGACCTCGTTTTACAATTTGCAACTGTAATTGCAATTTCACAATTTACAGTTCCCATGGGGAAAAGCAAGGCAGAGATGAAACGAACTGCTGCTGCAAGGACACGGTGCAGAGGGGATTTATATGCCCCACTTGCTGAGCCCTGGCCCAGCGCTCTGGGCACTGGCTGTAGTGCAAAACGACGAGTACTTTGTCTTTACAGGTTGCCCAAAATAATGAGTGGTCAATTCTCATGAGAAGACATATATTGCTAGATGCCAGTAGACTCAGACCTCCCAGATCCTTTGTACTATGCCAGAATCTCTTATTTCAAGCCTTTTGGAAGCAGACCTGTTGCCTTACATATACTTATGTATGCCTGTTACAAGCGCATCTGCCAGTTATAACTGTTAGACAACTGCATTCAGATACAACAAATTGAAGAGCTGAGGATTAAATTTCTCCTGCTGAAACTAAAGGTAAAACTTTTCAGTATATCAGCGGAGCCAGCCCTTAAATGCTAGGAAAATGAAAGCTCGCTGTTTCTTCAGAGCCATCTTAATTTCCAAGCTATGAGTTTTCACTCCTCCATTTTCCTAAGTCAGTAATCTGTTACCGTCCACAAGACTTTTATTTCTGGCTGTCAGCACTATGTAAATCCACAAGTTTCCATGCAGATCTCTGAATGGACGTGGTTTGGTTTGGAGGGCTTACTCTAGCCCTCGCCGGAGCCCTGGGCTGCAGCGCAGTCATGAAAAAGTGGGATTTGTATGCCTGCAGTGGGGAGAAGCAGAAAGAATCGTGCTGCTCTGGTTATATAGGCTCCTAGAAACTAACTTATCTCTTTCTGAAAATAAAAACTATTACTGAAGTTCAAATCATGATAGAGGATCCACGTTCCAGTGGCTTGAACATGGAATTGGGATTCAGGCCACTTATTTGCTGCTTGGGCAGGTCTCTTGATCTCCCTGTCCCCTACTTTACCCCTTCGTAAATCTCAGAAAATTCGAGAGGTGTAATTTGGGAAGTGCTGTGAGATTTAGCGATGAAAAGCGGTAGCATTTGATGTGCCTACAAATACACATTATAATTGCAACATTACTAGATAAAATGAATATTTAAACAAAATATCTCTATACAGCTATAAAACTCTTAAATATCTCTTCTAAGTACATTTATTTTGAGCTTATATGTAAAAAAAAAAAAGCCAAAATTTGCTCTTTTGCCTTCGTCCCTAGAAAAAACATTTTATTGAGAACATGCTGTATAGGGGCAGGGGATCTGTCAGTTTGGAGACAGCAGCTTTCCCTCAACAGTGAGCAAATAACCAAAGTTAATTGCACGATGGAACAAAGGTACCAAAATAACTTATTTTCTATGCCAAAAAGAGGAGAAGGGAAGCAGAAAATAGGAGGAAATTAACAATAAAATAGGAGTAGACAAAAGAATCATAATTAAACAAATTACTGCGATATAAAAACTTCTACAAAGAAGCAACAACATAGGTAACATGCTAATTTCTAAAAACGCTAGAAAACAGAAATAAAACTCAATTTTTCCTAAGCAGTTGGTACAATGAAAACCTGTATTATTCCATGTGTCTGGCAAAGGGAGACTTTGTGGGAAAAGAAGTCATCAAGGAATTACGATACGCCATTCTTATGCCCTTGGAAGCATAATGGGGAGCATGTTCCAAGGAGCAGTTTGGGAAGAGGGTGCGAGTTATTTGCAGGTGTGAGCCCAGGCCCGTGGCCAGAGCAGTCCCCTTTGAGGGCAGTGCGATGCCCGGCACATTATGGACTATATAGTGACCTCCTGTAAATTGGCAGCTGCCTGGCTGATCCGCTGCCTGCGGTGCCTCCATAAACCCCCAAGCCAGGCACACACTGCTCCGCAGTGGGTACAGTGCAGTAGGGACAGTTAGAGATAAATAACAAGCAGTATAATAATAACAGTACTGATAGATAAATAAAATAAAACCTGCTTGTTGTCATAAGAATTGTAGACTCCTGGGAATTAAAGTCTGTAGCTGGTGCTGTCCGGAACCTATGCCTTTTTATCGCTGTGCCCTAAGATGGAATGTCTCTTTCCTGCTTTTATTTTTTTCCTACTTTGCTCTTGGACTGCAGGGAATAATTGCAGTTTGCATGTGGCATGATGTGGGACTGTAGCTTTCAAACGCCAGCATGTAGTATAGCGAGACCGGAGCTGCGAAGCCTGAGGGAAGCCCGGAGGAATCCCAGGAAGCATAGGCAAACCCAGGACCTGCAATTGCTGTAGTGTCAAATGAGTCAAACAGACTCACTTTTGTTCTCACTGTCCTGCAGCTGGCCAGGACTCCAGGAGAGGCCAATGCAGAAAGCTTCTAATTCCCACGTCGCCCATCAAACTCCTCTGTGCTCCTCCAGTTTCCGAGAGGGTCAGTCGTGCTGTGCCCCGACTTCATTGAAAGTCGAGGCAAACGGAGTTATCCCTGGAGTTGTGGGTGGCCAAGGGGCGGATGGCTTTTTGCTCTGCCTGTTTCTGTAGTCCTGAATGCCATGTACGTTCTGGTACACAAGCATCGTGGCAGCTCCATAACCCTGAACCACTCCCGGTAGTACTAACAGGAGCCACATCGCACTTGCTGTGTACTGTCCAGTCTGGGTCCCAGCCGAACCCTGAGAGCTTTTACTCTTACACACACACACACTAGCAATATTTTATTGATCTATTAGCTGTGGTTTCTGGGTGATCATTGACAAATCTGACTTCAAAAGCCCAGTGACTTGGTTGTCAGAGAAGGTTGGGGTTGGAGTGTCCCTGGGTGCAGCCCCACCAGGCGAATCCCACCCAGGGAAAGGACTTGCCCATGGAAACACAAGCCCAGTGCCATGCATCAGGCTTGCCCTAGGTGACAGTGCTGCTGTAATCGTAACTCGTCATCTCACAGTGGTAAGTAAGTGACATCTTGGGGTTAAACATTTACTGAGACTTCAAGTTTATTATCATAAGAACTTTTGCTGGCATCTGGCACCTAACATGGATGCATGAAATTTTGTTTAAGTATGAGAAACATTTACAAAGCAGATTGCCTCTGCTTCTGTGTCTGTTTCAGAAGCCCTTATTCCACAGCTGTCCTACATCTTACCCTATATATATATATATAATTGTTGTGGTTTGTAAACTCTGTTCGTGTCTGCATTCAAGTAACAACCTCTGTTCTAACTAAGGTGGAACATTTCATGATGTTCCAAGCATTGGCAATGACATTAAATAATTTTCTACAGCAGGAGAGAGGGAAATAAAACCCAGCCCTGATAACACACTCCCTTAAAAAGCTGCACAATGAATGCAGACCACAAGGACTGCTCCGTTATGAAAAGTATTCTGCACCGTTGTGTATAGGTATGAACCATTTCAGAGAAGGAAGTGTGCCAAGTGAGCTCTAGGCCTGACGTTTTAATAAGGGAAATATCTCATTTTAACTGTGTATAGATTATTTTCCCCTGAGGCTGATACTTATTTTTATTTTATTTTTTTCATATAAAAGAAATAGGAGAGCTATCAGCAGCTGCAAACAGTGTATATGACATTTTAAGGCAAACTCCTATAATATATAGCAGAAATACAGTATTTGCTTAACACCGTATCAATAAATATGTACTTATACAGTCTCTGATAAGGTCTTCAAAGGCATAATGAGATATGGTGATAGAGTTCATACGAGTAGGAGGTTGGTGTAAACTCGGGCATGTATCTGAGGAAAGATGTACCTTTATAAGAAATGGCCAAACTGCACCGTTCTTGTTCCCGGTGGGAGCAGTGACCTATTTCTGCGTACGCTGGCCAGCCGGGCTTTGCCCCTTGTTCTGAGTAAGGAGGCAGTGTGTCCCCATAGATGTTCTGCCAGTAGGGAAGGGACCAACCTGTAGCACACCTCATGTCCCCATCATCAGCCTTCTCTGCCAGATTTGAGACTTCATCTCAACCTACCCTCACCTTAACTCTTCTCGCACCTGCTGCTTCTTGTTTCTCTGATTTTTCCCTTGCGTATCAAGACTGCAACTCTGCCACGTCTTTCTGATAGCATCTCCTTCTCGCTGCTGCATACCATCACTCTAAGGACTGGTGTTTTCAGAGCCAGTGCAGTCAATTGTCTGCCCAGTCTGCAGTAAAATTGGCTGTGTTCCCAAAGTTGTGAGGAGACTTTGAAAGTCATACCTGAGTCTTCAGAGGCATCTGGGTCATAAGCTGTGCCTGCTCTCAACAGGACAGGATCACAGTGGTTTATGGTTTTCCTGCTCCTTTCCACCCCATTGATCAGGCAGGATTTGGACTACCTCTTCATTCACTCTTGAGGAGCAGGAGACCGTCGGAGATAGGACCTAACATCCACCTTTAGCAGTGGCCAGTGCCAGTTGCTTCAAAGAACTGACTATTTAGCACAACGGCTGCAAGTGCTATGTGATGATTTGGTCTTCCCAGAGCCCTGCTTCAGTCCTGGAACATCCTGGTTTAAGACTAAGGGCAAGAAGTTCAAGGAATGCCTGTAGGTGTTCTCTTTTTTTGATTTGCTCTGTATTTAGTCATGATCTCAGACTGAAAAGGGCTTTCTTGTGTATTATCTTGAATACTTCTGCTGAACTTCTGCACCATCTTAAGCACCTTACCTAAAAGCTGCTTCTTTCTTCCTGCCTATTCTTCAGATTTTCCTGTTACTTATTTTTTTGTCTAAACTCCATAACTGGATATGTTCAAAAAGTAGTGTTGGCAAAAAAATCCCAACCAACATGTAGAAGTTTTTCTGTCAAATCAATTTTCAGTGCAGACTCTGTCAAAAAAAACCCAAATCATGATTACAACATGTATTGGGTGTTTTGATATAGGGCATGCCTGAAGGAGGTTATCCTATATTGTTATAAGTATGTTATCCTATATTCTGTATTTTGACATTTGGAGGTTGTATATTTGGTTTCAGAACGCAGGTGTAGCACAAATGGAAATTCTGTACACACACTGCTACTGATATTTATCCACACTTCTGGAAGCTCAAAGCTCTCTTAATCCACTGTTTCACTCTGCTACTGAATGCCAGCTTCTGTTGCGTACATCCTTTTTGAGGTACATAAAAAACCCAAAGCTCATCTTTAATATCAGTATAAGAGGTGGATTTTATGTTCTGTAGGTTTCAGTCGCTTACTCAGTTGTTATGCTCATATATTCAGTGGTAAACTTTTTATTGTATGCTACAAACTCCTTGAAGGTGTTACTGTTTTGTGATCTGGAAGATCTGCAAAACACTTTTATTTGACATATATCACACCGTGACATTTCTTGTTTCCCCTGGCATGCAGGACTGGTTATTGTATTGACTTGATTATCGGGCATTTGAAAAACCTAATAAAGCACTTCCCAACATCTGTGGAGCATTAGGAGAATTAGTTAATCCTGACATCATGAGATGATAAGACTTTTTGTAGAGTGTTTCCCTGAAATCAGCCTTCATGCTGGAAATAAGTGAAAGCTAATTAAAAACTACAGTTTCAAGCAGGGATTACAGAAACCATGACCGTTTAGCGTGAATGACAATACGGTGAGACATTTCCCTAGCCGGTTTTCATAGCCAGAGCTTATAACTATGAGGCAAGGAGGGTGATTTTCTCTTCTAAAGCAGAATGTTCCCCTGTGCGGTACCCCTCTTGTCCTCTTGCTGGCTACATTTCTCAAACTATTATGGTACTTCTATTATATTTGTATGATAATTTGAATTAACATTAAAAGAAATGGAGAGGGATGAGAAAACCTGGAATAGAACTTGATGTGAATTGACATCTAGCAGCTATATTGATTTATATGCATTGAGAAATATAATCTAAATACAAAGAGAAAGGAGCTAACACCACGTATAACTTCAAATAGGTTATTGTATTGTCTTTGCCTTTTACTTCCCGTATCACTCCTGAAATTTGAAAAGCTCTTTGGCATTCCTGATGTTCTTTTGCTGTCTTAGATAGCAGAGACCTTGTTGCTTCTGGTTTTGAATGAAGTGATAGGATTGATTTATAGAAATAAATAGAATAAATTAACAAATTAGAAAATAGTGGGTTTTGACCAAAGATGTGTAAGTGCTTGGACATTAGTTAATGAGTTTCATGTGCTTATCTAAATGGAGTTTTTTGGCATCCAGTTTGTAGCACTGAGACTGCAAGCTGTGTTCTGATGCTCTGATGGTCAACCAGTGATAGCACTGGAAACGCCCTTTGGTCTGCTTTGGTCCAAAGGCTCTGGATGTTCTGAGCATACGAGTGTCCGTCCCAGGAAAGGACATATCACATACTTCTTTCAGCAGCAATGCTGATTTTGAGAGATGTTGAGCAACTCCTGTCATTAAATTATGGTTAGAGCACTCAGTATTTCCCAGGAATGGCCCCTGGGGAGGGAGAGTGAGAGTGAAGATTCACACCTCTATTTTAGGCAGCATTAGGCAACTAATTGAGTTCTGTTTGATCAAAGTCAGAAGCCTGATTTCCTTACGGAGCCAGCAGAGAAAAATTAGGTACCTTTGGGGATGTGTCTGTCTCAGAATGTCAAAATGCTTCTTCAAGAAACATATCATATAGAAAAGGGCCATTATCTGTAGAAGTCGGGCCTCCACGAGGGTTTTTTGGGGTTCCAAGATTTGTTTAAAGTCTCAAAAATCTTCTCCTATGTAGCTTTCCAAAAGTCAAGGAAAAGAAGTTTTAGAAGCAGTATTCAACCTCCATGCCTTAACTCCCAGTGCAAGTGTAAGACAGACAAACATCTTAATAAAAGATTGATCTAAAATATAGAAAAACAGATCAGTTTTAGGAAGAGGAGTGTAATTTAGCATGCTCTCAGAAGCATGTGGCAGATTTCAGTTGTCACAGCTGCCTTGTGGACTGTCAGCTGTTGTATCTGGGGGGAAAGTGTGGATGTCTCCTGCCAGCATGGAGTGACCAACGCTGGATACTTACATGGAGACACATTAAACCCATGGCAGCCTCTGCTAACTGAGATAGCTGCAGGTGCTGAATTTATTCCAGCAATGGGAAAGTGCAACTTTGAGTAAGTGGATTGTTAATGACGGATTCTTTGGCAGCCCAACAATAGTGCGATGAGATTAAACAGATGTAATGATAATTTGTCTGCAAGTATCCGTTTACTTTCCATTAAAAAATACGGTAGCTCTTCAAGCTGAAACATGGATTTTAAAACAACAAGGGGTCTATAGGAAAAAGAGGTTTTGAAGTGGCAAATAACTATTGGCTAACATTTCGGCTAGCATTAGGCAGCCTATTCTGTTTCTCATTGGCAGCCATGGCTTGGTTGGCGAGCTGAACCACTGTGGGCTCTTTTTCCTTTCATTCTAATTTTGTCTCATCTTGGACGGAGTCCTCCTAGTAAAGGACTTCATATTTGAACAAATTGCTTCTCAGCCTGAACAGCCCAACACAGAAGAGAAAAAATGATCAGATGCTTGTCTTTTTCCCAGAGGGAAGAGCGCAGTGGTCTAACCATCAAGTTTGACACACCTAATCAGCAGTTCAAGCCCTGGCAGTCATTCAGAGGTAGATAATGTAGACTTGATATTTTGGCTGAGGGCTGGATGGTGTAAAGAGTTAGACGTGGGCAGTTTCCAAAGGGAGGTGACAGGAGGTGAAAACAAAATTTGTTCAGTAGTGTAATTTGTTGTCAACATGACTGCTCTGAGTTCGCTGGGTGTTGGGACAGGTGTCTTGTGAACCGTGACATAAGAAAATCCAGAGGAAGGCAGAAAAGAGGCTTAGCTCGTGAAGCTGGTAAGGGCAATCTGCTCTGTGGTCACACAGCCCTGGTTTAACCCCTGCTGAAGATTGTGCTCGCCCCAGCCTGGTCAGGCAACGTTTGCGTGAGATATGTGAGAGGATCTCAGTAGCTTTGACGGTCTGTAGTCAGTGGCAAGGGGTTTTCCCGAAGTGAACCATAAGTGCACCCTGTGATGCTGCAGTCTCCTGCCTGAGGCAGAGGCATGGCTCTAGGCACTCATTGCAGGGACCACCTCTGCCTGTGGCTAGCTAATATCCTATTTGATCCCATAATTATGTACTAGGAGTGCTGTCATTTTTTCCTGCTGACTTCCACAGGGATGGGTTCGAGGCCAAAAATACACAGCCAAGAGTAAAACTGGGCATGTGGCTTCACTTCCATTACTGACAATATCTTGGGACCACTAATAATGCTAACATAGGATTCAAAGTAAGATGGTAAAGGTTGGGTGAGCATGATTGTGCAGCCTCACTCACAAAGATTAGATGCTGTCAAATGGACAAGTGTGTCCTGAGGTGTCAAAATCAGCTGCTGCCCCAACCGAAGGGACTGGAGTGCCACATATACGAGAGTATTGGGTTTCTCATCAATTTACCAGTTAGGCGTTGCCAACTGTGAATTCAGCTCAATCTAATGGAAATCTCTTCCATCTCTGATTTATAAGAGTTGCAGGCACTTCCTTACAAAATATCTGGCATTTAAATTTCGAGGTCATAAATGATTTTCTTATCGTTTAATATTAGCTATAAAATAGCCTTATTTTAATATATTAGTGTAACATTAGCTGTAATCCTCTGAGACCTGCTATTGACTGAAAGTTTGATTTAGGAAAGCTTTTCAGCTTTGGCTTCCTTTTGCTCTTGTTGACATTGGTGGGGCTTTGTCTGATTGTTCATGCACTTAAAATCGGACATGTTCCTGGGATTCTTTTGGCAACCTGTCTGTGAGTAACTTTTATGCCCTGTTAGTTGTATACAAATGGCTTTGTTTCTGAACAGAGGGGTCATTTGACTGAGTGTGAGGGTCAACAGAAAGGATTAGGCTCTTCCAGAGTTTGGATCACCTGATGTAAAGGAGGTGTCTAAGAGTGATTCATTGAAACTGTGTTTTTTCACTCCATTAGACTGTAATGAAGAAGCTCAGATGGAGGGGGAGACATCTGCATTTTACACGCCAAAAATTTAAGGCAAAAGAACATTGCCAGGATCGTGTCAGTACGTAGGGAATCCGGCTTTCGTTCTCAGCACTGTTGCTTATCTCCCAGGGCAGTTTAGGACAACGGGCTAGTGACACTGGAGTTCCTCCAGCACGTTCTCTGGGGAGGATGAGGATACAGTGATTAGGGTTTTCTCTCAACTTTAAAAAACTCAGAAATCAAAATCCTGAAGGTTCCTGAAGGGAAATCAGTGCTTGCAGGGAGAGGTGTGTGTGGTGGGTAGGGCCACCGGAGTCTGTCCGGGGGAGACAGTTGGTAAGAGGAGACAGTGTGGCTGAGAAAGCTTTGCTCCCTGGAGAGCTGAGCACAGACAGGGCATATGGAACCCAGAAAACACGCTGAACCTGTTCCTGAAAGCTGTCAAAAAATGAACGTAGTTTCTAAAATCATTAAAAATGAAGCAAATTCACTCTTCAACTTAACTCTTACAGGCAGCTTCCCCATGTAAGCATGAGGATTCCTCAAAGGGCATGCTCTGATTTCTGTGAACCATGGGGGCATGACACAGTGTATTGGGCACAGGTAGACTTCAAGATAACCTTCAGGAAAATGCGAGTGAAGCTGTGCATTTTGCAGAGGGAGGCATGAATTGCTGAATTTTTGTAGCATGTGCTGGCACAAGGTACTCTGGACTTTGCTCTCACTATCTCTAGGGAAAACAAATCTTTCCAAGAGACTTCAAAACTGCTTTAGGAGAAGAAACATCTTGGCAATACATCAGAGAACACAATGCACCAGGGGCACCTGAACATTCAACTGTAAGTCACAGCTACATTTTACTCCAAAAGAAGGTCACTTTCATAAATTTATAAGGCTGAGCTGATTCCCACGTGGCTTGATGTCCAGAAAAGTCCACAGTTCATCCAGCTGGGACAGGACCAGTACCCACTTGTGTAAGAACAGAAAAGTTGGCAGGTGTTGTCTGTGATCCTCTAGAGAAATGCCAGTTGTACCTTAATGTAATTTCCAGAAAGGAAACTTTTCCTAAGAAAATGCCCATCTGTAATGAGGATCAGTGAAAATGGAGGAGTGCTGACCTTGAGAAGAGCAGCATGTGAGTGAACTTTGCTGAGACATCTCTTACTGCTTGTGCTTGATAACTTTGAGAGGATCTCAGCTGCTGAAGTCCAGGATTATCAAAGGAGGAATGACTGGCATCTTTAAGAGTTTGGATATTGCAGCAGACAAACCATTTAATCCTATTTGTTACAGCAGATTTACCATATTTTGTTCAAGTAATAAAGTTGTTGTGAGAGGAGAGGGGAAGAACTCATTTATTTTGATGAAATAAGGGAGGCAACACGAAGGTCCAAAATACAGCTGCATCCCTATAATGTGAAAAGCAAACTCCAGGAGAAATACGGCCAATACCCACATCTTGTGAGATCCTCTCTGCCGTTCCTGACTGACAGCGCAGCGGCCGCAAAGCCTGATCAGCAATTACCCCTTGTTAGGTGAGGTTGCCTGTAAAGTCAGAGCTTGGGCTGAGGGTGCATGTGATCTGTGAAGGGTGCTCAGGACGAGCGTGGATGTATGACACAGGCAACTGGTCACCTTCTCCCAGAGGGAAGAACCAGGGATGGTACCTGACTGACCGTGCTGAGCCGCAGGGAACTTGAAAGCACAGAGGGTATGTGCTTGCGGGAGGGCCCAACCACTGGCAGCAGCCTTTACCTGCAACAGTGTGACAGTTCTGCTGCTCTGGATGGAGTTATTTTGGCTTAAGTGCTGCGTGGACACTTCATTAGAAGCTGCTTGGTGTGCAGGAGAACCAATGCGAGGACTCTGCAGAAGAGAAAAAAACATTTAGATTTACCAGCTTGACTCACAAGTGGCAAAACAGGAACAGCGATTAAACTCTAATCACAGGAAAACAAGAACTTATCACACAGCATTAGACCTAGATTTCTCAAGGCAGCAAATCCAATACGCTACTTTAGAGGGAGATGAAGCCACAGATGCACTGCTTCCTTCAAAAAATGTGCTGAGGCAATTGAAGTAGTTGCTTGTCCTGCCAAAGCAAAAAGCATTCTCTCTTTTGCATGAAAACTAGAGACTCTTGCTTTATCTCATCTGCCTAATAAACTCATTAATTGTAAGGCTTTTAGTTAATTTAAGGTTCTTTGTAAGGGGGACTAAATTCTGAGACTAAATTCTATGTTGCCGTAATTCTGGCATCACATCAACGTGGGTGTTATGGTGGCTACGTAATGCTTACGTTAAAAAAACTGCAAGCTAAACAGAAAGAAAAAGAAATTAAGTTAATTATAACAAAAAAAGGTGTCAGCTCTGTAAGATTCATCAGGTTGCCCTTCATAATAGAAAGAAGCCACAGACGTGGAGGAACATACACAGGACGTTTTGATCTTTAAAAGCATTCCCACTGTATCATAGGCTAGAATCATCGAATGGTTTGGGTTGGAAGGGACTTTTCAAGGCCATCTAGTCCAACCCCATGCAGTGAGCAGGGACATCTGCAGCCAGAGCAGGGTGCTCAGGGCCCTGTCCAGCCTGACCTGGGATGTTTCCAGGGATGGGGCATCGACCACCTCTCGGGGCAACCTGGGCCAGGGTTTCACCACCCTCCTCATGAAAAATTTCTTCCTTATAGGAGGAGGTATGCTCGGCAGGAGATGGAGATGGCATGTGCAGTGACTGGGACACTGGTGGGAGGAGGGTCACCATGCTAACACCAGAGAGCCAGCTAGGAATGAGGCCCTGGGACTGATGGGAGCTCACATCAGGGAGAGCAGCACATTGAGGGTTGGTGGGAAGAAAAACAGGTAGGAAAGGAGAAAACTTCATTGCAGCTTAGCTTGACTTGCACCAATTTTCTAATTATGTTTAAAAAGCACTTAAGTAAGTGTGATGAAATTACGTGTTCTGATCTACTGCATAGTTGGATGAATTCATAAAGGTGTATAAAATATTCCCTGTAACAAATGAAAGGGGAGTGGTAATTCTGGAGAACAAAATTACATGAGAAGGAGGTAATTGCACATAATCTTACACTGGATAATAGTACCTTAAACATGGTTATTGGGATGTAAAAGTCAGTAAAAGAAATGTTCAAGTTTTTGAACAGGTCTCCTGAGGTAGAAGGAACCAGATCCCAGAAAAAGTGGTAATGTGTTACAGAGTAAATTCTGCACTCTTCTGCCTGGAGTAGTCCGTTGAGCACTGCACATCATGGGGGCTAGAGAAAGAAAATCCTGCTTGTTTATACAGGGTGAGATGTACAAAGGAGATCATACATGATGGAAAGCATCACTGCGGAGCTGAAATCCTACGGCCCCGGGGCAGAGTCCACAGTGCTGATCGGAGTACTGGCTGTAGCCAGTGACTGGTAGATACAAAATTTTCATTCTGTGGACAGGAATGGAAATCTTCAGCCTAGTGAGTGCTTTTAACTTCTCACCTTCAGAGTCAAACTCACTTCTATAAGTGTATACTTGTACATGAATCTCCAGGTTTTTTCTGGCACAGTGGAAAGGATGGATTTTGGTTGAGGAAGGCAGCAGGTTTTAGTGGAGAAAATGTCTGTGGAAAAAAGCCCGTTGGCAATAAGCCTAAAAGTAAACCCAGGGCTGATTTTTAATCTCCACTGCAGGATCTACTGCAGTTTTTAGGATCTGGATCTGACTTGGAAGACCTTCCCTAGGGCTTGGCTCTGGGGCTCTAGGCAAAAACTCAAGACTTTTCCATAGCCTAAGGGCAGTGGGCAGCTGAGCAACTCAGGCAGTTGGAGCCCAGCTTGCCATGTCAGGATGCTGTGACTGACTGGGCAGTTGTTTGTCCTAAGGCCCAGATTTGGCTTTACTGGTCTCTGTATCCCCTTACTTCCCAAAAGATCAACGATGATTAGTTCCACTGATGTGGAGCCTGTTTGTTTTAAGGCACACACCAGCCTTTTCTCCCTCAGGAACTGCATTCAGATCAAAAGCAAAAAAATAAAGAGTTTAGTGGTGAAAACCTGCTCACCCATTTGTGAAGCTCATCAACCCCCAGTACACAGTGCAGCACAATTTGCAGTCTGCTCCTGAAGAAGCTGAAGGCAAAAATAAGAGAGATCACATGTCAGAAGAAAGCACAGCGCTTGCCTATTTTCTGCTTGGTTCACATCAGTTCTGTTTGTCCTCCACAAACATTTACTCAGAAGTTGGAAAAAGAACACGATTGCCATATAACTCTGCCGGACAGCTGGAGAGAGAACGGCTGCTTCTAATACTGTCTTTGCTCATTGTTTACTTTCATGTGTAATTCGGCAAGACTTACTATGTTTTCGCTACTAGAACACATGCAAAAGTTAAATAGAAAACCAAGATACAGAACATGCAAACTGTGATGCAAAAGCTCTCCGTGACACCTTCAAACAGCTGAGCTGCAATGCCATGGTTGGACCAACAGTCCTGTTTACTCTTTAGCCTGAGACTGACCGATCCAAATTTTATATGTCTTTTTTATAAATTAGAAAATTTGCCTGTTTCACCCTGAACATATGTTGCTCTTCAGGCTTCACATAGCACATAAAGTCACGTGCTGAGTGATAGCTTCCAGTTCAACGTGCGGTACTCTTGGTCACATAGACTTCCACCCACAGACATTCACCATGCTTTGAAGTCAAGAGTGCTGTTTTTCAGGAAAAAGTCTTCTCCCCAAAGGACTGGTAGAATCTCAGCGAGAAACTCCCATCTCAATGTGGCTACAAGTTGTAAGTAAGATTATCACCATATGTTGCTCTGTGTGTTCAAATAGAAAGGGTCTTGGACACATACTGGCAGAAGTCTTGGTTATGTTTTAAAACAGAAGCCTGCGTTTGCTCAGCTTGCTATTTCCTTGGAGCCAAATCCATATTTAGAGTTAAGACTTTTTTGTATTTGTAAAATTAGGCTTTGCAGGATGAAAAGTGTTTGTGCTACATGAGCAGAGACTCAAGGAAAGGCTGATCTTGAAAGGCCAGTTTTTAGAAACAGGTTGTGAAGCGCTACTTTGGAGCTCATGCTGAGAACAGTGTTGTTATGTGGCACTGCAGAATTACAGAATTGCGTGTTGGAGCGTGCCAGGAAAGCAGAAGGGAGAAAACCCATCCCCAACTACAAATCCCTTTCAATAAGGGCTGCTCTCTTTTAACCTTCATGATAATGGACCAGATGCAACTTATCATGCAGTTATCTCACCCTGCAGAACACTTACTGAGAACAGAAGATGGAGCAAAGCTGTTCAGAGAAAATCCCTTTGTGCATCTGTGGGAGCCCAGAGCACGGAGGTGTCTGACCACCAGTAGAAGGTCATCATTGTGAGAGTTGCGTTGAACACTCAGGCTATATTTTTGGTGCATGTGCAGAAGTAGCGATGGTGCTACTTAGAACAGAGAAGGCAGGTCACAGAGGAAGTGAGGAGAAAAAAAATACAAGAATATGAGCAAAACCAGGGAAAACAGCAGGGGCAAATTGCAGGCAAACAGCGAGGAGTACCAGAAACACACTCTTTGCAGAAAGGGATGTCTTGCAAAGCCAGAGCAGAAGATTCAGTGTATGAAAGCTCCTGGGGATGGCAACCGGAGCACCTTTGAGAGCAGGGAATGGTGAGGGTGGTGGAGCAAGGTCAGCCCGTTGCAACGAACATGAGGAATAGGGTGGCAGGGTGCCTTTCCCAGGGTCTTTGATGCCCTCATTCTGTTCTTGCTTTGTAGTCTGGCCTGGGTAATTTTTTAAGAGAAACCCCCCATGGGCAGGTAATGAAGGCATTTCCAGGAAGACTTGGGCCAGTGGAAATTCACTCAGTCAGTTAGTTGTCTGAGCTCCTCGGCTTTCATTTCCTACCCAACATGTGCTTTTCCAGCAGCCAAAAAGTTACTGAAATGTGTTTGGCAGCTTGGTATGTTCCGCTTGCAGAAGTGGGTGGAGAGCGGCCAAGTAAGCTGTACAAGGTTGGGGTTCCTCAGCTGCTGGCAAGGCTTCTGCTGCTGTGGGGACCACAGTTTGACCTCAGGCATGACACGCTCTGATTAAGACAAAGCAACGATTGCAGGCTGAGCATATTGGTTTGCTGGTTATTTTAAATTATTCTTGCATAAAGTCACGCTGAATTGGAAAGTCAGAATCCCAGAAGAAAAACATCCGAGCTGCAGACTCCTGCCTGGGAATTGAACCCTGTTTCCCCTGAGGTATGCCTTATGTAATGCTGGAGCTGTTGATTCTCACTTAGCCAAAACTCACGCTCAGGAGAAGATGCAGCCAGTGCCACCACCGTGGCTGCATGTCCTTTCTCTGCAGGAGAAGGCTGCCCGGCCCTGGCTGATGAGCACCCTCCATCCCGCCTTCGTGCGCGCACGCGCAGCGGCGCCGCAGCAGGGTGTCCTCCCTCACAGGCGGTGCGTGGGGCCCCACGGGGTCTCAGCACCCGGCTCCCAGGCGTTCAGCGCTTGTCGACTGCGACAGGTTATCCCAAAACAGCCCAAGAGCTCCTCAACGTTGATTTACCCTCATAGACCCAGCTCACTTGCTGCCTGACGGCGACTGGGAGTGCTCAATCCTCTTGTCTTAACATTTCACCCCAAATTATGGATTTTCTGGGCTACATCCTGCATATTCAGTGCTGTATTTAGGCTGCTGTTCAGCCACCCCTAAAGTTTAATATAGCACTGTATATATAAAATTTAATTTTAGCTGTATCCTCAGCCCTGCTACTTCTTGCTTCGGAAGCATTGGTGCCGATCCGCAGCTGCGGGCTCTTCCCAGGTCTCGCTGGCTTGTGTGGTCCAAGCCTACGGTTTTGCTTTCTGATTCTCTCCTCTTTAGATTTTTTTTTTTTCCCCTCAAATCACAGAATCTTTGGGTTGAACGGGACCTTTTGGGACACTCCCGTCTTCCTCGTTCAAATCAATTCTCTGTCCCAGGAGAATTGTCTGGGTGGATTTCTTGAACCTTGGAATTCGCGCAGGCTGGTAGAACAGCCGGAAAAATCCAGCCGCGGTGGCTTGAGGGTCTTCGGGGGGAGCTGAGGACACCCCACGGCGGGGAGCGGAGGGGAGGGCGGTGGAAGCAGAGGGGTGCTGCGGGAGCGAAGGAGAACGAGGGGGGGGGGAAGGAGAGAAGTGCCGGGCAGGGGCGCGGTTCCCCCAACGGCCCCCAGAGGGCGCCCCCGCTCCCCTGCGGGGCGCTGCAGCGGCGGCCCCGGCCCGGCCTCCCCCGGCGCCCCGGCCCGGCCCGGCCCGGCCTCCCCCGGCGCCCCCGCCCGGCCCGGCCCGGCCTCCTCGCCCGGCCCGGCCCCCGCGGCGCCGCCCCCGTGGCCGCGGCGCTGCAGGTCCGGGCTGCCAGGCTGCGGGGCGGCAGCGGCCCTTCCCCCGGCGGCTGCCTGCGGCTCTGCCCCGCTCCGGCTTTTCCTTCGCGCGCACCGGGGCTTGCTTTTCCCCTAATGTTTTTATTTTTAGATCTATTTTAAATTTGCACGGCGCTGGACATGGAGCCGCCGCGACTCTTTTGACGCACGCCGGACGGCTTTTTTGGCTTCCCTCCCCCCCCCCCCCCCTTCCCTCTGTATGGTTTTCCAGCGGTGGGAGGACCCTTCCCCATCCTTCCCCGTCTCCTTGAGTTAGTTCCCTACACGCTCGGGAGCCCCGGAGCCTCCTGGACTGAATGCAACTTTTTTTCCTCCCTCCGCACCCCTTCCCCCTTTGCTGATCCCTGTCAGCAGGGACCGAAAAAAAAAAAAAAAAAGCAGCCCCGGCGAAGAGGAGGAGGAAGGGGCTGTGCGTGCATGTGTGGTTGCTGCTGGTGCTCAGGACCCGAATCTGTAGGTGTGTGTTGAAATATGGAGAATAGTCTTGGATGTGTTTGGGTACCAAAGCTGGCTTTTCTGCTCTTCGGGTTTTCTCTGGCGAGCCTGCATCCTCCAGCCTCCGGTAAGTCAGCTCTGCCTCTTTTCTCTTTGCGCTCCGGGGCGATTTTTCTCCGCATCCCAAAGCAATGTGCCCGTTTCTCTTCTGCTAATGGACTTTTCTCGCCCTCCGCAAGCACGATTTGGGGTTGTGTGGTTATTCTTTTTTTGGGGGGTTGTTGTTGTCGTTCGCTAGTGTGAGCTTTCCCATCACTTCCCGCAAATGGGAAAGGGGGAACCGGGGTTAGAAGCGCCTTGCGCAGCCTTGGAGAGAAAGGGCAGCCCTGGAAAGAGGAAAATCCATGGAAAAGAAAGGAGAAATGTGGCAGGAGGTGGCATAATAGGTGTGTGTGCCGTGGCGGTGGTAGGGTTAGTTCCCCTTCTCTTTTGCACCTGATCCCGCTTGCGACTGGGTACCTTCGCCTGTAGCCGTTCGGGTCTGTGTGCTGAAACCAAGGGAAGGGGTTGCCTGTACCGGGGAAGGGAATAAAAGCAGCGGAGGAGTTAGCAAGGCAGAAAACGCAGTTATCTGCAAAGCATCTTCCAACTCTGTTAGGCTGCGATTCTTTGGGGCTGCACCTCTCTCGCCGCACTTGGCAGGCACGTTTTCTAATTAAAGATGGTAAAGGCGGTTGTGTGTGGCACCGCGGTAGGGAAGGAACGCAGGGAACTGAGAGGCGATGCTCCCGGGCTACTGGTGCGGGAGGTGGAGGAGGGCTCGGCGGCACGGAGATTCGAAAAGAAAGAAAAGAGAAATGGGAGCGTGAGCCAAGAAGTGTTAGGAACTAAGAAAGTGCAGCTTTGATTTGCGGGAGGCTGCGGGTGTGAGTGCATGGTGGAGGGAGATGCGTGCAGGAGAATATTATCCTCCAGCGCTCGTTTAATTTTCCCTAAAAGAAAACGAAGAACACTTCTGTAGGAGAAACCTGGGGACGGGGGGAGTCTGGAAAACACAAAAAAGGATCCGAGCACACATCTGTGCACGCTGGTTTCGCCGCGGCGACAGAGGAACAATGGGAACCAACTCCCCGCACCGCGCACGCCGGCGCTGAAGCCGGTTTTTGTGACGGGGAAGGTGCCGCATGCGAAGCCGTTTGCGAAAAGACCCTCAGCGTCTCCTGGCAAAGCGCAGGTGATGGAGGCAAACGGCAATCGCCCGCGGAGGCGGCGCTTCCTTTACACAACCGGCCGTACCTTCGGCTCGTCCGGGTTTTGGGGAGTTAGCGAGTAAACTGGAAGGTGTTTCCCTGCCAAACCAGGAGGTTTCTTTTGCGTGCGCCCGCGTGCGTGCGTGTCCCCAGCATTGTCCTCTGCGGTTCCTCGCGTGGAAGGTGGGACGCGGGCAGCCGGAGCAGGGTAACGAATAGCTGTCTCTCTTGCCTTTCCAGCTTAAAGGCTGGGAGATGGGAGACATGGCAGTGATCCTCCTTCGTGAAAGATGATTGACTTGCAGGCTCCTTTGCTGCCAAAGGAGGGGATGGAGCGAGAGCCTCTGTGTGTGAGTGCCTGAGGAACGAAGGAAGCCGGTTGCTGTGTCAGGGGCCAGACATGCTACAAACCCACTGCTCCCACGGCGCGGTGCGGGCGTCAGTATTGTTTTGTGGTCCGTGGAAGAAACAGCCTGTTTTCCAGCTGCACATATGGGTTGCATTTCACACCCCGTCTATGATACACAGGTGTTTATTGCACTGATTTTGAAGGTGGCATCTCTGCGCTGCACCCAGTTCCTTACGCTGCGCTTCACAAGCTGTAAATGGGCAAAGTTTTCCCAGCGTGGCAGCCTTGGGGACTGTCATGAGTTTGCACTTTCCTGAGCACCCCTGTTGCCATCCCAAGTCAGCCAATAAAACTGAATAAAGCAGATCTTGCCCCTCTTGGGCAAGTCTGTGGCCTCTGCTCGCTGGCCATGACGTTTCCACTCCACGCGCGAGCTGGCACGCTGTGGGCAGGAGGTGCGGGCGGCGCGCTGTGCCTGGCACGGTCCCTGCACAGCAGGGCATGGGCAGGCATCAAGTGCTGCTAACAAAGGGCTCCCCGAGATGCTACACAACGGCACCGGCTCCTCTCTTGCTCCCTGCCCAAAGCCCAGAGCTGCCGTGGGTGTGCTCAAAACTTTGGTACCGACGGGCAGCGGCACGTCCCCGCGTGGGCAGGGACACGCCGCTTCTGCGCCAGAGTCCAGTCCTGTGCCTGTCGTTTGCCATTGTGTGTGAGAGGCAAAATATTTTGGGGGATGAGACAAGAAGCAAAGCACAACATTGGACTTTTTCTGGTTAAAAATGTGTCTATGTGGATGGAAGAACAGATGACGGGCATTTTGGAAAGAGACCATGGAAGATGTGTTCCTGATAAAGGCAGACATAAATGATGTAGTGTTTGATCATTATGGTGCTGTGTGGTTTGTTTCATGTATGTATTAAAGTAACCATAAAATACCTTCCTTTTTTTTTAATCTGTAGGTGGGAATTTAACTCAATCTTAGAGGTTTTTTTGTGAAGGGCTCCTGCATTTGGTGTCTTTGACTCCCACTAGATCTTGGTGAGAAATTCCGTGTTAGTGCAGCATGTCAGAGCCCAGCGATGTCTGGGTACTATGGCAATCACTTCTGTGAGTGGTGCAGTATAAATCACCAGTGACCTGTCACAGCATCCATTTCACATGCGCTGCAGTTGCCCTCTGTGTTACGAGGTTTGTGAGCCACCACAGGTATTATAGGAGCGGGTTAACCACCGTGCGCTCATGAGAGTATTTTTAAATGAAGAAATGAGCTTAGTTGAGGATGAGCAATTTACATTTCAGTATTCGTCGTCTTTCTATAGTTTCTTGAATATTTTTGTATCCAGCTTTTTTTGATTTATGTCTTTTTGTCCTCACTCCCCCCTTCTCCCGTATGGACACGAGACCAATGCTGGCTTCAAATACACAGTCAGGAATGTTTGTTTTCAATGGGATGATGCCAAGTGTAGTGATGTCCAGATTTCGTACTTGGTTCATTTATCCTGGACTGCTACTCCCTTGTCCTTCCCACTACAAAATGTAGTGTGAAAGGTCTGTTCCAGGGCCCAAGGCCTTGTATTTCTCTGTTTGTCTGAACCCGTCCTTGATTGCCTGTTTTACGCTGGGACAGTAAGATCTTTGGGGCAGGACTGTAAGGGCTTGACTCTGCAGATTCACAGCAGGATCATGGTTCACAGTGAGGGCTTCCAGGATCAAAATGATTAATAATTATCTGTGCTTCTCAAACTTAGAGAAGAAAACCTGTGGGACTGCTTGTTCCAGATGCAGCTTGCAGTCCAGGCAAGTTCTTCACATCACCCAACCAAGCTGAAGTTCAGAGCTAGTGCACTGACCTTGCTGTTAGCATTTCCCTGGAGCAGCCCGGGTGGAGATGGAGGAGCAAGTGCTGCCTTCTCCCAAACCACTCAGGCTTTCACTCCACTGCCAAGGAAGCAGAGCGCCTTGTTTTGCATCCCCGTGCTGTCTCACATTTTGACTGGCAAAAGACTGGTGCTGTACGTGGGCTGGATTTCCCAGTAGCCTGTTGTTAACACCATCCTGCAATAATCTGGGTTCTGCCTGAGCTCGGTCCCTGAAGCGTGTGTAGCATGTGATGCCTAGGTTGGCCTCTTCTAATGGGAGACTGCTGTCAATCCAGTGATCTGACAGCTAAAATAACTCTTTCAGAGTCATTCATCAGATGCTCAGCACTTGGATTTTCCACCAGATATCCTTTAGAGGGCCAGTATTCATTTTTTAAATGTTATTTTTATGAGATAAAATAATGCCACGAAATCGAATGTTTCCTATGTGCCTGCTTGCATGGCATATCCAGCTGCGAGGATAAAACTCTTCAGTGGGTTTGCACCTCCGTTCTTGGTGGAAAAGATTGTTGTAGAGACTTCAGCTAACATGCTAATGTGAGTGAGCTGTGAAAGAAGTTTGCCCTTTCCTGATATTTTAACATCTCACCAGACTAAAGCCCACTGGTTCCCTTCCGAGCCAGCCTAAGAGACAGCTTAGCTGTGCCGCTGCACAGGTGTAGGGACACGCAGACCCGAAGGCTACACACGAGCCTCAGGTTCTCGCCTCGGATTTGCTATCGCAAATCGCTCGATTGATGCAATTTACAGAAGTTAGTTGCTTTGTGTATTGAACGAAGTGGTTGTAAAAGAAGCTGATGCTCCAAGAGGGGACCACGTTTTCACATGCCTAATTTTCCCTTCTGCTGAAATGGAGATCTGTAACGGCATGAGTCAGCGCAGCCAGTCTCTTTGTTGTAATACAAATGGATGGAAATTTCTTAAAACGTTGGCCTTGCCTGAATAAAAAGTATACTGACAAATTCCACTGAGGCTTTCATGATTAATTAACTAAAGGCAAAAAAATTCACTTGCTCTGTTAAAATTATCCCTTGGGTGCAACACTGACCTAAATTTTTTATTTCCATTGGAATCCAAAGTAAACATGCTGGCCCTGTCCTCGTTTCCCTTACATCGCTCTTACGGCAGCCGTGGTGCCCCGGGCTGGACGGAGGTGCTCCTGCCCGGCAGCAAGAGCATCGGCTTGGGTGGCAGCACCCAAGTCTGCAGGGTGCAGAGCGGTCCCCACTCCTCTGGAAGGCATCCGCCACCCAGGTGCTGTTTGCTATTCCCAGAGTCTCTGAACACCCATTAATTTGACCAAGGGAATTCCTTTCTCCATGCTCGCCTGAAAATTCATCTGCCAAAAAATCAGTGCCACCAGGTTCCTCATCTGGACTGTGAGGTTGTGCTGCAGGCAGAGCTGAGCTCAGGTGGTTTGCAGAGAACTGGCTTCAGTACCGATGTTTATGCCATTTTGTGTCAGGCTCCCTGGAGAGTGTTTCTGATGTTCACTTTGAAGAATTTCTTCTCCTATGTGTTAAAGTGTTGCTGATTCTGGTCCTTGTGAAATAAATCTACTTCATGTGTCCGTTATCTATCTCCTCCTCCCCATCCCCTTCTATAAACTTCACGGTCTATTTTACCACTTCCGTTGAAAAGCAACAGCGGTCTCCTCTGCAAGATAAAAGATGCTTGATGTTTGGGAATCCTTTTTTAAGACAGGTGGGGAGCCTGGGGCATCTGAGATTTGCTCCTTTGGGTCTTCTGCAGAGACTCCTGTAAGGAAAACTATCAAACTGTGGAAAGCGATGACTGAAAGCAAAGTGTATCTCCTGATTTCTGACAGTAAATTCACTGTTAAAATAGAGTATATTATTTCTGAAAGGTAACACATCAGATAATTGTAAACCTAGCAGAATTGTTTCTTTCTGACAACATTTCTG
This sequence comes from Phaethon aethereus, assembly GCF_964289735.1. NCBI lineage: Eukaryota > Metazoa > Chordata > Aves > Phaethontiformes > Phaethontidae > Phaethon > Phaethon aethereus. The sequence goes on along the minus strand of NC_138577.1, from coordinate 3,029,480 downwards.
AATTTCAGCTTTGATGTGAAGGGCTACAGCTAAATGGGGCTGATGACAGAACATCTCGCTTGAGAGTTTGAAGGTATCTGCACTAGAAAGAAAACTGAATTCTCAGAGAGGCACGACAAACGCACAGTTAAATGTCTCAATTTCTGTCTTGGTTGATGGCAGTCATTTGTCGATGGTAATGCCAACATGTGCTGTAATTTTATAAATGCTCTGAAGTATCAGAATACATTGAAAACTACTCTAAATTGCTGCCCAAAGTTTCAGCAAAATATTGGTTGTCAAACAGAGAAGTTGAAGGAATAGTATCTTCCTGGAAATTGTGTTACTGGCTGAAAAATGGGTATCTTCTCGCCCTGCGAAGTGGAGTTTAAAACAGGGACACTACTGATGTTTGGATGATTTTGTTTACTTTCATGGTGCTTTATGTACAATCGCTTCACTGGATTGATCATGTGCACCCAGCCCATGTCACACTCTCCTGGGCCGGAGGGCTCACAAGGCTCCTCCTCTCCCAGCTTGGAAAGAGAAGGTGAACAACCACCAATGTTGTCGTTTCCAAAGTTTTGATACCAATTTCCATCTGTTTTGGGAAACAGCATCCTGATTAGCTGAGAAGTTTGACTCATTAAAACAGGTAGAGTCATTCTCTTCTGGGGTCTTACAACAAGAACAAAGGGTGACAAAAATGGATACAGTGTAAAATAAAGGTACTTGAAATTACACAGAAAAACTTCTGCTTTGTGCACATAGCTTCCTGGACAGTGAAACAACCCCAACCACCAACGCAGGTATTTATCAGAACATTTGGTTTAGTTGGAGAGGGTAGAGTAGCTGGACGCTTCCTGCAACACTGTGTTACGAAACGCAGAATTTATCCAAATCCCAGAGGTGGTGCTTGCACGACGTGGACGTACGGTGGGATGAGGATGTACCATGGGAGGTGAGGCTGCTCGTTGGGGAGTAGATGGAGAGCTTTATAAATTGCAAGGTTGTGACTCTTTTGAGAGGCTCTGTAGATTAGCTGAGCTAAGGTCAGCTCTTCAATCACCAGAAGTGCTCTGCAATGAATGACAGTCTCCTAGTTCGTATTTTTATCATTTATATATAATAATAGTTTCACAGCCTGGTGTCCACGTTCTGTATACCCTGTCAGTCAATGGAGGCTTCAGATGTTGTGCTGACAGGGACTGTGTTTTGTCCTGCACAGGTGAGGAGCTACATTTCTGTATTCCCAGGTTGCCTTTGCTTATTGCTTTTCTTTGTTCCCCTCAATATCATAGCTCTGTTCTTGCCTCCTAGTTCTGAAGTTTCTGTTTACTCCCACTGCATATCTTCCGCTGTCTTCACAATTGCCCGATGCTTGATCAAATCTCAGTGCAGCACTGCAGGTATGGACTGTTTTGGTAGAAGTAGCAGCATGGTTACTCTTGGATATGGGTAGTTTCTACAACGAAGGATTAAGAAAGTAGAGGGATTACAGCATTGTAAATTAGACTGAAGGTAACTATTATTTTACAGTTCTCTGCTTGCTCTCGGGTACACTGAGTAGAGAGAGATTGTCATAAAAAATAGGGGCACAAAGTTTGTACCCTCTGTCTGGCTGGTCACAGATGTGAGTCTCAAGGCAAAGCAACTAGGGAGAAGTCCTCACTGGAGTCCTCTGTATGATACACTTGTGCACGTGCTTGGGATCTTGTGGCCAGGATGGGAACAGATAATGTTTCCACTCGAAGAGGAATCCTTTGCTCATTTAGTCTGTTCTATTATAGTATGGACAATCCATATAACTTCGCCTTTTACCTTGCAGAGCCATGACGGGCTGGAGAACATACTTTCTCCCTTGGCATAGCTGACTGCATTCATTGGGTCGCTTTTTGCTTGCTTGTTTTTCCTTTGTTTCTCATTTGAATTTGCTTGGCTTTGGTTTCTTGCCACTGGTTCTTCCTGTGCCTTTCCCCACTAAATTAACAGTGAATTCTCACTGAGAAGGTATGAAGTACAGTGAAGACACATCTTCATATCCTTTCTGACCAGCTGAACAGATTGATCCTGGATGGATGCTCCGGTGCTGCCCTGAAGGCCCAGGCAGCCTGATCTGCCTGTGCTGCTGCCTGCGCAGCCAGAGCCTGCGCCTGTCCCTGGCACATCCCATGCCGATAGCTGTGCTGCGGGCCGGAGCAATCCCAGGGAGCCAGAGGTGGTTGCTGTTGGCACAGCTGAACACCGACCTCATAAATATTTTTTTTAGAGACTTAGTCCGGGTTCCTTGTCCCTTTTTCTTGGAGTGTATTTTGAGGAGGAACATAAAAGTGCCCAGTAGCCAAATCTGCTTCAGCAAATCTGAGAAATCTTGGTTCAAAAATTGTCTGAAGGCTCGTGCCTGTGTTAACAGTGTGACCCGCAGCTAAACTGGTGGGCATTTTTGCCTGGCTCTCAAGCATTGAGAGCAGTAATTAGACGAAACGTGACAGCTCTGGACAAGGTCAATTGATATAATTGCATAAAGTGTTTCTTTCTAAAGGCAGGACTCCCCAAAGCGTTGCAATTAAAAGCTGAAGGTTGCTTCCCTAGGAGTGGAGTTGACTTATGACCAAGGAGTGGGCTACCTCGGGGCTGGCAGCAGGTGCCGAGCAGAGTTGGGTGTTTCATCCTTAGCCCACAGCTACCCAAAAGGGCTCATTCAGTGTGGAGTTCATGCATGGACCTCCTTCCCCAACTCTCTCTCGGACACTCTTCCCCTCACGAGCCAAAGACTAAAAAGTATTTTAAAAGCATTCTTTTGAGTTTCTATCCACAATATTCACTCCTTTTTCCCTCTTAGAAGCATCAGGGGAAGAAGGCAGTCATTGAAAAAGGCTCTGAGGGGCCTTTGTCCATATTTTCTTCCTTATTTTTTTCTTCTCTGCCTTCTGATGCTCATAAGAGGAAAAAAGCCCTTAAAACTTTCCCTCTACTTTTCCCTGGTGCTGAAGACATGCAACAGGCTGTGGATGTGGTAAGACCCAAATGCACCAGCCTGTTGACTGCTGGAGCAGCAGTATGTTTTCTTGCTCAGAGAGAGGGTTTTGTTGTCATTGTCTTGGTGGCAGACACTTGTGTTAGATCCCAGGGAAGGACCGATGCAACTTCTCTGTAGGACTGTAACTGGTAACTGTGGTTTTGGCTGGATTTTGTGCTGAACCACCTGCAGAATGGCCTGAGCAAGGACGATGGAGGAGGGTGGTCCAGCAGACGGGGGTGTGTATTTCAGGAGATGGCTGTAGGTGGCATTTCATGTGTATATACATATTTCATACACTTGCAGTCATGTGGGTTTTTGCCCATATTAATCAAATACTGTAAATCTCATACTCATTTTCCAAATGTCATGGTGCTTGTGTTTCTCTCATCCAAAATGAAAATCCTTTTCCCTAGTTAGTCCCTCCTTTATTCTATTATAGATGCTGCTGACTGTGCTATTGGTGTGACTGGTTTTCCTAATACCCTAAATGTTGTTTGTAAATTTGGCAAGAAGGCCCACGATCCCCCATTCTGCTTTGGAAGGAAGCTTGCTACATGGTTTTCTGCTTAGAAGATTGAAAAGGTTTAGATGAATTATTGAAGAGGAGTCTGTCATACATATAAAAGTAGTTGATGGTCTTAGATTTAGACTTCGCTGTGGAAAAGGACATTGGGATTTTTATGTATCCGTTTATGGGGGCTCCAGACCTTGTTATTTGCCCTGGACGCAATGAATACTGTGTCCTCCTGTGTGAGGAACAGCATGAAGCGAGTTAAAAAATTAACTGCATCTGGCAGCTCTTGGTTTGCTGTTTGTGATTGAGAAGTTGCAAAACGGAGAGGGTTTCATAGTGCTGGATAGTATCAGAATGGCTTTTCTTAGCATCCACAGAGCTTTATAAATGTAGAAATTTTCTGTGCCTGTGACAGAGACACCAAAAGGGGCTCATAGCTCCCATGGTCCAAGTGTTGATAGGGCATTTAGCAAACCAGCAGTGTAAGGATCACTTAGAAGGTATCAATGCGTAAGATTTTAAAGTGCTATAGGACTGAGGGTGTTGTACATGCAATGCTTTTTGAAAAAATTGTGGGATTTTATGTTTTTATATTTCCAACTGGCTGTTTTTGACATTAAAAGTAAGGGGATACTCAGTTTGTGGAAATTAAAACAACTGTGTGCTTTGGAATAGCAGGTGTGTGTTATAAGAAATATATTCAGTTCTGGCAGAGACTATTACACATGGCAGCTTGCTGTGATCTCCCTCTCACACAAGTGTTATTTATTCTTTGTTTTCATTAATCTGAAATAAAGGTCATCTGGATGAAAGATTCAGGAGAAAACTGGATAAACAGCTGTATTTCCATACTGCCCACACAATTCTCTAAGCCCACAGTAATGGAGAATGAATCAGGGTTTTTTTTAATCCATCAAATTTTAATGATTTAAACAATTATAGAAAGAGAGAGAAAGGTGATTTCAATACATTAGGCCAGATTCTCAACCTGAATAAATCTTCACTGACTTCTATGGAGACATATTCACATCAACAAAATCCTCCTAACACAATTTGTTGTCGATCATTTGCATTCCTTATGTGCTCACACAGACACTGATTCTCTGCAAGCAAATAGCTTTGCTATAGCAGGTGTATTGATATTAAAAGGGTTGTTAACATCTCTCCAGAGGGGGATATTCTGTTACCAGTAACTCTATCAAGCTTTTCCATCTGTGTAGGGAATTTGTCAGAAGCTGGTGTTATGTTATTAAAAGTATTAGTTATCTCTTGATTTGTGTCTAATTGAATTACATCATTAATAGAACTCAATTACAATCAATGGAAAATGATATCACCGCAAGGACAGTGGCCACTCGAGGTTGTGAGTAATGCTTTGTGCTCAACCAACCAGTCACAAATGGGGCAGCGCCATGACTTTCTTAATGAGCAAATTTTCCGATCCCGACCGAGGGGAGGTTTCCTACTTAAATGGGCATGCTGGCTTGGAGCCACCCCAATCCCTTGGCACCGTCGCTTCATTGCAAATTGTTTTTTTGTGAATCAAGTATGAAATGGTTTTAATCTCAAACATGCCTTAAAATTATACTCTGGCTTGCTTCCCTTCCCCCCCCCACCCTGCCCCCCCAATGCTCCTTACAGAAGATTAATCGGTCTTCATCACAAATGCTTGAAGTACTGTGGAGCGAGGCCATCAACGGAGAGTCGCAGGGTGCATCCCTGTGTGTGCCGATTCTGGGCTGTTGGTGTTGTGTTGTTACTCTTCCTTTTCATGCAAGAGCTTGCAGAACATCCCAGGAATGATAAATGCATCCGTCAATAACTACAAAACTAGCTAGCTTTCCACAGGCACCAAACCCATGAGACTCGGGAGAGCAAGCTCAAATCCAAACAGAGAGAAACCAGAGCAGAGTCCGAAGTGGAAGTATCAGAGCAGTGGATTTCGAGGTTTTTGCTGAGTCTGCATAAATCGGGTGTAGACTCTTGCTTGGTTGTTCAGTTTGCTGCCCACCAGAGATGGACACCAACTACTGCTCGTGGCAGTGAGACCTTTGGCTGCAGCAGAAGTGCAAAAGAAAGATACTGCAGCGACAATACAGAACAAACAAGATTATCCATCACCTGTGAGACTCAGAGCTATACAGCCAGGAGTATGTTATAGCAGAACCCTGGGCTGTATTGTATCATTAATTTTTTTTAAAGTAATACTCTTGACAGGTTTTAATGGGAAATTCCACTTACAAATCAATGGTGTGATTCAGTTCTGTATTTATTAACACATTCCTCAGATTGCAGATGAGTGAAACTACCTGAGTACAATTCAAAAGGCTCTTAAATGTGAAGCGTGATAGTATTGGAGTATCCAATAATTTATATTGCCAGACTCTGTCTCAGTAAATGAGACCTGTCTCTGTGCATTAATATGCCAAATACCTGATAGCAATAACTATTTCATTAGTTCTGATTGCTCCTGACATCTCCTACATCGCCAGGAGTTTTCCTGCATCACCCTTTGCTGGGCTCCAGGCTTTACCACAAAATGCTCTCTTCCCGTATGGTAGGTAAATGGGTTGTGTCAGAAATAAGTAAACCTTTATACAAGGTCAGTCTGGGTCATTGCATGACTAAAAAAACATCCAAAAATGCAGCCAGACCCTCCTGGCGCTGGGGTTAACTTTTTCTGTTTTTTCACAGTCAGCTAAATGAATGCTGATGCAGCGGTTTCTGTCCCAAGTGCTTCTCCTTGGTTGAGCTATAGAGCTCAAGGTCCCGTGGTCCTTCCCACAAGTAAGGCTGATGCTGAGGCCAGTCCCCTTTGAGGTAGAGTTTTTCTCTAATTTTCTATTAGGTTTTCAGTCATACCGGTTCCAAAATCTCATTTTCCCAAACTGCTCTGGGACGCTGCCGCAGCCTTGTAGGTGTCCCTTGCCGCCTGTCCACGAAGTTAAATGAGGATGGGGAGGTGCTTATCTCAGTTAAGGCTAACCACCTGCAAAGACCTGTGAAGGATGGTAAAATGCTTTGAGATTCCTGTAGTAAAATGGTATGACACAACTGTAATGTACGGCTGTCATAAAATGCTGATCATCCTAACGCTAGCAAGCTCCACATGAGACTAGAATTACCTTGACAATAAATTAGATTTTAAAAGGTAATTTGGTGAATGTATGATGGAAATTTGGCCTCTAGGTATAGAATCTGTCAGCAACTTACCTGAATTTGTTTCTCTCTTTTTTTTTTTTTTTAAGAACATTTCTTGATGGCATATATGTTACTCTGTAATATGAAAAAGTGAGCAGCTAACAGTTTCCAAAATCTGTCCCTAGGCCTGCCTGGCTCCTGGGAGGAAGTTGGTCTTTTAAAATTATAAGCTGCAAACATTTTCCCAAAAATCTTTGGCAGATGCCTCCCAAAACTATGACTGAAAAAACCATAGTCCTTCTTTGTGGTCATTAGTTAGTGTTAAAACGGTACATGCTGAAGGCCTTCCCTTACACCTCCATTACTACATGAAATACATTCTGGGCATCCACAGCCCTAATAAGCTGAAGAGGGGATGAAAAATCCCCTTCTGCGTTCCTCTGAGCCGCAACAGGTGACTTCTTGGCCTTGCTCATAATGTCATTTTTCTGCTCATTAATGGCCTTCCTGAGCAGACGCATGGCATCCTCGCACAAAATAAAAATGGCAAGTCAACAGGCAAATAACAAAACTGGGGGCAAGTATTATCAGCTATTGCTTCACGGTTTGTACTTCGGGAATAACCGTAACGTTTCCAACCCGCGACTTAATTGTCAGTTATCTGGGCTAGAAGGGCTACAGCTAATGAACACATCCTGTCCTCTGATCCTACTTTCTTGCAAATCCTGCTTTGTTTTGGTTTTTTTTTTGTCCTGCGGTAGTTTTGTTCATCATGACAGAAAGTCGATTTAAGCTTAGGAGGAGAGGGGAGTGGGACAATACAGCAGGCGACAGCGCTGCGCTCAACGTGTGCTGCAAAGCCTGGTGGAGGCTGGACTCTGGATCCAGCCCAGCAGCTCTAAATGCTAGAACGGCTTTTTGGGTCTTGTAGCATTGGGCTTTAGTTTGGGGAATATCCTTAAATACATAACAAATCTGCATCTGATATCTAGGGGAGAAAACTCCTTAAATGATAACAAGAGAGGCAGGCTGGAGGAAGGGGCGTTGCAGTCCTGTGAGCGTCAGCTCTTGCGGGTGCCTAGCTGCCATCTTCTGCTTGGGCACCTGCAGTTAGAACAGCTGCCAGATTTGGGATTAGAAGGGAATTTTCCCCTTATGGCCAGATTGCCAGCGACTTTTTTTCCCTCCTTTCCCATAGAGTGGGGTCTGCTAGGCTTCCTATCATCTTGTGTGCCATTCAGGGACATCAGTATCCCCACGTCTCCTCTGGTGGTTACAGTTTCTGCTCTGTAAGGAGGTCTTAAGAAGGGTGCCTGCAAGTATTTTGGGGGTTCATGGCATGCGGTGAAGCTCTGTGGACCTTTCTGCAGTAGGTGTCAGTTGCATAGCTCTTCTGTGGAGTCGGCTTGATGATCCTGGTTCTTCCTTCCTATTCAAAGCCCCATGTGGGATCATTGCTTCTACATGTTTGGTCGAATTGGAGCCCTGCCTGCTGGGACCTCCCGGCTGTGAGTGATATCCAGTGGGAAATAATCTCTTTTAACTTCACGTTCCTGGAAGCTTGTCGTTTAAGGCACAGTAACGTATGTTAATCTGTGGAGAAAAAGTCACCTCCAGGTGGTGAATCATCTGACCTGCCTTGATGTGTATCTCGGGATAATGGTAACTTTCACAAGGTACCTACTTTATTCCTCCATAATTGAAATTCATTTCTATGACTGTATAGCATTAAGAAAACCTTAACATCAGTATTAAAAAAGACACTGACTTTTTCAGCCTCGTGCAAATGATTTCTAATGTGGGCTTGGTATTGATTTAACAAAGTGACCTTTGTGGCATTTACCTAGAGCACAGAGCACGGGCAAGGGAGCAAACGGAGCCGCTGTAATTAGGGGCACTGCAGACAGCAAGGCTCTTTTATCAAAGCTTGCCTTGGAGCATCGGACGCCTCAAGCAAGAATCTGTAAGTGGAAGGAGAGGCAAGGAAATGCTTATTATCAGAGGGTTAGGGCAGATCCTCTTGAAACTTTGTTGTCTACTAGATCACGCTAAAGAAAAGGGGCTGAAAGTCAACAAACTCTCTGGTATGTTAGAAAAGAGCGAAAGGCAATTTTCTCTGCCAGTGTTTTCAAGGCGTTCCTGCAACACTGCTGAGGGTGACCTGGTCGCTTCAAGAAGGACACCCGCCTCATTGTAGGTAGTGAATCAGGAAATTGTCTTTTTTCTTTTCATGAAAGACTTTGTAAGTGTCCCATAATAAGAGATCATTTATTTATTTTATTCTTTTTGTAACAAATTACATGTAAAATAAACAGAAACATGCTTTTTGTCCAACTATACCAGGACACATCTCTCCTGCCAGCGTCTCAAGTTGAGACAAGTTCCTGCCAACCTTACCGCGGTAAGCAGTGTGCGTGGGGCATAACGAAGACAGTGCCTAATGATTAAAACATAAACAAGCAGATTTTCTCTTTTCTCTTCATCACTGAAAGGAAAAGTAATATTCGAGCAAGTCGTAGCTGTCGGTGCCTGTATCCTCGCGGTGTGTGCAGCCCTGGCTCCCACCCTGCCTCTCTCCAGCTGTTAGCAGCTGTCCCGGGTTGATGGGGATGGGTGGCAGTGGGTGGGCAGGGGGTAGAGCAAAGCCAGCGGAGGCACTCGGGGTCTTCGGCTGCTCCCAGCGCTGCAAGGTGGCCTCCCCCTGCAAGGAGCGCATTGCAGGCTGTTTCTCACGCTGGTAGCACGCAGCGCACTGATATTTAGTGTGTCAGGAAGCCAGTTGTTTCCATGACCTGGTGGAATAAATGTGGATGATGCTGCACTTAAGCAGATTTAAAAAAACCCAAAGAAACCTCCTTAGCCTACTGTGTAGGTAGGTACATAATTGTTGGCCATACGCTGAAGCTCCATGTCGCTCTTAAAGCAGCCTGTAATGATTCAGAAAATACTTGTTTTCTGGTAAGATCAAATGATGTACCAAAATACCTGTTCCTCTTCTGAGGATGATTCTGGCAGGGCAGATCGGCTCCACCGGCATTATCCAGGAATGACCGCTGAAATTCATGGAGCGATGCCTCAGGCACCTGATTAGACAAAATCCTGCTTTAATTCCCGGCGTTCGTCAGGGGCCCAACAGTTCCTTCCGAGTGTGTGGGCAGCATTGCCGTTGGATGACTTCTGTGGGTGCTGTGCACGCGTGGAGAAGGGGATACAATACGGTCCTAGGAATAGAGGTGGTTTAAATTCTGTATATGGCGAGTTCATATGTATGTATGTAGGTATGTTTGCGTGCGCATTGCTGTACTTGCACTTGTGGTTTTGTATCTCAGATATACCTGGCTGTATACGTATAGATACACATATGCATCTGCACCTATGTGCACATACTTGTATATAATGTACCTGCACCCACATGTCTCTACAGTGAGCGAGAAAACGCAAGTTCATGGTAGACTATAGTTAGAAAAGCAAACCAGCTTGCTAGAAGAACTGGAAGAAAAATTGCAAGTGTGCACTACTGTGTTAACTACATTTTTCCTTTAGTTTGTGATCTAACATTAAAAAAAAAAAAACAGGCTAGAAAGATTTGTCTTGAACTGAAGGTTTTAGTTATTATCCATGGGGTAAAATAGGCATAATATTATTTGGTCTTCTGAGAATCAGAAGTTCAGTGCCAGATTAAACACATCCTAGCAATCTTTTGCCCCTCTACACAGATGCTAATTTTGTAAACTGAAATAATAGTGTGCGTCAGAAGCTGTAGAGGTGACAATCTCCCTCCCCCCATAGAGAATTAGAAAATTTCACATAGTTTTGATCTATGGTGTAAATTATGCCTACAAAGTGATGCGCTACATCTTCATTAAAAGAGGAGACAGTAATCATGAGACCCTGTAGCGTGGTGGTACGGGGTTTTCTGTTGTTCTTTTGTTGCTGGATTGGGGGTTTTTGGAATTACAAACACTGAATATTGGTTTTGCACTGATGCAAAAATATGGCTTTGTGAGCTATGTACAAGCATACACAGATTTTCACTGAAAGATGTACCGCTTTATTACAGTATTGTATATTCATGTTCAATGCATGGATTCATTAAAAGTATTTTTTTAAGTAGAAATTTAATGTCTTCTCCTTTAAGTTATAATAACTAACAGTACCCAGGGACAGATTTTACAGGGATAAATCAGAAGTATGATTTCAGGCCAACTTTTGCCCCCCCGGGGTTTTCCATTTTCACTTCCAAACAGCAATAAATTATGCATTTTACATGCAATTAATGTGTTTTTAATGAACAATTAGAAAATTGCTGTGGGATGAAATTACTGTGAGGTAAACTTTGACTTTTAAAGGAAAAACTGCCCTCTGCGTTTATACACGTGCCAAACTTTTGCTGTACAAGTTTAATTGTCTTTGCAATCTCTTTCAATGTTTTTCCAGCACCTCTAAGTCTGGACCTCTCTAAAAGCCACTTCTTATGCGATAAGAAAAAAGCTATTGATGTTTTGAGGTTTCCCGTGTTGCACTTTGGGCACAGGCTGGAAGAAGTATCTCGGAAAAGCGGAATCTGTTGGCCTGACTTCCCTCCTGTTCCTGCAAATCAATGGACACCTTAAGCCAAAGCGGTCGCACCCACGTAGAAATGCTGGGACAGGATCAGATGCACGAGGCATAAATTCTGCACCATGGTAAATCCCAGGTCACACCAATGATCTCAGCCTAGGCTTCGTTTGGGATTAGGATCAGGGCTTTAGGCTTGATAGATGCTTTCAGAGATTTCAGCTTCTGCCATAGATTTCTTCTATTTGATAGAATTTGTTTCCAACCAACTCTGTAGAAATCAGAATAATTTTCTCACACCCGTGTTTCATTAGATGATTGGCTTTATATGAGCACAGAAGGTAAATGTGGAGAGGGAAAGGAGAAACACTGATTTGTAATGCATTAAGCCTGAGCTTTACATACATAATTTGGCTCTTGTATTTTGTGATGGAAATGCCTGTCTCGCAAGGACGTTTGGTTGTAGACACTTGGAATTTTCCTGATCGAAATTGGTGATGGATGGGTTTAGTGAACAGGCTGGTTAATATTCAGGCTGGCAGTGGAATCACCGGAAGACAAAAATCTTTTCCTGTTACACCGTCCTGTAACTGTGAGGGTGGCAACACGGCTGCAGCCGAGCAGCACTCTTACTGCTTTTGGTTTGCACAACAGCGGGACCAAGTTTTCAAGCACTTAACATTCAGTTTGCACTTAAATTTCTTAAGTGGTTCAACAACCTGAAGGTCTGGTGCTTAAAAGGTGAAACAAAGACACCAAATCTCTCATGTTTGTGAACAAATTAAGCACCTGCTTAAATCCCATTCTGCACAACCCAAATCCTGCACAGGTATATAAGCTTAAGTAAACATCCCTTCAGAGCACACGAGCTGTAGGAGCGCCCGTGTGTGGTTAGCTGATCCGTGCCAGGGTTGGGGATGTCAGCTGCTATTCAGGCTTATGTTGCAGTACAGTAAAGTTTGCAGTGCTGTGTCTTCCCACTTCTTTGTAAGGATCTAAAGGGACTTTTTTATGCTGTAGAAGCTGGTGTGCTAGCCTGCCTTTCTACCAGATTTGGCTTTGAGTAATTAGAAGGGCAGAATAATGGATTCGTTATATTTCTATTTCTGGATTGCTCATTATTTTAAAGTGAAGTACTGTAAATGGGCAATCAATATCAGAGTAAAGGTACCTGACATCACCTTCTCTAACTGTGGATTCCTTTTTCTTTGTTTTGTCATTTTGTGAAGTCAAAGGACAGCAAAACTACAGTCAAATGTCTGCTGTGACCAAACCTCTAGGAAATATCCTCTCTTGGTGTGAAGGCCCCTTGATGTGTTGGGATCTTTCCAAGAATGATGAAAAGTCCTTTGTCAAATTTTCTTGAAAGACCTCAAGTAAGTGGAGACCACATTGCCCAGATGGGTTTCATCTTAACTGTTGAGCTCAGAGGCTCTTTTTTGATCAAATTTGACTGAGGGGTTAAAACTGCCAGGGAAATAGGGTGTTTCAGACCCATAGATGGTTATGCAGAGCCGCTCAAGGAGAGGCAGCAATGTCTGTAATGCTTCTGGGAAAACGGGAGGAAACTCAAAACTGAGACACCAAGCCAGGCTCCGAAACTTTGGCTGCTGCCAGATGTGTCTGTATTGGAGGAGACTGGGAACAGCATCATTCAGTGCAGTGCTCCTCTGTCCCGCTGAAGGGGATGTTTTAACGTAGTATCAGCCTCAGAACAGAGCTTGGCTTCCAGCTCTTGGTTGCCCTCTGCTTTGCAGAAGACCTGGATTTGGTTCCTGCTGTTGCTGGCCCACCACCAACACCAGCAATTTATTTAGTAATGAGACAAGTCAGACGTTTGTTGTGCAACTTGACAAAGTTATTCATGGTAACAGCAATATCCAGAAGCCATTTTTAACTCTTTTAAAAAACAGGACAACATGATCCTGTCCAGGGCCAGTTAGAGCACAGTAAAAAAATTCTGCCAGCTCTTGTTCTCTCTGAGAGCAATGATGTCTTCCTTCCCTCTCACATGGAGGATTTACTGAGGCCCCACTGGGCTGTTTGTGTTAGAAATTAAATTCAGTCAGACCTGGTTGATCCCTGTCTTGCTCAGCCGTATGCCTGGGTGAGCGGAAGCCCCACGCAGCAGACACAGTGAGGATGTGCCCCGTGCAGGGCTGGACTCATGGAGCTGAAGAAGTGCCACGTTCACGCCGGTTTACATTAACTGGGCTGGACGGAAACGGAACAGTCTTCCCTGCTCAGTTACTGAATAAAGCAGGAGGGCTGCGGGTGTTTTGGTGTCAAGGGCTCTTTTCCATTCAGTGGCTTGGGCGCCTTGATGGCTTTTGCACTGTATGAAAAGCGGGACGTGTTGAGGCTCTGAAGGACAAAGCATGGTTGTTCTCACTGGTTCTTGTCCTAAACTGACTCTTCATGTTATTTATGTTCTTTTCTCCAGGGGAAAAAAAATAACAGTAAGAACAGCAAAGACTGAATAATAAACATAATCTCCATTTTCTGTAAAACACCTCTGCTTGCATATACCCTTCATTTCTTTTAAGGCCGAAAGCACTCGGACAGAAAAAACAACAGAAAAAGGAAGGGGCGATTTAGTCGGCCTCTATATGCCCTCATGGAACAGGTTTGCCAGCCCAAGTATTTTCCACCCTGTGGAGGTGGGCAGGAGGCAGCGGTTCTGCCTGGGCTCTGCCGCTCATTTTGCAGCAAGTGTTTCACTTGATTCATCTTTCTTCAGCTCTGAAATTGTGTCGATCCTGTAGCATTTATCTGAGATAGTGTTAATTGGGCGGATCCCATATAATCTGTGGCAGCGGGTACCGGTGAAAGCTCTTCCAGAAAAACTTACTGGAGCAGTTATTTCTAAGTGAGTTGTTGCACAAGATGCTCAGAAGAAAGGGAAGGAATTGCATAAAGAAGAAAGTCAGAGAGAAACTGGAGAAGAGAGTTGGATGTGCAAATTAAATGCAACAGCAGTAATTTTTAACACGAAAGAACCAGTTTATAGGAAGCTAGTGAAGTGAGAAGTGAGGTGAAATGGTGAGAAACAAGGCAAATTGCAAAGCATGAAGACATTGCCTATGGAATGGAAATGTGTGGAGGGGCCAGGCAGGTTAGAGGAGCACTGCCTGAATGAGGAGGGCCACCCTTGTGTTCACATGGTGGAAATGGCTGTGAATACGCGTATGTCCATCGCATGCTGTGCACTTTGTGCAGAATAACCAGGGAACAGCTACGCGTGTTACACTGGAACTGTAACTCCTCTGTTCATTACACCCTTCTGTTTCCACTCATTAAAGCAGATATACATACACTTTCAGGTCAAATTCAAGGAAAACTTGTGAAGAGTTTCAGCTGGAAAAAAAACATTATCTGCATATTTCACTGTTGATTTTTTTTTTCCTTTTTCTGCAAAACTATCTTTGTCAACCTCATGTTTGCATTCGCTGACCCAAAAAGCAATTATTTGCACATCTGTACCAGTAGAGGTCAATGACAGAACCCTTCTCTCCACCACGCCACACATGCATGTGCACATACGTGAAGTCCATATAGCTCTAGATTTCCAAACATACATAACCCTTGTGTATTTCTTTTCTGCAGAATAAGTTGGGTTCTTAAGATGTGTGGGCTTTTCAGTACTTGAAAGTTGTATTTCAACTTTCTTCCTTGAAACTTTTCGTTTCAATTAGTTGGAGGTTTTTCTGGTTAACACCCAGCTGAAAACAAGTGCTTAAAGCTGTTTGTCACCTGTTTCAACGTCTGGTAATTGCAAATAGATTTAAAAGATTTTATGCAAATTTTGTTCTAAAAATTAATCATCCTCTGCAAGAAACCAAAACATGATGGTTTTTAAGAGACCTGTTTTGAATCTTCAACTGTATGCATGCTGGGCTGCCGTGATAGATGAGCTCAGGGCTGTGCTGTGACACCGAGCTTAGAGATCAAATGTTTGATGGATGCTCATATAGATGTCTGATGCCTAAATAACAAACTAAATAACAAAAAGTTTGAGTATGACTTCCAGGAATGACCAGTCCCGTGGGATAGCGGCGATGGTGGGATGTGAATTAATGACCAGTCCCTTGTGCTGTTTGGGTCAATGAAAAGCCAGGACCGACTTGACGTTTACATCCTGTTTGTCCATACTGGGAAAGGATTTCTAGAGCATTTTGCAAATGAAGATCAGGATACCTTTTCTAGCGGTGCTGTCACTGGTGATTAGGGGCAGGGAAAGATGCGCCTTTGGAGCAGAGGTCAGACGATGGACGTTGTGTGTGGTACTGGGCACAATACCAGAAGCAGCAAATGTTTCTTGCGTCGCTGTCGCTGAAGGGCATTTATCTCACCAGAGAGCTGGCTGCGCGTCCTCCTGTCCTCCTCCGGTCCTGGGAGGCTATGTTGACTAGCATGGTTTATCCAAGAGCTGAATCCAGCCCAAAATCTTTAAAATAAATACAGCGTCAAGGGTGTGGGCATTTATCAAGCATGGGCAGATGTGCCTTTTGTTGAGGACCATAAGCATCATATTCCTAACGTCAATGCTGGGCCAGCCCAGAGGCTGAATTATTTGTGCTCTTGTGGGGAGCTGCGAAGCTTTTCGGTGCTTTACTGCAGCATAAATCCTGTTGCTACCCTGATTTACCTGCGCTTTTTTGAAATGTGAAAAATATTTTCCCACCGACAGGAGTATTTTCCCAAAAGTTCCCTGTTTATTGATGGTCAGGAGCGAGAAGTCCTTAGGTGTGATAGAGAGGTCTGGGGAACAGAACGGCGTACCTCTGAGGGGCTTGTGTGGTAAAACACAGCTGATGACTTTTCAAGGAGAAATTGCTTTGGGTTTGCTTCCAGGGGTGGGAAGGGATCAGGTTTTGGAAGGGGAATCAGTGTTTGGCTTCTCATATCTGAGCTGGCCAGATACCAATCGCTTGTTTGTTTGTGTGGATTTCTTGACCAACTGGTTTTTTTCTGTTGGTCTGAGAGCTGTTTGGGAAGGGAAGGTTGCATCCATGGGGCTTAACTGTGGGAGATTTTTATGGAAAGATTAAGACCACTGTCCGTTGATTTACGGGAATGCTTTGGCTTTTTTAATTTTTGTTATTGTTTTAAAAAAGGCTTGTCCTTGGAAGCCAGAACACAGAAGTAATATATTTCAGTAAATCAAGTGCATAATAAATAAGTGCATGTAATTATTCCCACTAAACTATTCTCATGACTATTTGCTGCTATCTCTTGCAAAGTTACGTCTTAGCTAAATGACATGGACGAGACACTAAACTACTTAAGGACACAAGTACTGGGTGTTCCCCCATCCCAGTACTCCACTCCAGTTCAGCAGTAGTGCTGCTTTCTGCGTTGGCAGATCTGTTGGGGATGTGGAGGGATGAGGACAGCTCTGTGCACTTTGGGGAATGGCCTCAGTTTTCTCGTGGGTGTCATTTTTTCGGTGTATGCTGTCCTTAAACACAGGTTATAATGGCCCAGAGCCATCCAGCCTAGCTTGTGGTGTCTACATGCTGTGGGAACATGGAGCCAGACCCCGTCTGCCTCATCCAGGTACTTGACCTACCCCTAAATACCCCTAAATAAGGTGCCCAAAGAAACAGTCCTTCTAAGGCGAACGCCTAAGCTCCCTCTTTAGTCACTGGAGAAAATGAGGTTACTTTAAAGAGCTCCAGAGGAAAACCCTGTCTGTCAAGTTAGTGCCACGAGCTCGGCAGGCAGGCTGGCCCCGCGGGGTCTTGAAAGGCTTCAGGCTGCTGACCGCTTCAGTGGGCACCAACATTCAGATGCGTGCTAGAGACCAAATTAGAGGGACCAGATTTCCCCAGAGACCCTCTTCTGCCTCCTAAGCGGTCGGTGAAGGAAGACGGACCCCACCAGGCCTCGCTAACGAGCTGACGGCGGGGCCTGTCGCCCTCCGCGGCAGCAGAGGAGCAGGAGGGACAGGGCTGGTGAGCAGGCGCCTCTGCTGGTGCCCAGCGCTGGGTGAACCGTAAGGCCATGGTAGAACGTCTCCCAGCCTGTTTAACTGGACCCGACAAAGGATAATTGCCCAGGCAGAGGATGTGCAGTTCTCCTTATGAATTACTGACGTACATACAGGTAACGATTAGGCAAAGTCTTTACCCTAATAGACCCCGTGAATGTTGTGCATAGCTGTGGCCTTTTATAGGTGATTGAATCTCACTGCTGAATGCCTGGTTTTATAAACTGACCTTTCCTAGGAGTGAAAATTCAGAGGGACAAGCAACTTGTGTAACAGAGGTTGACAGCATTAGCTTTAGCAACAAGCACTGCATATATTTTGACTTTGAGCTTTATGTCACGGGGCAGTGTGGAAATCACGGAGGGCAAGATGACAATAAGCTAAGAATGATAAAAGAAAACCTATCTGAATCAATTCAATATTACTCAGTGAGTAATGGGGAAAGTATATAGGATCCTAAACTTGTGTTACTTGTCTTATGAGAGTTTAGCGATAAATTGCTCTCTTCTAAGCAGGACCTTGATTGCAGTGATGGACAGGCGGGTGTGGAGACTGGAAATCAATAGCTGGGATAGATTCAGACAGGAATCATTAGTTTGCAGGCAATGGAGACCAAGCTCTGCACGGCTCAATCACTCAGAGCTCACGTGGCTTCAAGGGGACATATTTTCTGACAAGAATGGCAGGATTTGGCCCTTACAATTTTCATAAGTGCTTTCCAGAGGATTTATGAACAAGCTTTGGGTCCAATTTTATTAGTAGTAATTGTATAATACATCAGTTTATTATGGCTGAATATTTCTCCTTCTAGTGTGTGGTCTCGGGGCAGGAAAGCCTATTTACTGCACAGCCGAGATGCGCTAATTTTGTTCACTGACCAAAGCTTTTGGTTCTCTCGGGTACCTCCGTCCTTCCCTGTATATCCAGGCCCTTTTGCTTTGTCTTAGATAAAAAGATTCATGTGAGAACAGGATAGAGAGAGAATTGAATTTTGCTCTGGAATAATCACAGGACTCCATTCCCCATGGTAAAACCAGCAGTGGAGAAGTTGTTGGCAAGTCCCAGTCTCAACCTGTGCATGCCAGGCACTTGTTTGGTGAAATGACCTCAGGAACTATTTCTGCAGTAGGAAAACAGTAAATGACTTTACAGAGATGAACCATGAGGTCCGTAACGGGGAGTACAGACAGCCTGTTTGGGGGAGCCCTTTCTCACCGGGTCCATGGCCCTTGGAGCATCTTCCACCTCCATCTTCATAGTCCATCTTCAAACTTCTCCGATCGACAGCCGGGGCTTCTCTGTGCCCAGGAGGGTTTCTGCAGTCATATCTGATTTGAGTTGGAAGGATTAGGCCACAAAATGGCCCCTCACTTTAAAAAAGGGACTGGAAGGCAGAAAGGACTGTTTCTCCCCTTGTGTTTTGATTTTCTCCTGAGCTAAGGTCACCGGCCTCTGTTTGCGAAGGGAGATGCTCAGAATTAGCACTCTGCTATTTGTCAGTGCCCGCCAGACCCTATCTGGCACTTAGATGATTGCTTTTATGAGCAGCTTGGTGAAAAATATCTTTTTGGAACTTTATATTTGATTCCGAGATATTTTGGTACAAATAGGTGTGGGTAAAAACACATATACATACACACACAATTACACCCTTGTAGTTTTCTATAGATAGATAAGGGACTCTGGGGAGATTTTTAGATACTGGGTTACTATGAGAGGGACATGGGTACCAAAGTCTGATTTGTGTGAATAAATGCATAACCCAGTCAGTTACTGCAGAAAGGTCAGAATAACACCAGAGGCTATAAGAATATTAAAAGTATTTCCAGAAACCTAGAGTATTTTTTTGTACAAGATGTGGTAATGAGTAAGGCAAATGATGGAGGACTTGAATTTGGCTCACATTACAAAATTTTAGAGTTCAATTAGTTATAGCACTTCTGTCATTTCATCTTCAAGCACTGTATTAACGGAACAAGTGTTCAGTGATGATCTCCGTATCTTGGGCTTAAAAAAATTAAATAAAGTTTTAATGCATTTTTTTTAGTAGAATTATCTGTAGAAAGATTTTGCTGCCAGAGCTCTAACATTATATTTAATCCTACAATAGAAGTTTTTTTACTCGTAACAAAATAATTTCACATAATGAGTACTACTCATCCTGGACACAAGGCTGTTGTATCCTACATAGTGTTATTCTCTCACAGGAATTAAATTTCTGACCTGCATTTTTGGGACAATAGGGCTTTAAATTCAGCAGAAAAAAACCCAAGCCCCTAACAACTTAGCTTTCAGGTTTATGAATTTGAAGCTACTGTTGTAATTTTGGCGGGTCCGGCTCCCGCTGAAGAACAGAAAGAGGAAGGGTTGCGCTGGTATGTACGGAGATACAAATTCCATCACAGATCTTATGCAACAGATACTAATAGGAGATATTAATATTAGGTAAAAGCTATTGTGTGCACCTCTGTTTAGTTATGTCTCTATTAAATCCTGTAGTGTAACTGACACTGATAAATGAAGCGGATGAGCATCCTCACTCCCACTGCCGAGGGCAGGCTGGAACAGAAGAGCAGCAGAATGCTGTCTCCGCTTCCCTTTCCGCTGCTCCCTGTGTAACCGTGGGGTTTTGCTGGGTCTCCGCTCTCCCCACGGCAGCGCTGGGCTCCCCTCTGCAGCACTGGGAAGCCAGAACCAGAGCTGGTGTCTGCCGACAGCCCCTCCGGGGTGCTCAGCCTGTGGCGAGGGGCTGCACCCCGGCTCTGGTCCCTGATGGTGCCGGGCCACACAGGAGCGTGTCTACAAACGTGTACTGGAGAGCAGGAGTTTTGATTGACCTAAAAGCAGAACTTAATTAGCGGTTGAGCATTTTCTGTGCTGTTTGAGATCATCACAGGATCCCATACCAATTGTCTTTTCCAAAGTACCAGGCAGTGAATTAAAAAAACCAAACCAACCCAAACCTGAGTGAGCATTGCTGAATTCAAGTCTCTTTTGTTAATAACTGCAGATGAAATCCCGGCAATTGTCAAGAAATCATATTTATTTGCCAAGCTGTTCTGTGTCGCCTTGAGTCTAGGGATAACAAAGCCCTTCATAATTAAATTAATTTCACAGCATCACTGTAAATGAAAAAGCACGATCACTCTTTCTTTGTTTTCAAGACTGTAGCTTGGGGCTACACGGGTAAGATTTTGAGAAGAGGCTGGAGAGATTTAGCTGAGAACTTGACATGTGAATGAAGCCCTCGGGGACAAGTTTGGCCGACGCTCTGATTTACCAGGGTGGGGCCAGTGTGAGTCTGGGTTGGATTTTCTGTTGGTATTTTGGACTTCTTCATTTGACACTAAGGGAAATAACTCGTGTTATCTGATATCCGTGTTCCCACAAGCCACCTGCCTGCTGAACATGCAGTTTAATCAAAGTGACAAATCTGGAGCTAGTGAAAATGAACCAGTTAATTGAACTCAGTGGATTTTCTCCCAATTTCACTTAGATGAATTTAGACCATTAGGTTATTTTCCATTCTAAATCTCTGGCAAAACATCACACTAAGTTAGACTTCATTCCCTGTAAGGAGAAGGATGAAATACAGTAAAAGCCTTAGGGAAGAGGACACCAGTGTTTTCACAGCTAGAGTGGGTTTTTTGGTATAAGAGGTAGTCACATGTTTCAAATTCTCTTACTTCTTTTCTAAGCTGCTGGCACTTCACTTGGACTTTCACCTTTCCTTAAGTTGTATTAAATGGAGTGTGTATCTGATATAATATTTATGCCTTTCACTCCACAGCTGAGATTTAAATACTGAAGTTTTTCTATCCATAAAAAGTGCAAATGAAAACAGAATATTTACAGATCATTGCGAACCACGGTGCATTTCCTTCTGGATTACTTTGGGGTAATCACCAAAGGGATATTTTATAACTTCTAAAATAATTCTTCCCCTTACTTGGCATTCAATGAGATCTCCTTGTCAGCTTGTTACTAAATGATTTTACAGATGAATTTTTGTATTTTTTAGTTAGGTTTCACCAAATATAAGGCTAGAAAAAAAACGGTGTGGTTGTTCAGGCCCGTCTCCCGTGGTGCATCGGACGCTGCTTTTTTCCCCGTGGTTCCTGATCGGAAACTTGGTGGTGGAGTCTGGAGCTGGAGAGGAGGTTTGTAGGGTGCTGGTGATGGCTGGATCATGTGGCTCAGTGTGCTGGTGCAAGGCAGTTTATGCCTCTGACTGTGCTTTGGTTTTACGGTGTAACTGAGAGGGAATTTGGCACAGAAATGTTGTAAAAATGAAGGCACAACTGTATGGGCCTTGCAGCTGGTGGAGAGTAGGTGAGATGGAGGAGAGCAGTGATGATGTCCACTGTGCCAAGCTGATAGATCACCTTTCAAAGATGAACTGAAGGTGAATCCAGACATTTCAAAGGGATTTCCCTGGATTCAAATTGTGTCACTAAGTACTTCCATGGAACGAAATGGCAAATCCATTATTTCCTGCAGTTTGGAAATTGTAATTTCAACCTTACTGGAAGACTGAGCTCTTGTGTAAGCTGGGATCAGAGGAAGACACCAAGAAAGCAGTGCTGGTCTCTTGGGGGGCAAACCCACCGTCAGCTGGGAGAGGGGCTGCCTGCCTGGGCAAGGGTTTTCTGTTGAACATCTCTGACTGATGCCAAGGCTTGAAAGGGACTGTCTATGCCAGGACCCTCAGGTTGTGCCCAGCCTGCTGGCTCATGACCGGTGAAGAGCAGCACAGGGCTCAGGTCCCATGCGTGGTGGCGGAAGGAAGGGTCCCATTGGTGTCCCAGCCCAAGATGGCTTTGCTGAGTGCAGGTAGAAGCAATGGCAGCTTGTTAGTGGGGAGCTTTGCAGGCTGGGCTGGATGTTGGTGAATGGAGAAGGAATAAATTGAACTTGAATTGAATAGCGAGCGCCTTGGTAGTGCCTTTTCTGCTTGTACTGAGATGGCTTTTCAAAGGCGCTATCTTCTGATGCCTGCTAGCAGGAGGTGAAGTTTCTAGAGAGCTAAATGCAGATTACTGCCTTCAACAGTCATAGAATGGGTAAGGTTGGAAGGGCCTTCTAAGATCAGCAAGTCCAACTGTCAGCCCAACACCACCATGCCCACTGAATATGTGCAGTTCGCTGGCACTGGAGGAGTTACACAGATTTGACTGGAGTCAGAATTTAGCTGGGAATATGCATATTCAAGGCATTTTCAAAAACCAGAGTCCATTCAAGGGCTGCTTTAAGGCTTTGCTGGAGCCGAGGCCGAACGCAGCGCGGCTGCTGCCCTCCCCGCACCCCTCGCAGCCGATGGGTAATTGTCGAAAACCCAGAAGCGAACAGGTAGGCACGAATCTCTGGCAGCCCAGGATGCACCTTGATTGACAGCAGGATACTGATGTCTGTGAGATTACAGGCTCTGACTTCTAAAGAAGAGCTTAATTAGCTCCGCTCCAAGAGGTCCATTCTCCCCTTCGTACGCGTGCATAACTCCAATTGACATTAATGTGAGTTATATACCGGGAGGAGAATAGACCCAGAAGAACGTGGGGGAGGTGTGGGACAGAGAGAGGCAGAAAGCGAGATGATGGGGGAGGAGGAGGAGGGCGAGGGAGCCCAGTGGAAAGAAAATGCTGGGGGAGTAGGTAGGTGCATGCCCGGGGAGGAGAGGTGACCGGCCTCGCTGGCCGTAAGGATGCTGGGAGCGCGAGGACATGCTCTCGGTTTCCCCCTTTTCTTGCCTGGGGAAGTAAGGCCATGGCAGATGACTGAGGATTCTTCCCCAAGCGTAAAATCCTTGGGAAATCTACTTCCCTCACCTCTTTTCCTTCAGAGACTCCAAATCCCATCCTGTTGCTCTGTGAAGCACATGACAGAATTCCCTCCTGGTTTCAGCAGCAGCCAGATGTGGGACAGCCAGATGTGGGATGGACATGTGGGGATTAGGGGATGGAGGGAAGACAATGATGCGCTGCGGGTTGGGGGGCGTGGGGCTCCTTTTGTAAGGGGGGAAAAAAGAGAGAGAGGGTTGGATGCATGAACAAAAGCTCCTATTTAAACCCTAGTAAAGACAAGAGAGAAGTGAAATAGAGTAAGACATAAACTATAGAAATGATGAATGGCTGCGTTTGGTATGTCTGTGTATGGGAAAGGAGCTGCTGTGCATAATTAAACAGTGAATAAATGGAAACGTACATGGTCGCTACTAACTACAGAGCATGATAAATGAGTTCTACTCCGTCATGTTCATATATCGCCTGCTGCAGGTTACTAGTGATGCATTTGTGCTATTTATTCTACCAACTTACTCGTGGAAGTAAACGAGACACAGTGTGATTCCTATGCCCAACAGGTCTGCGAGCCGGTGTTCCTGCAAAGTCTCTCTCTGTACTGCTGAAATTCCCTCCAGGACACAGGAGAAATTAAAGGCTTTTCTCGAACCCCTTTTCTTTTCCCCTAGAACTGGGTAGGCTTTGTGTGCTCAGACTTAAATGAAGAGAGTTGATGATAAACCTCTCATTAGGGAACATGCTGAGATCAATTAAAAAAACCCCACAAAGTGCAGCTTGCCCTTGTAACCTTTGCCAGGCCCCTGAAACCAAGGTAGGAATTGGAAAAGCAAGAAAGGGTCCCTGGTTATTTTTAAATAGTATTTTAGTATGTGGAGTCCATAGCTGGGCTTTCTTTTCAGTACTATTTCTTCAAACCTCAGACAGTGCTCAAGCAGCTGAGATGTGGGATGGGGAAGCTGCTGTGGAGAGCCGTGGCGATCGTGAAGCCCCATATCTTAAGCACTGGAATTGCTTCACCAAACGGTGGTCAGCGGGGTCCACGGCTGTCACGAGGGACAGACGTCCATGTCGATAGATGTCATCTTACCCCCCGCTGAAGAGCTCGCAGGGCATCTGAAGCCATTGTCAAGGTGTCAGGTCCGAGTGGGATACAGAGCCACGGCTGCGTGTGGACCTGCACACCTCCCTGGTGCTGTGCCCCCGACCGACCTCCTGGGCACCATCCTGGCGGCTCACCAACTCCCTCTGATCCAGAGGTGGATGTGGGAGTTCAGGTAGCGCATGGGGAGAGCGGCTGGACGCTTGAGAAGAGATTGAATACCCGTGGCTGAATGTTAGAGGAGACCACTTGATTCCCTGCTAAATTTGCTGGACTGATCCCTCAAAGCCTGCGTAGAAGACCCGTGCAGAGGTTGCACGTGATGGGGTGGGTCCCCGTTCCGTGTGGGGAGCTGTCTGGGCCAGTGTCACTTGCCGGTAACACAATGCAAGTAATAAATCCGGACAACACAGAGTGCAGCCCTGTGCTGCAAACTAATCTGTCACTGGCTCCGTTACGCCGTTCTTCCTTTGTGGTCTCTGAGCACGTGCTCGGAGAGGAAACAAAACAAGCCGAGAGCTGTAGAGATGACTGTTAAATGTGTTGCTAGATTTGAGAGCCATGTCACTGGATTCTTATTCTTTTTTTTTTCCTGCAAGTGAAAATCATATCATGCATCGGGGCAGGTTATGTTACCAGTGTGTGTCCTGTTGTATTTCAAATACTTCAGGAGATGCCTGAGATAGTAGAACGTTTCGGTGGAGGTGGCTCTCTCCCACAGCCTCCATTCATTAATGATTCTGCAGAGTAGCAAGAGATTATATCACTGCAGTAAAAATAATATTTATGGGCATTAATGAAGGTCAGAAAGATATTTGCCAACTAAGGGAGTCTAAATTTTTCAGCTATTTTGACTTAGCTGCTTTATGGCGTCAACATGAAGTGCCTTAAGAGCCAGAGGAAAATTAGTTTCAATTCACAATAAAAATCTGTACAACTGCAGATTATATAGAGCTTTTCCATGTTTTATTCTTTTACTTCTATTTTTATTGGAATTTGACTGAAAAACACAATGAGTATATAAAATGTCTCCTCAGAACGTAATAAAAGGTAGGAATAATTTGCATTAATGGATATATTTAAAGAACAGATGTTTAAGTAATCATAACGTACAGCCCGCCTACAAATGCAAGTTGAACTTGAAATACCTTTGCCTGTGGAAAAAACCCCAAATAACAGTGTTTCCAAAAGCCAAATTTGCCCGTAATAAGCTTGAGAAACATCCCTGTTAGGCTTTATCATGTGGAGAAGTTGGTTTTGCAACTTAGGATCTGTGCGTGTTAAAAAAGGCATCAGAGGGATTCATGGGGCTCAGTTGGCTTAGATGTGATGACACGAGCATGACAACATGGTTATGACAGCACGGGCACTTTCAGAAGGGCACACACTGTTGCTGAAGTAGTTTTTAAGGTTTTGGACCTTCCTGCTCCATCCAGCTTCTTCACACCGTTTTCATTTTCACCATTCTCCTTCTAACCAGAAGATGCAGAGGACTCCTTGGAGTGCTCTTGCCCGAGTAGCATCGTGGTGCTCAGCGAGCTGACTGTGTTCCTCTGCCTGGCCTCACCCATGCCCTGAGCAGGGGTTGGACCAAAGGACCTCCACGGGCCCTTCCCAGCCTAAGTCTGTATGTTCACCTGGGATTAAAAGAATACGGAGCGATGGCTCCCAGTCCCAAATCTGAAAGATTGAGCTAGGCGCATTACCGTAAGGCTGGGCTGTCTAGAAGGAAGCCTCAAATTCCCCATGTAGCTTCTGGAGGCACCTTGAAAGATTGTGGCTAAAAGCCAACCTTCTTCAGCTGGGGTGGGAAGCTCCAGAAGAAATCCTGAGCAATGGCAGGATTAGGTAGGGGGTAAGTTTTGATTCTTCATTGACTGTGTCTGTGTTACGTTCAGATTCTATAAACCAAATCTTTATATTGTGTTCAGATTCTGTAGAAACCAAATCTGACTTTCTTTTCTAAATCAAATGCCCTCTGACACAGGCTGATTCTGCTGATAACTGCAAAGCCTCCTCCTTTTTGGCTAAGTCTGTTTCTTAGTTTCTGAGCTTCATTGCTACCTGACAATCAAGATATAGTTCATTTTCTTCTGAGAACAAAGTGTTATGAGAAGAATATGTTTCTCTTTTCTGGCTAAGAGGAATGCTTTTTTTTTTTTTTTTTTTGTAGCTGAATTCTGAAGGCAATAAACACTAAACAAGGGAAAGAAAATAAAAAGACACATTCAAAACCTGCTCACATACTGTATGTTTTCTGCTATCATTACTTTGGATCAGGTTATAAAGAGTGCCCTGGACGGGGACAGATTTTGAAGGGTGATCAACATCCACCAGCTCCTTTTCTTCTCCAGATTTCCCCCAAAGAGCAGGACAGGACGCAGTGGGCTCTTTGCAAAGCCATCTGCTTGCGTGATTGTGCAGTGAAGTGGGTGGGAAATGGGCACATCCCAGTCCACACTCCCCAAATGCCTAAGGAGACTGGAGGAACCTCTCCATTTTGATCATGACCGTAGTGCTGACAGTGTCCTGTACCAAAAGCAGGTCACTTCACCGCCTTCATTTATATTGGTAAAAATTCTCCCCTCTCTCAACTCTGCACCTCGCTGGGCAGAGGCAGAGCTGAGTCCTGTTAGCAAAGCACACCTTTCCAAAGATGTTTGCTGAGACACGAGAGGAATAGCAAGCAGCTCCCGTACTCCTGCTCCGTACCCTCTGAGCCTAGTGATGAAGCCTCTTTACTAAAACAGTGAAGGCTAAATAAATAAATAAATTAAAAATTAAGGAAGTAAGTTATTCCCCCAGCGGAAGAATCATTCTTGAGCAGATGCACTGGTGATCTGTGTTAGTGCGGCGGATAGATATCTGCCCTTTAGCCATAATGGAATGAGGTTACCGCTGGGCTTGTGCAAAGAAAGGATCGTATTAGGGAGAAAGCATGCTATTTATGGTTTGTAGAGCTTATCATGACAATTCATTGCTATGGCATCGTCCAGGAAAGCTGTGGCTTTTTGGATGTTTCAGGTGCCCTGTAGAAATGTGCAGATTTTGAGAGCACTGTCTGGTTGTGACGAGGATCTTCCGAAGCCAATGCAGCTTTCCTATGTGTTGCTTCCCAACTTCTAAAGGGGGCAAGATATCTAAGTTTCAAGGATCAACGAGGAGACAAGAGAAATGCTGTGAATGCTAAAAGTAAGATCTAGGATGCAGGTGATTTCAGGTTGATGCTCAGAGAGTTCCTCATGTGATGAGATACATGGGATTGTAGAATCATTTCCTAATGTAAAATTGTTGAAGATCTATTGCTGTGATCATTTAAAACTGAACTGGATAATGGCTGTCTTTAAAGTAATGCTCAGGGTTGTCTCAGATCACTAGGTAAGGTAACTCTGCTGTAGCTGTCTTTGCACGGATGTGGGACCTCCTGTGTGAAGGTTTGGGACCTGGTGCCATACATCCAACCTCGTGGCTGCCGTTGGAAATTGGTGGGATTGCTGGAAGATAAGAATAAAGTTACAGAATTACCAAGATTTTAAGAAGGTGTTTTTTTTCCTTCTGTGCCTGTCCCGTACCGCTATTCTTAAAAGGGAGCCACATCCCAGAGCAGTTATTCAGCCAGGGGCTGTGCTGCCTGAACAAGGCTTGAGCGAGCTCCCATGTGCGCAGAGGAACAGCCGAATCTGAGCGTTTCTTCTTCGGTTTTGCTCACCCAAAGCAGGTGCAGGCTTGTCCTGAATTGGGCTGACACACGATTGCTGGCTATCGTTTGCTTGTGTTTTGTGGTGTTGGGATGCCTAGAGGCAAGCGCGGCGCTGGTTTGTAGGCTAATAAACACATGTATTTGAAATAGCGATCTTCCATGTAAAAATGCTGAATGCTAAATCAGGACGAAACACAGGCTGTGTCACGAGTGGCTGGAGGAAGGCAGGGGAGAAGAAAATGATCCATGAGACAGGCAATAGCTGCACAGCAAGCAACATCCAATAACCCCACCGGTGTGAAGCATTTTATTGTCCCCAGGGCAAAAATAACTTTTCAGGAGGGATTTGGTAAAGTGGCAGGAGTGGAGGTGCCAGGTAAATGTGTGTGTGTCATGATGGATGGCAGGGTTTGGGTAGATATTAGCTAATTTCGCTGAACTTTGGGCATGTAATTCACTGTGCTGAAATATTGATATTGCTCCACCTAATGACAGGAGCTCCACGCTGGCAAATGTCTTAAGGTTTGTAGTTAAATGAGGAGCAATCATGTTAACAAAGGTAGCACAAACCATTAGGAAATCTCTATGCCGCATCTCTGCATGTGGATGCTATTAAAGTGTCAACTCTGCATGAATACCAATATTAACAGCGTAGTCAAACTTTAATGATTTATAACAATAGGTGCTGTATCAGCACAAAGAGCAACCAGCAAAAGGAAAAGCAAACCTGGAGGGAAACAAGCGATGAGAGGACAAGATGTGATACAAGCGATGGAACTTGAAATTAAAGAAAAGCAAAATACGGACTACTGCAGTAGGGAAGAAATGCTTTTCTGCAACGTGGTAGTGGATTTTTGAGCTGAAAACTTTTGAGTGGTGCGCAGAGGATGGAAATTTTCTGGTTTTTTGCCCACTTTGATATCATAGTGCTACTAAAATAACATGTCACACGGTAAAGCACATCCAAATGGCAAATTTAAAGATGGCTTAATTATTATTTAGCTGCGGGGATGGTCTGTTCGTATGGGAAAGCGATCCCTAAGACCTTGCGGGTTCAAGCCTGACCCTGCAGTGATGCCTGTGGACACCTTCCTGCTCTGTCTGGCTTGTTCCATATTGTGACAGAATTAATTTCTGGTGTGATTCCAGCTTACCTGGCAAGGTGCAAGTTAGAGAAATGGGAGGCAGTGGAGAGCAGCATGAGGAACACGTTATTTGGTCCCTCCTCTGTTTTGTTCCATCACTCATTTCAAATATTCACCAACTCACGTTTAAGAGACGGTTCTCTCCCAACATCCATACTGCACTATCCCCCCACTGGTCCTCAAGAACAAAAACAAATGAAAAATTGTGTCTGGTACATGCATTTTTAGGAGGGAAGTTGATGAACACTGCCAGCAGCTGAGAACTTCCAAACCACTGTTTTGTTCCAAGCAGGCCATGCCTGGTGCATCACACACTGCTCAGATGACGGAGGGGGAATAAACATCCTTAATTCTGCCAGGACAATAGTCTTCATTGCCATGTCCTTCCCGTGTTAGATGCTCGATCTCCCTGTCCTTGCAGTCGCAGGCTGGAAGATGTCATGCAGTTCCTCGGCTGCAGAGTTGATCAGTGATGCCTTTGGTGGTTCCTGGTGGAGAAGGCATCAAAGCCACAGCAGCACTTCAGCGTCTCACCTCCGCATCTGCCATAGGCCTGGCTGCTGCACCGGTTAAAGTTCTGTGCCACATTCTTGGTTGGGGTTTTTTTGCTGATAGAGGGGGTAAACTCGTCTGCAGTTTGCAGTAAAATCAATTTAGAAAAATCACAAGGAACAGGGAACTATAAAACATGAGGGCAATAAGCACTGACAGTCAGCGTGCGTCTTGCCGCCATGCTGTGGCATGAGCGCTACGCTATCATAGTCTGCCGTAGATGTTTCTGAGCAGTTTGTTATTTTGCTGTGTAAAATATCTACCAAGCGCAGCAGTCTCTTCCTTCAGATGCGCCCATTCTTTTGCAGCGATTTAGGATGGTGTTAGAGAGCCGTTTTGGAAAAGCAGGTGTGACGTGAGGAAGTAGAGACATGAAGGAGGAAGGGACCCACAGCTTTATGGATCCCTAACTGGTACTTTTTGTCAGGATCAGGTGCACTGCCAGATATATAACCGATCTGGGGACCTCTGGGAGACCCGATGAAGATGCAGAAATGCGGGGTCTGAGGCTCCGCTGCAGCCCAGGGCAGAGGCAGCGGGCAGCGCCGGCGGGGAGCGGAGGGTGACTCAGCTCATCGAAGTGGCACCGTGAAGCGAGGCGAATTACCGTGTCTCATGAGTGACCTTTTCCACTTCTGATACCTTCCTGCTTTTCTCTCCGCTTTCATTAGCACTGCCGCCTTCCAGCGGCGCTCTGCTCGCCGCCTTTGCAAAGAGCCCGAGTGCCGCAGCCATCCCGTTCTGCCCTGTCCCTGCGCCCAGGCTCAGCCCACGCAGTCCCGTAACGGCTGCTGAACGTCTTCCCCCGACTTTCCGCCGGTGAGAACAGCCGCCTGGTCACAGCATCACCGCAACTCCGGCGTTTCCCTTGCTTTTTACTCTCCCTCTCCAGTGACTTGTCTCTGTAATTGCATTATTCAGCAGGAACCACGCGAGGCATTTGGCGGTGACGCTGAGAGGGCACAGCAGCACAAGGAGCAAACCCGCGCCGCCTCGCAACGTCTGCGTTGGTTTTCTGCGTTGCAGTTTTAATAAGGGCCGGTGCTGCGGTCGGAGTCACAGAGTGTCAGGAGTCGTGTGCGGGTCGGGAGCAAAGAGAGCACATTTTATTCTGACTAAATACTTGCTATCATTTCCGATCGGGAGATTTCTAACAGCTGATTATAGTAACACCATTACCCAGGCAGCTGCCGCCTGCGCAGAGTAGCAGAGCCGTCCGGTTAGCTCAGATACGCTGGGGCGGGGTGTGCACGTGTGTGTATGTGTGAGTGTGCGCTGGTGTCAGTAGGGGCCTCTTGTTGGCTCGGTTGCTGGACACGAGCCCTGAAGCTGCAGCTTGCCCCGGGTGGGAATGCAGCTAGATCTTTTTGTTTGGGTTTTTTATGCTGTTTATTTGAACAACGGTGAAGAGAGCTTTGCTCTCTCATCGGTTTTGACAGTCCTGGGCTGATGCTGCTGCCCGCGGCTCAGCCCCATGCGCTTCCTTTCCTTCCTCCTCGGCTCACAAAGCAGCACCATTTCAGCTCCTGTCATAGAAAATTCCCAGTTTCCCAGAAAATATCCCTAGAAGGCATGTATACATGAAGTTACGATTTTGCATACCTGGATGGCAATCTTCCCAACGTACATTGGCTTGTATGTATAATTAGGTCAAAGTCCCCCGGAATTTGGTGTAACTTGCATAGCCCCAGTGGAATATATATATTAAACAAAGCAACCTTTCTCCGAGTGTCACCCACAATGATGGGTTCATGGTTGGGACAAAAAGGGGCTGAAGGGAAAAACAGGGCCGGTAAAAGCCGATGCAGAGCTGAAAGGCACCAGGAGGATCCCAAGGAAAGGGAGGCAGCTGAAGACCCCGGCCCCAGTGGGAAGGAACCTGGATTTTGGCACCGGGCGGCGGCGAAGCTGCGGCCCGTAATGGATTGCGAGAGGTGAACTGGAATTTGAGACGTGATCGTTACTGCATTTAATGCTCAGAAGAAGAGACTTTTCTAGAGTTCCTGGCTGGTGGTTAAAGAGCCCTGTGACTCAGGGTAGGTAACCGTGATTAGCCTTTTTTATAATGAGAGGTTAATTAATAAATGGCTGAGTAAAGGAGAGCAGGATTTGCATAGCTTCCTCTCCAGTGGTCGCACCAGCAGACGGGAGGCAACAGGTCTACCCAGGCGTGCTTCGCTTGGAGCTGTCCCTGAATCCGAGATGAGCTGGGCAGGGACGGAGAGCTGCCGACATGGCACTGGTGCTCGGCGAGGAAGCAGGGAAGTAGCGTCCCCAGCCCTAGATGTGCGTGCAGTCTGGTTAAAATCAAGTCCCTTCTGACCGCAGAGCAATTGCTGCATTATCTAATGTGTAACATAGCGATGGGGTTAAAAAAGGTTCTTAAATACCACTTGGGGACTAAAGAACAACCCAGAGAGGTTTTTTATTGGCACCAAAATGACAGTGGCATTGAAGATAGTGTATCAAAATAGACTGTAATCCAAGCAAACGGCACAGACCAGCGAAGCAGGTAATCCCTCTTCTTCCTCCTCACCTGCAAGAGCCAAGGGTAGCCCGTATATCCTAAGTCTGATTTTATTGCTGAGAGCCAAACATTGGGTTGGGTTTAAATATGAAAAAGGTAGAGGTGGAAGATAATTGTGCGAGAAAGTTTGAAAACTTAATTCCAATATGTTGCTTTGGAATTGTGACCTATTTTCAAACTTCTCATTTTGCTCAAACTGGGAATTGTGTCTTCTGTGAACAGAGAATATTTCAACAATGTCGTTATTTAATATGTTTTGGAAAAATTGATCCTGGCAGTGTCCATTTTCAGATTGGGAAGGATTTGGTTTTGTTACTTTTTAAGGCTTTTGGGGGAAAAAACCCAAAAAAACCTATGAAACCTCTCTAGCGTAAATATTTAAGTCTGTTCGGAGGATCAAACCGCTAACAAATACATTTGAATATGGCATTCATTATCCAGCTGCCTCTGTTTGCATGAGCAAATGGGAGGTGACGTCTCTGCTGTAGCAGCGAGCGGAGGAGCAGCCTTTCCCTGCAACAGCGTCTGAGCAATGTTTCACACACCGAAGGCAGAACAAGCACCATCGATCGCAGCAATGCTCCAGAGGCTCAGAAGGGAAAAGTAAAGCAACATTGATTTGGAAATAGTAGTAATGGAATTGGGGGTGTTGTTTGCTGGGAATGGATAAAAATGAGTGACCTTTCTGGTGCGCTCTATCTGCTTAAATCAAACCGTAATAAATGAGGAAGCATTTTTGGACAAGCTAATCAATAGGCCGGCGTAGTCAAGGAACCTCATATCACATCAGCTAACTGGGTTGGACTTCATCATGTGAGTTACAGCCTTGTGTGGCTCCACGTAGTCCTTGGAAGCCTCGGGAAAGTGCAAAGCATCCAGAAAAGCAAGGAAGGCTTCCGCTGGAAAAGCAACTCATGCCGTGAGAGACCCTGGGGAGTGTTTGCTACAGCCCTCCCACCCCACATCGCCTCTCAGATGACCAAGTGGATGAGGTGCTGCTGAGAGAGTCTGGACTGAAACCTCTTTGGGGGGCTACTAGAAACGCAGCTTTCCTGGGAAATGTTACCTGGGAGGAAAACATGCCGGATGGCTGCATTTTCCTCATGTCCTGAGCATGCACACCCTGGATGCACACGTGCCCAGCTTACAAGATATTCTGGGTTTGGAGGGAGGCTGCTTGTTCAAAACCTGTAGGGAGCAGCAGAGAAAAAGCCCTTAAATAAGTAATTATCTGTTTCAATATAGGTGGAATTGACCTGATTATATGCAGGGAAAGGCTTGGAGGCGATTAATTGTGGCAGTGCAGTAGGGACTGTTCACAACGTGATGATGATTGTGCAAACCTTTCAGATGCTGGAAAATATTAGCCTGCAGGACTTGACAATGGGGACCTACAAGGTTCAGTTTGTTACCCTTAATCCCACAGGTTCCTGTTCCTCTGGTTCCTATTTGACACCTAGTAGATGGAAAGAATCATGATGGTACCTAAGTGACACCTGGCAATGTTTCAGAAGGAGCTTGGAGGGGCTTGCCTTGTATAATTTTAACTGTCAAGCTTGGTTACCTTATGAAAAGGTTATACAGAGCCTCTTTGTATTGCAGACTGGTCAAGCTTTGGAACAGGCTGCCCAGGGAGGTGGTGGAGTCCCCATCACTGGAGGCGTTCAAAAAACGTGTGGACATGGCACTTTGGGACATGGTTCAGTGGGCATGGGGGTGTTGGGTGGATGGTTGGATTTGATGATCTTAAAGGTCTTTTCCAACCTTAGTGATTCTGTGATTCTATGGAAAGTTCTCAGTGTGGTTAATATTAATAGTTAGCTATCTTTATGTGCTACATAGAGATCAGTGGCATCTATATTACATACTTGGAGAGTATGGACTTCATCTGACTGACTCTGGTGGTCCACCCATTCACATGAAGTCGTCTCTCAATCCAATTATTTCTTTTGTGGTGGGGAGTTCATTGGTTGATGCCATTTTGCTGTAAAGGCTTTCTTTTCTGGAAACTGGTTTGCTAGCCACAAGTCTTATTGTACCACATTTGAAATGTTCTGTACAATAATAATAATAACAATACTTTGCACTGCTGCAGCAGTACTTTCACACAAAGAACTGAGAGTACTTTAGGGAAATTCTCAAAGCATACGTGACAGTAAATCAAAGCTAGCTGTTGTATTGCTACTTGTGCCTATCAAAAATTTATATCAGTTATTAGCCTGTATTTTGCAGATAAAGACACTGAGAAAAGGATCCAGATGAGGCACACTGAATTAGTGGCTCCACTTTTCTGGTTTAGACATGATACCAAACGGTCTCTGAAAGGGTTTTTCTGCTAGTTAAGCTTAATTTATCCTTTTCTTTTTTTCTTTCCTTTTTTATTTACAATCCATTTCCTCTATGTTTTTCTGCCTAATTATTGAGTAATGTCACACCCCTTTTCCCAGCAGCATTCTACATGCTGATCTTCACTGTAATTATATTTTGCACTTAAATAATAGTTTTCACTCAGATTTCAAAGTGTTTTACAAAGGTGGTAAAATTTTCTCTGAGCAGCCTCCGAAAGTTGCACGTGACGTGCGCTGAACACAGAGGTGAGTTCTGAACTCGGTGCTCCCGCAAGACGGGAGCGTGCCCTTCCCAGGCAGAAATGGAGCTGCCATTTCACAGCTATTATTTCCCCGGCTTCCCTGGACAGGCTCTTTCTTTTACACCGTCATGGAAATGGGATCCTACAGTCTTAATTCTGGCTGCCAGTAGCTGATACGCATCCTTTCTCTGTGTGCAGTCCTTTGGGTACCGCTCAGCCCCCGGCACACGTGCAGCAGCTTGTAGCAAAGAGGTGCGCCTACTCACGAGGGCTCCAAAAACTGGTCCCTTCTTTTGAGTTTATCCTAAGAAATACACAGGTGTGTTTTTCCCAAATTTCACAGGCAAAACACTTGTCCGTAGGCATTTCTTGCTGCTGAGCACTGTGGGGTATTGCAGGAGAGAAACCCCGGAGCTCTTTCCTTCCCCACAAGTTGTCATCTCCTCTTCTTCTCTGGCACAGGCAAGAAGTCCCAATCCGTGGACCTGTTTTATTCTCTCTTGTCTCACCTCCTAAACGGCCAGGAATTCTCTCTTACAACTTCCAGTCACTGTTCTCAGACAGGTTCCTGTTTAGTCTTATATTGGACATGCCTAAATCTGCACAGAAGGACTTCGCCAAAGATGCACTGTCCGTTCACAAATAAATAACCGGGTAACATGTTCCTAGCAGAGCCTCTTCGGAGGAAATACATACTTGCCTTAAAATAGTAATAATAATGGGGAAATAATTCAATGTGGTAGAGTTAAGGTGTGATAAAACATTTATTCCTTCACACATGACAAGAAAAAATGTGTTTATGTTTATGTGGCAGCGTACGATTTATGGTATCATTAACTATTCATTTCCCTGGCTTTAAGTGCTTGGCGTTTCTAGATGGTGTGATAGACAATTGTGTTGCTTTCGTTTAGCAGCCTTAAAAGTTGGGTTTTCTTTTTTAAATGGTGTTTTGGGGGTATTGGATTTTATGAAAGGGTAATTTACTACATTGAGGAGAGAATAAACTTGCCTGATGTCGCCCACTGAGTTGGGAACCAATCTGGTCTCTCCAACTTGCTGCAGCAAGGGCACTGGGGACCAGTCTCCCCTTGCACGCTGACAGCAGCCCAATAGTTTCACCTTCTCCGCACGTACAACACAACCTTCGTTTTTCCTCACAGTCCTTTTCCTTCAAACCTCTCAACATCCCATGACTCTAATCCTTCTTCACACTGCTTTCTCCATGCCCCTTTCTATGCCCATACTGTATTCAGCAGGTGACAAGTGACATTTGTACCCTGAAGATGGGCTGAAAGGGTGAGGAGGGAGTTGGCATGGCTGTGTACGTCTTAGACGTTCAAAGCATAACTCAGACCTAACTAATGCATTCGCTGCTAATTCAGTAACGTATTTCACACCCCAGAAGTGCCTTTTTGTCAGTGCTTAGTCTCAGCACCTGCTCTCCTAAAAGAAGGCCTCTTTAATGTATATTTTATGACTGTGTAGTGCAGCAAGGGAGAAGGCATTATTATTTGGAAATCTCTATGTCAGTACACATTAAATTGGGACTTAGTCATGGGTAATTAGCAAGCATTGACCCACACGGTGATTTATACCATTTATTGTGAGCTAAAAATAGTCATTTTCCTGAAGAACAGAAGTCCTGTATATTCGAGGAAGGACAGGGCTGGCGGGATGCTCGAGCCGAGCGAGAGTGATGGA
This sequence comes from Phaethon aethereus, assembly GCF_964289735.1. Taxonomy (NCBI): domain Eukaryota; kingdom Metazoa; phylum Chordata; class Aves; order Phaethontiformes; family Phaethontidae; genus Phaethon; species Phaethon aethereus. The sequence continues at coordinate 2,993,163 of NC_138577.1, read as the reverse complement.
AGAGCAGTAGAAAGACAGTTGTTCCCCAAGCCCTTCAGGAATGGAGACACAGACCTGAAGTGCAGCCCCAGACAGCAAAACTCAACCTTGTTTACTTAAATGCAGAGGATATGAAAACCTTTTATCCTATTTAAAGCAAGAGAGTAATAATTTACGTAGCGTTGAGATGTAATGAATTGCATTTAAACGTGCATCGTTAAGCAGCTGACCTTCCAGAGGTAGACCAGACTGGTTGGTTGTTTCAGAAGACTTCTGGGGGGGAACGAAGAAAGTGTGCAAGTATGTGTGTGTGTGCATGTGTGTAAACAAGCTGAAATGGCAATTATTGCACCGTTGTGCCACTCTTTTTGCTGTCTGTCCCACTGAAATCAGCGGGGAGGTGGATTTGGTCTAATCCCGATACTTCAGAAGAAACAGAAGGGGAGAAAATCAAGGTGTGATGTCACTTCTATTAATAAGATTGTTTCTTTTGCCATCACTCAATAAGACAGTCAATAGGCAAAACCACTCTCAGTGGTGGCTTACCCTAGCAAAATATTATAGTTATATTATCCTAGCTGCGAAAATAGATGTAGGGACAGTATTTACACTTGATGCCTTGTGCTATCTGTCGACGTGTGCACAGAAAATCAAATGGAAAAAAATAGAGATGAAATTTTGGTTCTTTTTCTATTTGGCACAACCATAGGCACAAAATCAGTCTGGGAATGCTGCATTTTCTGTGCCCATGGCCACCAGCGAGAAGTGGCATAGGCAAGGTTTGCATGCCAGGCGAAGGTACCTGCTACAGCATGGTAGCAGTTTCTGCCCTCATGCCTTTGGATATAAACATATTCCTTTGAACTGGAGCTGGAGTACATCTTGGTCTCGGTTTACATGCCAGTGATAAGTTTCCACGTCTAGGCTGAATGTAATCTTTAAAAATAAAGAAAAAATATTGATATGTCATTTTGTATTCTCGATTCACCCAAGTCCAGAGCGCATTGGGTTCCTTCAACATCATATCGTGGGCAAGTTTTCTTCCTGCCAGTTCCTTTGCTGGATTACACATTTTAAGCACAACTTCAGCCCTCTGGTTTTCCTGCGTATTTTCTTTCTATCGGCACGTCTCCTTTGACGTTGCACTGGGTGCCTCAAAGACAGCAGTATGCAGTGCTGCACCTGGGGGATAATTGCTACCAAGCAGTTACTTCCGCAGCATTTCTTCTTTCCGTGGGATTAGGTAGGTGTTTGATCTAACCAGCCCTAACTCTTTCCAGCTATAAATGATGCTTTATTCCCAGGTTTGAAAAGAAGCTCCATGTCCTGAGTTATGGATGCAAAGAGCTTTCATCAATGAATTTTTCAACTTTAGTAACCCAGGAAATTGAAAATGGGGGAAAGAGAGGAGCAGAGAATATATTCTGGTTATGAAGCAAATGCATCTAAGATCCAGAAATAAAAGATTGTAAATTAGCTACTGGGTATTTTATGTTCTCTATTTTGACTTGTCTCTTTTCCAGCTTTTCATTAATGAGACTGTCTTAAAAATTATGGTCCCATTCTTACAATAACTGCTATGGATACCCGAACGATATGTCAAATATATCTGAAGGCTGGGAAGAAAACGGAGACAGATGGGTAGCAGATGCATGTAGCACTTTATTCTGGTCTTTTTACAGTGGTGGGGCAGTGTCAGCAGCTCTGTCCTGCTCTGTGCCTGGAACGGCTGTGGCCCAAAAATGAGCAATGTCCCGTAATCTTGCTGGGAGCTTGTGACACCATTTGGATTCATTCTGCTCTGAGCATTTTAGAATTGTTCCAGGCTGTTCTTCGGTCCAACCCAGATGATCAATGCTCCAATCGTGGTTTTGCCTAAACCACACAGTCCAGAAGTCCCAGGCTGTGAAGGGCGGTGTGGTTCCCAGTTCAGCTGCCTAAAAAGCTCCTCTAAAGAGGAGCTGCCAGCCCTCAGCACTCCTGGGTTTATCCAACTTTTTGACACTAGGGATTGAAGAGTTTAGCCTTGACGACTTCCCTCACCGTACTATGAGAATAATAATCATTCAACTCAACGCGAAGGACTTGCTGGAATCCACCAGTGCCTGGAAAGCCTGCAAACTGGAAAACAGCTGAAGAATGCCAGGGCTATTTTTTATAACAAAATGAACCAACTTATGCTTTTTTCAACTTTAAATCTTACTTGATGAGGCAGTAAAAATGCTACTGCTTTTCAGTGATTTCACTATAAATGGAAAACCTATGTTCTCTTCAGGTCATGTCTAAGGCGTGGGATTAAATATTGCATGCAGGGCACGTTTCCCCGTTCCTCGCCTATTGACTATTCCCACTGCTGGCGGTAGTGAGTTTTGAGTGGGTAAAGAGTGGGAGGTGAAGTCACCTAATATAGGATGAGTTTCCAACGTGGCTGATGTGAGCGCCGGGGAAACGCCATCGGATCAGATCACCCAGGTGGCCTGGGTAAATTGTGACTTGGTAAATTTGGGTTTGGTGTTACCTGTTGTTCCTCATCTTTGGTGTGCTGGTTAACCCGTATTTGTGGCCTTGCTGGTTTGTATGACTGGGAGAAGAAATTAAAGATGTGAGTTAAAAATAAAGATTTAAAAAAATGCTTCTTTGCGCAGCAGGGAGGGAGTTTGTGGTCATACCTGCCGGGGTTGCTGCGGAGGCAGGTGCTGTCTGTGGGGAAAAGGGGTTTAGAGCAGTTCATGGGTGGTGGCGAGTGCTAGGGGACTAGTGGGGATGTAACCTCTACCATCACTCGTACAACGATTGTGGGTGCTGGGGCGTACGAAGGTTGTCTTGGATTGGTCATCAAGATTTCAAGTCACTTGGTCTGAGTCAGAAAGGGACTTCTGTTTACACAGGTCCCCCAGCTGCTGGAGCTTTCGCCCTGCCCCAGACTGTGCAAAGGCTGGTGACCAATTGCTTGCCAATGTGATGCCCGTCTACAAGAAAGGCCGATAGGAGGATCCTGGGAACTACAGGCCTGTCAGCCTGACCTCTGTACCGGGGAAGATTATGGAGCGGTTGGTCTTGAGAGTGCTCACAGGGCATCTGCAGGACAACCAAGGGATCAGGCCCAGCCAGCATGGGTTCATGAAAGGCAGGTCCTGCTTGACCAACCTGATCTCCTTCTATGACCAGGTGACCCGCCTAGTGGATGAAGGAAAGGCTGTGGATGTTGTCTACCTGGACTTTAGTAAAGTCTTTGACAGCGTCTCCCACAGCATTCTCCTGGAGAAACTGGCGGCTCGTGGCTTAGACAGGTTTACTCTTCGCTGGGTGAGGAACTGGCTGGATGGCCGAGCCCAGAGAGTTGTGGTGAACGGCGTTAAATCCGGCTGGCGGCCGGTCACAAGCGGTGTTCCCCAGGGCTCGGTTCTGGGGCTGGTCTTGTTCAGTATCTTTATTGATGATCTGGATGAGGGGATCGAGTGCTCCCTCAGTAAGTTTGCAGATGACATCAAGTTGGGTGGGAGTGTTGATCTGCTGGAGGGTAGGAGGGCTCTGCAGAGGGATCTGGACAGGCTGAATCGATGGGCAGAGGTCAACTGTGTGAGGTTTAATAAGGCCAAGTGCAGGATCCTGCACTTCGGCCACAACAACTCCATGCAATGCTCCAGGCTTGGGGAGGAGTGGCTGGAGAGCAGCCCGGCGGAAAGGGACCTGGGGGTGCTGGTTGACAGCCGGCTAAACATGAGCCGGCAGTGTGCCCAGGTGGCCAAGAAGGCCAACAGCGTCCTGGCCTGTATCAGGAATAGTGTGGCCAGCAGGAGTAGGAAGTGATTGTGCCCCTGTACTTGGCACTGGTGAGGCCACACCTTGAATCCTGTGTTCAGTTTTGGGCCCCTCACTACAAGAAGGATGTTGAGGTGCTGGAGCGTGTCCAGAGAAGGGCAACGAAGCTGGTGAGGGGTCTGGAGCACAAGTCTTATGAGGAGCAGCTGAGGGAACTGGGGTTGTTTAGTCTGGAGAAGAGGCTGAGAGGAGACCTTATCGCTCTCTACAACTACCTGAAAGGGGGTTGTGGCGACGAGGATGTTGGTCTCTTCTCCCAAGTAACCAGCGACAGGACAAGAGGAAATGGCCTCAAGTTGCGCCAGGGGAGGTTTAGATTGGATATTAGGAAAAATTTCTTCACTGAGAGAGTGGTCAGGCATTGGAACAGGCTGCCCAGGGAGGTGGTGGAGTCGCCATCCCTGGAAGTGTTCAAAAAACGTGTGGATGTGGCGCTTCAGGACATGGTTTAGGGGACATGGTGGCGCTGGATTAATGGTTGGACTTGATGATCTTGAAGGTCCTTTCCAACCTAGTGATTCTGTGATTCTGTAACCAGTGTGGTGGGCGAATGTCCCCATTGTCCTCAATGTCCCCAATGGCTCCGGGAGAGCTTGTCTGCTCCGGGGAGAGAGGAAAACTTTGCTACTTCCAAAATTATAATGAACAAAGATACTGAAGCGTGAATGATGTTTCTTTACAATTGAAGATCAATGTAGAAGTGGATATCTTGTATTAACACCAGTGAGGGATTAAGATGTTTACCTGAGAAGAAAGGAAAACAGATCAAAACTCTTAAGTAGCTGTTGCCAAAACAAAAGAAACTAATTTTTTATTGTTTTAATATAGCTATAATTAAATTCTTTAATTAAAATTCTCTGCTGAAGTATTTCACAGACAATAACAATTTGGTTCCCATGTGTTGGCTTTTTCCTCTGATGCCTGGGAATTTATTATGGTTTGTATCTACCAGATCCTCATCATTGTGTGGACATGTGTGTGCCCAGACATCAGCTGGTAGTTTGGGTAGCAGCAGGTAGTAATGCCTAGCCTGGTAGGCGTTACTGTCCGCCGGCAATGAGAAATCCCCTTGGCTGTCTCTCAGCCAGCAAAAGACTCTAGTGAACGCACTATTAAGATAGTCATGCGGTTTCTTTACAGGAGGATCTTCTTTTAATTAAAACTCTGTAGACTGATATTATTAGCAAGCTGGTGTAAACCAGGGTTGATCGCTTCTAAAAGAAAGGGCTGAAAAAAGGGTTTAAAAGTACCCTTTGGGTAAAGACGCGAGTTTGCATCCCCAATGCCAAGTCCATTAAACCATTTGTAGCAACTTGGGTTTTTTTTCAGCATGGTGGTTCTTTATTTCAGTCTGCAGCTTGAACTTTGTAAAGGTTGCCTAATCCATTCCTGATTAAATATGTGATTGCAGGCCCTGATTATGTGTGTGTGCGCATGCTTGTTTGTGTATAATCTAGCTTTGGTGGCAAGATGCCCAGAAATTGGTACAAATTAGGTTTTACACAGAAAACCTGCCTGACAGAAGAGGATTTCAGCTGTAGCTGAAGAGTAAATTAAGAAGTGCTGGTACATCCTCAAATGTATGAGCACTCGTACATAACAAGCGCTCTCATAACTGGCCCATTTACACTGTCTTTCCCAGCAAAGCATGAGAAGCGGCCGCGCTCTGCCCTTGCAAGTAGCAGCTAAATTTAAGCCCCAAATCCGAAAGCAGGCGGTGGTTACAGAGCCCCTGGTGCTCCCGCAGAGCAGGAGCTGCTCCCAGCAAGCAGCCCCACAGCCGAGTGGCTGGCAGACCCTCTGGCTTCCCTCTGTTTCACCGTATCCCAAGCCAGCTTAAGCCACTGCAGGCTTTTTTTCGCCCCGGGATGATGTGGGCTCTGCGAGGCACGTGGCAGTGGGATTCATGACGGGTCACCCCACCGCTGCTATCCGGCGAACGCATTGTATCAAGGAGTTTATTCAAAACAGGAGTAATTCCAAGGGCCTGTTTTGCAAGGTATGGTTTTAAGCCCTATTGACAGAGCTGACTTTTATCTCTGAATTAGTCCCACGTAAAATAATTGCATTTAAAAAGGACTCAGCAGGCTGCTGTTACCAAAACCTTTTGAAAGGTCTGTTCTGTTTGATATTGCTGTTTGCCTTTTTTAAAATAACATCAAAGAAAAAAAGAAAAAGACAAAAAAAAAAAAAGAAAAAAGGAATTGATAAGAGATGTTGCAGCACACACTAGCTTAGCCATGTCCCCTGCTGTTAAAATATGCCCGAGCAGGCTCAGGACACCATGTGGCACTCCGTACTCCGCTTCAGAGCGGTTCCGGGGCAGATGCCGTTTGACGGCGTGCTGCATATGGAGCCGCTTGTGTGGACTGCGTCGTAGGAAGGAATAATCAAGGTTCCCCAAGAAGGAGATTTATTTGTGTCTCCCTCTGTCTTTTTTAATGAAGTCCTTAGCCAAAAGATTTTCTACTGAGAGGCGTCTCTCCACCTGCTGACCCAAGGAGATTGCGAGTGAAGACTCATCTGTAGGTAGCCAGCATGGCTTTGGTTTTCAGGTTGACCAGCTCTTGGCTGCCTGCGCTGATGGGCAGGTTGGGGGAGCTGTGTACTGGTGTGGCAGTGGGTTTGAGTCGTGAAGAACAATCAGGAAAGGGGAATTGTATCAGGAATGAACTCCCATAGTCCTCCTGGGAGCCCAGCTTCTTCAAGCAAAGCTGGGACAAGGTTATTCTGGAAGTGGAAGTGTGCCAGAATTTGGGCATTTCTCTGCTCTGTCCATTTAGAATTAAAACTCTGGCTTTGCACACAAAGTGATGGTGTACACGGTATTGAGTGCCCAGGCCCACCGTCACACGGCCGGCTCTTCTGTGGGGTGCACGGTGGACAAGCCCATGTGGAGATCACACCTCTGCCTGGCTGCGGTCACTGCTCCGGCTCCGGCTTTCCCTCTTGCAGGAGTGCGCAAGGAGCCAGCACAGCTGGAGGAGGTATTTCATCACAGCCCAAATCAAAAATTCACGCAGATTTAAATGCTTTTTAAAACTACTAGCAGATAAAGAGATGAAACTTAGGAAGATATCCTGGGTTAACAGGCACCATCCTCTAGTTCTACCATACTGGAATCTCACTCACAGCAGAATCCACAGGGCCTTCTCCGGTGAGGAAATGTTTGCATCACAGCTGTCCTGCTTCAGCAACTGAAATGGAAAGAAAAAGGGGGTTAGATCAAACCAGGTTTAAAATGTATATCTTTTTCTTTCCTGATAAAAATTAACATCTGAAAAATCCAATTGACGTCAAAAGAAATTTTCCGCTCAACCCACACCAGCATATTACGTTCTCAGTCTTTCTGAGAAATGAACGACTGCAGAAATGACGCACTGAGGAGGTGGGGGGAGAGCCGGTCCTTTCTGTCCGACAGCCTGCGCTGGGGGCCGCGTGGTGGTGGGGGACACCAGTGGGATGGGGCTGGTCCCCTACCCCATCTGGAAGTGTCCCAAATCTTCTGGGAGTGGAGAGGCCTCCCGTGTTTAGAAGAGCAGGTAACTCCCTGTCCCTCTCTTCACCTGTGTGATGGGAAATTACAGTTCTGGACTTGGGATCAATGAGTATTATTCTGCAGGATGTCTGGCACTGCCAGCAGAACCCAAAACATCTCAGAGCCAAAAAATGCCAACACTTCCCTGAGCAGGAGGAGAGGAGGGCTTATGCTTCTGTAGGCAGAGGAAGGAAGCCAACCCTGTAAGGGACCAAGAAGCCTTGACACCACCTTCTTGCTGTTCGCCTTCTTTCTTTCTTGGCATTTTCTCCTTTAAATCCAGTAGGAAACACAAAGTGTTTCCCGATTGCCCACCTTGGCTTCTTTTTTGGTAAATTCACTACTTGCCAACAGTTCCTCCTCTTTAGCTTTCTATGGATGTTTTAAAGCCATTAAATCGAAGCATGCAGTAATACATGAGCTGCCTGGGGTCAGGTTGGAGCAGAGGGCTCCTGTCAGTCCTCAGTGACAAACAAAGCATCGTCTGCCTTCAAACAGCCCGTCCCCAGGAGCCTGGACCAAAACCTTGTCTTGCACCTTATCACACTGCTCAGCGTTTCATCCATCCCAGCTCTGTGTCACTCCTCTGCCTGCTCAGCTGGCTGCTACAATCGCCGAGTTAATAAAGGGTCGCCCAGCGGTGAGGAGCAAGCTGTCTTAAAGTGGCTTGCACAAAGAGAAATCTGCTGAGAGTTTCCTGGTGGCTCAAAAATTCAGTTCCGGAGCTGTGAGAAATGTGGCAAAAGAACATTTTCCAGTGTTTTAATGGAACACCAGGTAACTGGGAAGGGCACGGCTGTGTTGAGGCTAGAGAAACTTGAATCACCTACAGTCCTTCAGGGAATCGTATATTCATTTTTATTAACTTTAATTATAGGAGCCCTATAAAATTTTCCATTTTGTGTTGCATGAAAAATGCAGCAGTTAATTGCTCTTGACATTTCACTGGTTTGTGTTTCCCTCTAACGCAATCTTGTACTCACAATAGAGATGAGGATACCAGTTGGCTTCTTTTAGAGATCGTAGGCTAGGATCACACCATGAAATCAGTGTTTTTGCTACTTCTCTCACCAGCTTACAAATATGAGTGTAAATGTGTGTGTTTTAAGAGAGTGTTCTTGGATTTATGGTGCTTGGCTTGCTAAATACAACAGGTTTCCTTCACTCTGGGCTCTACTTACCCAGCCAGGTCTGCATTGTTTTTTTACCCTTTCATCCTTTATTTCCTTGCTTTCTTTCCCCACAGATCTGTCATTTTTTTCATACTTGTTATAGGTTTCACGCCATCTGGACTCGTAGCTGGCTATATTTTAAATTTTTTTTCCAAATGTCATCTCATCTGCTATTAAAAAAAAAAAAGGAATATTACCAATTATAATGTCTGATGGCTGGATAATCTCTGAGCTCAATGTGGCAGCCGTTCCCAGTGGTAGGGAGGCACTTCGGACTGCATCCATTACCTGTGATGATGTCTCGGGATCTCCAAGAGGGGAAATGATATGCAAAGCAAACTAACCTGACGGTGATTTGGAAAGACAGAACAATGCAGAGAGCAGGAGACCCGCGGCGTGCCCGCTGTGCTTTGAAATGGAAAGTCGATCTGGAAGGCAAGAAAAACATCAGACATCGCTGCCACTGCCTCCTGATCGTGGCAGAGCCACGCTGGTGGGGCTGGGGTGCTGGGTGGGCGTGGGGACCGGGGGGGCTGGCAGAGCACCCCTGCAGCAGGGTGGAGCATCACCTCTTGACGTGTGGATGTTGCACTTAGGAACATGGTTTAGTGGCGGACTTGGCAGTATTAGGTTAATGGTTGGACTCGATGGTCTTCAGGGTCTTTTCCAACCTCAGCGATTCTACGATTCTAAAAGAATAGAGGTACATTGCCTAGCAGGCTGGTTTCTCCTGAGAATTGCCCAGTGCAACCTATTTGGGTAAAAAATGTTTAAAATTAAGTATGGAACATATTTGAGTGGCATCCAAAAAAGATAATGACTTACTTAGGTGTTTGTGTGCAACACAAAAATACTTCTCTGCATTGTTTTGCCAATGAGAAGTTCAACCCCCAGCTCAGTAAGCACAGAGGACAAAAGACAAGGCGTATTTTGAAGGTCGTGAAGATGCAGAGGGAGATATCCAGAAATATTAATACTCTTTTGTTTGTTTTTAAGATATGGAGATTAAGACTAGAGAGAGAGATAAACAAAAATAAAAAGAGACAACAAAGATGCTACAGAATCCGTCTCTTATGCAGAAATCAAAGTCATCATGAACACATGGATGTGCAGCCATGGAGGTTTTTACTGAATAGAAGGCTATACCAAGATAAACACCAAAATCTAGAATTAATCTAATGAATTAGCTGTTAATCTGACCATAAGGTTAATTTATTCCCTTTGCATTTGCTGAATCTCCACAGCTGAGGTGTACCAAATGTGACATTTTTAGTCAGGTCATGTTTTCATCTTAGATTTCAGAGAAGAAAAAAATTGTTGCTTTCCAGTACTGTTGAGACCAGGAGAATACACATACAGAGTAGGTACATGTAAATAAATAAGTAAGTAATATTAACACTGTGATGTAAAATGAGGGGGAAAAAAATGATATGGTTATTGAAATGGCACTGTTTTCTGTGTCACAAATTTCCTGCTCCCGTGGGTTACCATAGCATTTCAATCTGAGCCACGTGCCGGCACAGAGAGCCAGGGAAGAAAGAATAAAAAGGGGGAAAAGGAAAAAAAGAAAAGGCTGACACTCATCTCACAAGCAACGTTGTAGAGAATACCAAATGCACAGCCCAGCACGCCGAATCAGGATGAGGAACGTGCCCGGCTGTGTCTCGTCCGTGCCAAAGAGCAGCGGGTGCGGGCTTGGGTGACACTACCTGCAGCGGTGGGACGGCTGCTGGAGCCGGCGTGGAGGCTGCTGCTGAGTTACACCACCCTGAGAAACTGTTTCATGAGGTCTTTGCAGCTCTAATGCAGATAAAGTCTTCTTTTCCCCTAGGTGTTGTATTTATTGTAACACACAGTGAGTTCGCAGCGTGCCTGATGCAGGCTTGGATGGAGCTGCCTGGAGGGGAGAAGCTGTGGCCATCCTCCACTTGCAGCATCCCGCTTGGCTGCGGGATTCCCAGCTGCATCCTCTTCACATTGCGGCTCTTCTGTCTGCTTCTTATTACTTTCACTTTAAATAATTACAATTTAGGTTGCAAGTTAATTTTCTATCCTCAGTTCAGGATCAAATATTGAAATTTCTCAAGAGTCAAGCAAAAATCCTCAGGACTTGAAGCTTTGATATATACATACATACTACTGGTAGTGTGCAAAATTAGGGCTATTAAAAGAAGGGATTTAGATAAGAACATCTTTCATTTTTCTGAACTCTCTCTGAAGAACAGCAATCAATTAAACCTGTCTGAATGAGGGGATTTGGATAGGTTTTTTTAAGAAGCCATGATTGATTGTTTATGCAATAAAATTTAAATAGCTGGCAGCTATAGTTGCAGACTGCGGTGTTTTTATCTGTAGACCCGTGGTATTGCAGAGAGCTACACCGCAAGCTTCCCCTCACTGCCCTGCCGATGAACTTAGCCAAGTATCTATTAAGAGAGTTCACTCACTCACCACATTAACCTAGTTTTGGCCCTTGGCACTGCCGATGCCGGTACCTTCCGGCTGCCAAGGGCTCTGTGCCGCACCGGCTGGCCGGCTTTGCAGCCAGGGCAGCGCCTGCAGACGTTCAGGTGTGTTCTGGGATCCGTTTTAGTGTGTGTTGTTTCAAGTTTGTACTGTAATTCCCTTAAGAAATGTCAGAGTATTTTATTTGTATACATATGTAGTTTATGGATTCGGGTTTTTTTATGATCAATAAAACAGAGAGAGTACATGAAGGATCCTGGGTATTATAAATATCCTCCGAGCAGTCTATGGAGTGTCAGTTTTCTCCATTCTCCAACTGCTTCCGTGAACGATTTTATAAGGCCTCCAATCTCAGGCATTAAGGGTCCGCTCCCTGGGGGGTAGAAGGGCGTTTTTAAGAAGTTGGTTGCTTCAGACCAGAAGAGCAAGATGTGGTATTTGCTCACCAGCTTGGGTGGGCTCCCTTGTGCTCCTTCTCCTTTAGGCTCCACCAAAACCTTGAATGCGTGTTGGGTTTACGTGAACTGCTGGGACCTTCGGCGTTGTCGCAGCAATTCTTCAGTAGGAAGGAAACCTAACGGTGGTGTAAAGATCCGTTTTATTTTGTAGCCATTTTAATGGTAATTTCTGTATGGAAAGTTCACAACTTTTTAGTTTTATAACTGCTCTACATGCCAAAATGGTACAATTTCCTCTCATTCTGGTTCACTTCATTCTGCACTTTCTGATATTGTTTATTGGTGCCTTCATCAAAATGAGTGCTTCTTATTGAACCCTTTTCAAGGCTTTTATTTTCTTTGGTCAAAGCGCATTGATTTTCTTACATTAAAAATTAAGGAATGAATCTCATTTTGTTCTCAGTTCTGTCTGGATTTCAGCTCTGAAATTGGCAGTGGAGTACAACAGCGTGCTTGAAGTGTGCTTTGGACATTTCCTTTAGGTTAAATCTGTAACATGAGTAAAAGAACTTGGTCGCTAATCCACGTCACCAGCAAAATTTTATCTTGTTTTAATGAAAACAGTCTTTGCTCTTGGGAGAAACTTTGGCTAAGCTACGTGCAACCTGCCTTGGTCATGAGGGTGTTGTGGTACAGCAGCCAGGAGGAGAGTTTGCTCTTCTGGTAGGAACACGGGAATTTATTTTAAAGGTATGCCTTGCTCCTCACTTTCTTTGCGTGATGCAGACAGGATTTATTGCACTGAGCCTCAGAGATGTCCAAGGCAGTTATCGCTGCTCAAGGTGCCCTCCTCAGCTCCTCTGCAGGCAGGGAGAGCAAGAGCACCTCTGAAGCTGTGTCTGCACCAGCGCAGTAACCAGGGCACATGCCCACTCGTCCTTTACTTTTGTATGGGCCTCTGTTGCTGTTGTTTGCGGTTCCAGTAATTACTGTAGTTGCAATAGTGCCACATTTAAAAACCCAGAGCCGTTTTAGGCACACCGTAACGCTCACGGTTTGCAGTGCTGGGCTGCACGTGTATCGCCCGAGCGTCCTGAGCTGATAGAGGTAATGCTAACTAAAATGTCGGAAGGGCTGTGAAGTCTCTTACTTTGGTTTCTAACGGTTGTACCTGAGGATGAAGCAGGGATGGAGCGAGACGTCTTTGATCATCTTCAAATGCATCTGCTCCTGTTGTCCGCTTCAGACGAGACCCTGGGCTACGTCTGATCTGGTGGTGTAATTCCTCTGGGACCCTTCCTTTTCCCATGACAGGGACAGTTACAGGAGTCTGGAAGTACTGTGTGAGTGTAACGGGCCTGGATCACAGTGGCAGCGTTTCTAAGGGACTCACTGTAGGAGCCATTTGCGTAACTGTTGCTAATGCCTACAGCCCTGCTGCAAGTATGCGGGGACGCGGCTGTGAGTAAAAGGGATAAAACTTGCTCCATGTGTGTAGATAGCTGGGGTCTGGCGGCCGGAAGATATCGCGCTGTACGGAAAGTTAGGGCCCCTCTCCTGGAAGCCAATAGCGTTTAGTTTACGATGCAAGCAGACGGAAGTGAGGTTATAAACCTAAGCTATATAACGCCGTGTCACACACCAATAAACGCCATTTGCCATCCACCACATTGGTGTCAGCAAGCCGATGGCCCGAGCGGCCTGGGGTTGGTTGCCGTGCCGTTCCTGAACCAGGCGGCCACGCTTGCGAAGGCAACACATGTGTCAGCTCCTTACAAGCTGGGAGTTGTGCATAGTTAATATGAGCGTTTTATTACTCATTTCTGTTACTCACATCTTCTGATTGATGACTGTTTGTGTTTGTCCGGCCTATATGCCTTAGAGAGAGGAAAATCTGTGACGTGCCCAACGGTGCAAGGAGAGCGCTGAGCTCTGTCATTGCTCTCCAGGCTCTTTCACCCTTTTCTTCTGTTTTTCACAGCAGCAAGGAATTTGGCCTCAAAGTTTTTATTTCATATGCCTCATCAATGCCAAAGTGCACAAGCTGATTTAGATATGAATTTATAATTGAACTCTTTTTTTAATGACTTTTCCCTAAAAATCTGATTGTCTCAGCAAGGGTAGACCTGCAGCCTCAGATGCTGTGAGCCGGTGTCGGCTCTCACTCCCCCAGTGTTTTGGTTCCGATGTCAGCGGGCACTTGAAGGGAAGTGTCACCACCATCGCTGTGGTGGTTGGAAACTGGTTGTGTGTGTTGCCCTCTCTCTTTACCCTACAGCTGTACGTGGCATAATGTATTTCTTCTTGAAAAAGAAGAGTAATTCCTCCTATTTGCAGAGAAGCGTGTGAGTACGCCCCAGGGTGGAGGATCCCTTCTCCCCTGCCTCCCATGCCCCAGGCTGGCACGTCCTTGCTCTGGTTTAATCCCTGACCTACATCTAGGCTCCCACTTCTCCTCGTTTCTCTTGCTGTGAATATTCTTTTCAAGAGAAGTTGGCTGAAGGATTTCCTTAACATGTTATGAGACAAACAGAGTAATCTTTCACACTGCTGATCTGGAACCGGGAGAAAAACCCTCTACAAATCTCCTCGCTGCTCATTCCTGTCACGTCCCTGCCAGCTCAATTGTCTCTCCTCGTGTCTTGGCACACATCTTCACTTCTTCCTTGGCCTTGCATTTTGAATGCTACCTTCCTTATCTCTTTTTTTAATCCACATTCGCTTATCTTTTGTCCTCTATCCACAAACCATCATCTTTCCACAAGCCTTACTACAACTGAGTGTGCCTCCCTGCATAGTTATTAGCCGTCTAATTTTTCTGCTCGGTAACACCCAGAACCTTATTTAGTGGAGTCATTGTGTGAGCCTCATCTCGGCAGGAATTACTTTAATTAAATAGCTGTTCTGCTGTTTCTTGTTTTGGCTTCAGGTTCCTTTTGTATTTAGTAAAATTAGTGAGGAAAATAAATCTCAACTAGTCTAAAGATAATCTCTGCTTCCTTACTTTTATTTATTTAACTATTTTTTAAGAGCAAAAGAGCTTTAAAAATACCGTAGAGAGCAAATAAAAGTGCCAGTTGGAAGTCATATTTGACTGAACTACTCTTTGGAACGTCTGTTTGAGAGTGGGATTCTGTACTTACTGATAAGGAAGCGGAGAAGCAAACCATCTTCACACAGGTATTAGTAAGTTCACCTTTATTCTTTTAATCAGCATACCGGCTATATGACAGTAGGTGGTACTGCAGTCAAATAGATTTCCCAGATTGCTGGAGTGTGCAGAACCGTATCCCTGGTCTTGCATGTGAAGAGGTCTCAATGGCCGCATCTTGCTCCTTTGAGCACAACGGTTATGGGACTTGCCCAGCACCGCTCTCACTCCCTCTCCCTGCTTACCTTACACATATGTGGGTGAAGAGCTCAAGGGGTAGAGTGGGTGGCTGAAGGAGGTTGGGTAGGTGCGGAAAATATGTTCCCTTCCTTGATCACATAGATGGTTCTGTAAATAACTTTTTTCAGCCCACTTGCTGATGCAGGATGAAGGACTGAACAGTTGGAACAGGCAATGTTCAGCCTTTTGGTTCACTCCACATGCAATGTTCCACTGGGCTCCAAAGAAAATATTCAAAGAAAAAAACCCAACAAAGCAATTAAAAGGCAGCACAACTACTGGAGGAAGATCCTTGCCTCTTTTCCCAATATCTCCATACACTACTTACTTTGGATGCTTCAGACCAAGGTTCAAGTTCCTTCTGCTGCTGGAGAGGTTGTGAAGACGCATCTCTCTTCTGCTGCAAGAATGCCCTAATTGCTAACCTGAGGAGTAGGCTGTGGCTGAGATCTCACCATCTCCTTTGATGATGTTCCAGCTATATAAACTGTTAAATAGCAATAAAAAGAAGTGTCTAACCTGGCAGGTGTGGTGGCTTGACCCTGGCTGGGTGCCAGGTGCCCACCAAAGCCGCTCTGTCACTGCCCTCCGGAGCTGGGCAGGGGAGAGAAAATATAACGAAAGGCTGGTGGGTCGACATCAGGACGGGGAGAGCTCAGTCAGCAATTACTGTCACTGGCAAAACAGACTCAACTTGGGGAAATTAATTTAATTTATTACCAATCAAATCAGAGTAGGATAATGAGAAATAAAAACTGAATCTTACAAACCCCTTCCTCCCACCCCTCCCTTCTTCCCGGGCACAACTTCACTCCCGATTCTCTCCCTCCTCCCCCCGAGCGGCGCAGGGGGTCGGGGAATGGGGGCTGTGGTCAGTTCATCACACCTGGTCTCTGCTGCTCCTTCCTCCTCAGGGGGAGGACTCCTCACCCTCTGCCCTGCTCCAGCCTGGGGTCCCTCCCGTGGGAGACAGTCCTCCACGGACTTCTCCAGCGTGAGTCCTTCCCACGGGCTGCAGTTCTCCATGAACTGCTCCAGCCTGGGCCCCCCACGGGTGCCGTCCTTCAGGAACAGGCTGCTCCAGCCTGGGTCCCCCACGGGTGCCGTCCTTCAGGAACAGGCTGCTCCAGCCTGGGCCCCCCACGGGTGCCGTCCTTCAGGAACAGGCTGCTCCAGCCTGGGCCCCCCACGGGTGCCGTCCTTCAAGAACAGGCTGCTCCAGCCTGGGCCCCCCACGGGTGCCGTCCTTCAGGAACAGGCTGCTCCAGCCTGGCCCCCGTGGGGTCCCAGGTCCTGCCAGCAAACCTGCTCCAGCCGGGGCTCCTCTCTCTCCCCACGGGGCCACAGGCCCTGCCAGGAGCCGGCCCCAGCGCGGGCTGCCCACGGGGTCACGGCCTCCTTCAGGCATCCCCCTGCTCCGGCGTGGGGCCCTCCCCGGGTGCGGGTGCAGATCTGCTCCCCCGTGGAGCTCCATGGCTGCAGGGGCACAGCCGGCCTCCCCGGGGGCTTCCCCGGGGGCTGCCGGGGACCCTCTGCTCCAGCGCCTGGAGCCTTCCTGCCCCGAGCTGGGGGCTGCAGGGCTGCTCCCCTCACACCTTCTCACTCCTCTCTCCGGCTGCAGTTGCTGTGTGCCCTTTTTTTTTCCCCTTTCTTAACTCTGTTCCCCCGGAGGCGCTGCCCCCGTCGCTGACGGGCTCGGCCGGGTCCGTCCTGGAGCCACTGGCACTGGCCCTGTCGCACACAGGAGAAGCCGCCCCAGCAGCCCCCGTGCTACCAAACGCCTGCCGTGCGAACCCAGTACAGCAGGTTATCTATATGTTAAAAATAATTTCTGGTTTCTTCTCAGATGTCTCACTCTCTCAGTTTTTACCAGTTCCAGTATTAGCCCTCCACTGTTTTGACCTCTGAAAGGGTACTTTCTTTGCCAGTCCATCTTAAAATTATTCCATCTTATTAATTCTTTTCCTGAGGTGCTTATTTAACTAGACAGTTAATGGCACCATTGCCGAAAGTATTTTCTCCTTTGTTTGCCAGGGATGTATGTTCCAGATAGCATTTGCACTTGGCATTTAAGTAAGTTCAAGCCCTGCCTGTACTGAAGTTCTCAAGATCTTTAAGGGCATTTAGAATTGACAGACTGAAGAATGTCCATTTTTATCGTGTTTTCTGTGGTGTTTTCTCTAAAGGAAAGATCTTTCTTCTGAAAGTATTTCCAGTACAGCTGCAACTAGAGGAGACAAAGTTATCAAGGTGTTGTTGGAGGCTACTAAAGAAGATGGATTTGGCAGTGTCTCGGGAGTCTGTGTTGTCTAAGATGCTGAAAATGTTCTTTTTTTTTTTTTTTTCCTCTGCTCTTCCTGGTCAGACTTGTGCATTTCTGTCAGAAAAATGCTCTTTTTGGGTCATCGGAAGCTTTGACTTCCTTTGTTTGGCTTTTTTCTTTCTTTTCCCTTTTTTTTGCTAAGGCATCTTTATACCCTGTTAGGGTCATCAGAAAGAGCTGTAATGGTCAAGTATATTTTGGTTTTTTGTCCATCTCCCAGCCTCTTCAGTGATCAGTGATCCCCGCCTCTTCCGAGAGCTTTGTGGGACCTCCAGTCACCGCAGAGCAACGCAGATGGTTTCCCAGCTTGGTAACTCCCAAGCTGGTTTCTGCTGATGGGGAAAGACACACACAGCCACAGGGACCCAGAGCTTGGCAGAGGCTGTCCAAAAAGCAGGATTAGCCTTCCTTGGGCACAGCGCTGTTAGGCTTGGGTGATTAGCCAGGCTGGAGCTGCTGGGTTGGTGTCAGTAATGGGGGGAAGGTCCCAGGACTGTAGCAAAGAGGTTCTACCGCTGACTGAAGGTGTCGAGGCCAGATGAGGGTCTTACAGAGGGTCTGATAGTGGGTGCAAGGAGACCCTTCAAAATCATTTTTGTGCAAGCTGTATTGCTGGACTTTTACGAGGCTCCAGTTACAATGCATCATTCATCCCAGGAATAACTGCACCACAGTCCTTTGCCATGTTATTTCTTAATTTATCTGCTTTCTTTTTTTCCCAGCAACTTGTCTGTACCCCTCAAGCTGATTCATGTTCTCGGGTCCCTTGCGTAGGAAGGGGTCTTTGGTTATATGCATCTTTTCTCCCTCTCTCTGCCTGGGAGAACACTGGGCTGGACTGGCTGAGGTCCAGACCTTCAGCAAGATCTTCAAGTTCTGCTTTTGGGCTTTTCCTCTGGGGTTAGAAGCAGCTGTTTGTTTTTCTCCCTTACGTATTCCCTCTCACTCAAGATTAGGGAGGACAAGGGAGTCTCTGTGCACGTTACCTTCCGTTTTTTGACTTGCTTACAAACTAATCCAGGATCCTGCTGACAATGTATGTAAGATCAAGTCTCCCTGCTAGAGGAGACTATATTCTCTGTGAGGAAAGGGAAGATTTTTATCTGAATCGTGTGTTATAGGAAGCACAGAAATAATGTAGATATGTGGAAAGGCTTTTGCTGTTAATGCCTCTGGTAGCTTTTAAAAGCTGATGCCGTAAGCACCTGATTAGTGCCATAAATAGGGGGTGAAGACCCTAAAGGCTGAAACCGTCCTTACCAAGTGATAAACTATCTCAGCGTCATCCTACCTGCATGTTGTAGCAGTAATGTTTCTTGTCTCCCAGATCACAACTTGCCTCTGTTTCCAGCCAAAGCAGCACTGCTGGGGATGTTGCACTGATGCAGGTGGGGAGTTTCTTTCCCGTGCCAGTATTTGTCCTTTCAGTCATGGTTGCTCACCATGAACCCTTTTGCTATAATCAAAACAGGTATAGAGGGGTACTGCCAGGTGGGCAACTACTGCTTTCTTTGCTGCTTTCCTTACCTCATCTCCAACGCCACTTCTAAGCAGAGGGGTAACATAGTCTCCCAGTATTGTACAGGGGAGCTCTCCCAAGCTGAATAGTCAGATTTAGTCTGACATGATGAAAGCACTAAAACAGATCCGGTTTAGAAAGTACAGAAAAAGTAAAATAGGCTGGATGAAACCTTTGTGCATCATAAAAGGGTCAGTGGATTAGTTCCTCCTCAGGGTCATTGAGTAGGTTCAGAAGAGCAAAGGATTGGCACATGGGTTGTTTTTTATTTTTTTAATAGTTAGTCTGATCTCATCTGCTGTTATTATTGCATAGGCAAAGAAAAGTCATTTAAGTCCCAATTCTACATAAGGGTGGTGCCGATAGTACCATCTCAAGCATCCTTTCATGATATATTTCAAGGTCTGGGTGCAGAATTTCCCAGCAGCACCCCTGGGGTAGCTGAGGGAAGTTTTTGTAACTTTTTGAAAAACAGAAAAAAAAAAGGAAATGTGGACATAATGACTCCCTCCTAATCCTCCTTCGCTCCTCTATGCCCCTACCCCACCTGAGGAGAAGTTTTCTCCCGCTTTTTCGGTTCCCCCCCTCCCCAGCAAGGCGATGGCTGTGCTCAGACCTCAGCAGAGCATGGCTGCAAAATCAGGAGAGAGTTTCAAAAGCTGCTGAGAAAATCTTACACTTTATATTCAAGAATCTTTGTTTTTCAATTGCGTGTTTCTCTAAGAGAGAAATGGCATCTTTAGATAATCCACTTCCTCTATAATGTATTTTACTTCCTGATAAATACACGACTGAGGAGCTGCTGCCTCTTTTCTGTCCTCAGTGGCACTTGAATTGCTACGTGAAACCGCTGGCACTAATTTATTCTCTGAGAGCCGCTTTGCCGGTTTGAGGAAAATTGCTAATTGTTACCCTTCTATGCAGACTCTTTCTAGGAGATGTCTCCACTTTAATCAGTTCCATTGCATCTTTGATGATGATAGCAATCAGTGCAAGATTCATCTACAAAGCGCTGTGAGTGCCCTTCTTTGCAGTAAACTGGTCCTGACTCACTTGGCTGCACCGTGGATCATAAAGATGCTTTTCAGCTGCAACCTCATTGTATCCGATAGCTCCGAGTCCACAGAGCAGCGCACAATCTCCACGATTGTTTCCGATTTATTTTTTTGGGAAGAACGTCATCTAATTAGAATGGGGATAGTACACAGACAGTGATTACTTCTGAGTTTGGATTACAAATCTCAATTCACCCCTGACGCCAAAGCTTCTCCCCCAGCCCTATATTTATCATCAGTCTCAGACCCTCATCTGCTCCACGACCTTTCTGCTTTCTCCCAAGACCATTCAGTTTCTTGAATGACTTTTATTGTCTCTCTTTTTCTCAGCCTTCCAGGCCTGAACCAGTGGTCTCCAAACATAACCTGCTGTGCCAGCTAGCTGCAGTCATTATAGTCTCGATTGGTTACTGCAGCAAAAGTGGTTAGAGGGTTGCACAAGGGATTATAGGCTCAGAAAGGCTCAAACACGTTCGAAGCATAGCAAGTAATAGCTTGGGCTGGTTGGGATGGCCAAAAATATTGTATTCACAGCTAGTATTGCTTGGGGAGAATTGCTGGGTGTGTGCATTTGCTTCTTTTCCATTCCCCTTTGCCAGATCCTGGCATTCATAGTTACTTGCTTACAGCGAGGGCAAGAACAGTATGGCAGTGAGAGCTCCCGTGGGAAGCAGAGCTGGCACGAGAGGGAAAGGAGAGTGCATTACACCAGGAGGGCCATCCCCGCTGTGGTGGTTTGCGTTGGTGCAGAGATCAGCGTGTGGGGCCAGCTCGTGGGGCCAGAGCCAGGGTAGCTTTGAACCAGCTAGTCCTGGTATTGCTAAATCCCAGAAAGGAGCCTGCTGAGCTTGCCCCAGTGCTGCGTTGCTGCTCGTGGGGCTGTGGGGACCTCACCACCCGCTGAATTGGGCAAATTTACTCCTGTAGCTGCCGCACTGCCAGCCGGTGCCCTGAGTCGTCTTCCAGAGGTCCCTTTTAGAAACGATCCAAAAGCTGTGCCCGCTCCTGCTTCTTCTGCCCAGCTGAGGAAGCGTGATTAAAGCTGGAGGGAATCCACTTGTCTGAGCAAGATGAGCCAGGTTTAAGTCCTGCCTTGATGCCACCCTGGGTAAATAGGGCAGCTGGGGAAGGACTGGGTGCCGCCGGAGAGTTCCGGAGCAAAGGGGATCCTCTTGGCGTGACACGTCTGATTTGATTGTTGTGGCATTTAGCAGTTGTAGCACTTTGTGTTGTCTTTGTCTAGCTTTTTTGTGTTTGTTTTATTTATGATCCTTTTACTTCCAGACACTGAGAGGATTTTCTGGAGTGCCTATGACATCAGTATCCTATTTAAACGCATGGAAAGCATTTTCATATGAAATGTGAGCATACAAAAGAGAAAGAAAAGCCTTGGACTCTCCTGGCTGGGCAGATTTGCTCTCCATCTCACATGGAGAGAAGCATATATGTGAATATCTCAAGCATATATCTGAATATTCTCAATATCTTGATGAATCTTTTACTTGGCAAAACGTGAAGGTGGCAGAGGCTTTGGTTTCCAAACTTTCGCAGTGTGGTCCTTTTACGCTTCGCAGCAGAAAATACGCTCTCAGCCCTTGACATCCCCGACGCGTAAATGCATTTCAGCAGAGCATTGGAAATGTCAGATCTGCCTTTGTTGATTTCCCCTCTTCCCTATTTTATCTGTGGTTCACTTTTGCTGCCCTGTTTACCACTTTTATCTTTCTCTCCCTGACAGGGTGCTTTTTCCCCTGCTGTCCAGGCTTTGAAAACATCGCATCTCCCGTTAGCAGCTGATCCTTGTACCTCTCTTGAAATTTCCATTGACCACTGCTATCTTTGACGTCTTGCGTGCTTGCTCTTAATGTTTCTTTAGCAATGCATTGGTTCCCCTGATCCAGCCTGGAGATGCCCATGGGGTGCTAAAATAAGATGACACTGTACCCTACAGACTCTGACTCCTTTATGTATGAGCACATTTTCTCTTCAGCCACAGACTCCAGGTGCTTCCTGTACCTTATTAATCTAATGCACAGGTTTTCCTTTGAAGTTGAAATCCTAACAAACTAAAATCAAAAAGCTTTTTCTTTTAAACTTTATCTTCTGACTGCCCCAGGGAGATGGTAGAGTCACCATCACTGGAAGTATTCAAAAAATATGTGGACATGGGACTTCGGGACATGGTTTAGTGGGCATGGTGGTGTTGGGTTGATGGTTGGACTTGATGATCTTAAAGGTCTTTTCCAACCTTAATGATTCTGTGATTCTGTGTTCTAAGTAAGTGCCCTATAGTGATATTTATAAAATTGTTCTTTCTTATTCTCGGGTATGTGGCAGGATTAGGCCAAGGTAAAAGCACTGGGCTGCCAAGGAGGTGGTGTCACCTGTTGTCTGTTGTGACAACAGAATAAACCCTGCCTTTGGTGGAGCACACACAGAGCAGTAGAAATGGCATCTGGAGGAATTCCTCAATTCTCCTTAAAGTCTTTCATGTCCTTTTTGTTCTAATCTGGTTTTATTCTCCACTTAATAAAGAAAAAAAAAAAAAAAAAGCAGCCTCATCTCTTCAAGACTCAGACTGCAGCACATCCAGAACAGGCTTGTTTGACAGCCCAGGAGGCTTCAAATCCTTTGGTTCTTCCCATTTCTCAGCTTCATCGAATGTCTTACCAGTTTTGATAGGGTGGAGGTTATTAATATAGGCACTCGCAGAGGTGCTGCAAGCAGAACCACAGATCGTACGTATCTATCTGTATAGGTGCAAATCTACAACAGCCACTATTTATCGTTAACAGTGACTGGCCAGCACTGAACTTTTTCCTCCAAATTTTTCCAGGCTTTGCAGAGATGCTGTGTTGCCTGTTCCCTCCCACCCCAGTTAACTTTGCCTCTGCAACTGTTACTAGTTTTCCGGCTGTTTGGTAGACAGATCCAGCTCATCCCACCCACTCCTCTCCTAGCTGAGCTCAGAAGAAGGACTCTCTGCCTTTTTCCATCCCTTGCTGTTGTCATGTTAAGTGTCAAGTAGCAATGTTGATGCTTTTTAAGTCTTTTTTGTAATCTGCTAACCTTGCCCTTCCCACTTATAAAAGTGTTGCTCCAAAAACTGTCTCTGCCAAGCGACTGGTTGCATTTCTGTATTGGGTCCTTCAGAAGCTCCCTCTCCAATATCTAGGAGATAAAACTTCCTAAAGTTTTTTTACTTACAGCAAAAACCATCTCTGTGTCATGAGGCTGTACTCTGCAAAGAGTACACTCCCAGCGGTGGAAAGATTTATTTTGTTTCTCTGCTGTTTTTTTAACAGGTGGCAAAGAAGATAAAACACTACAACAGGGAATCTGTTCTCTCCCTTTCCCTTGCTCCCGCAGCCCCATTGGGTGGGGGCATGGAAGGGGCTGCGCAGCTTTATGGCGTGGCAGCGCTGAGACGCCCGCAAAGCTCTTACTTGTGATTCTGCAGTCGAGTGAGATGTTCACCATCCTGCACCTGTAGCGTTGTGGAGAATTTCCCATTCATCACCGTAATGACAACAATCCGCTTTGCTGGCTGCCTCCTCTTGGGCGATGCTTGCCTTCTCGCTGTTGCCGAGATTGATGCTTGCCATTCCCTATGATCCAGATTATTTGGGTTACTGTAGACACATTATCTAAAATGAGTGTTACTGTCTCTGTGTGAGATAGAAGAGCTACTCCATTTCCCCACCCCTGATTACCATCCTGGCCCCAGCCCACCCTTTCTCTTGCGGCTTTCAACACGCTATTCGCATCGCCACCTGAGGAGCTCTGTCAAAAGGAGATACAGAGATAACAAAAATCAGAGGCTTGCCTTTTTCTTTGCCAAGCTAAACCTATCCTTTGTGGGGTAGGAATTTGAACTGTTCCTGAAAATCAAACAGGTTCATAGAATAATAAAGAGTCGAGGTAGAGAGGGTATTCTGGTCATCTAATCTACTCCTCCCTACCTGTCAGCGCAGATTTTTTTCCCCATTGTGTGTTTTTCAGGTGCCTTTGTGGTGTGATAACCAATTCAGCTTCAGCTGTCCCAGGCAATAATGTTCTTCCTTCTTGCCTCGTTACGTACCCCGGCGAGACTCGACTTCCTTCAGTGAAACATGCCCATTTACGTCTGACAAGAAATCATTTCTTTTAGGTAGAAGATGTCGCGTGCGGCATAGATGATTAAAGCGCCCTGCTTTTTCCATCAGGATTACCTTGTTAAAGGAAACTAATCCAGGGCTCTTCTATTCCTTCCACTTGCTGCTTTTTTTCTTCGCCTCCTGCTCCATTGTGCTGGCGATACAGTCAAATGAGATGCAATCACACCTTAGCTTCATGCAAAATGAATGCAGCCATCCCGAAACGCCCATCCTCCATTTCAGCTCCTGGCTTTAATCAGCAGAATCCTAGAGAATTCCTCCCGCGGATGGAGCTGAAGCAGATGTTGGTTCGGGTTGCACAGAGGGCTGTAAAGAGATCCTTCTGCACCTCTGCGGCACAACTTAATTAATTTTGTGTATTATTGTACCCCGGCTTTGTTCACAGGATCTCTTTGCGCGGGGCCGGTCCGCAATATTCAGTAATCCACTGCAATCAAGTGCAGGCTGCAATACATAAAACCCTTGAGACGAACGTTTTTAATAAAAAACACAGAAATGAGATAATTTCAGAAATCATAACCCTTGCTCAGACAGGTTGGCATGAAGTGAAGGCTAGGAGATCATTTCATATCAATAATTAATATGATGTGTGGCCTTGGGTGGAGTATCTGAAACGAAAGGTTATGCTTCCTGACAGCGCTCAGGAGATGGAGGAGCTGGTCACTAACAGGGCTTGTGCTCCTGAATGATTTAGGGATACAGCTTTCGGCATCCCACACTCAATCTATATTTTTCTGCTTTCCTGCCTCGTGTCCTTAAATCCTGAAGAGGTAGAAACCTAAAATACCAGACGTGAGGAATTAGTGATGAATTAGTCACTACAGTGAGATATTGTGAACCCAGGGGATACATGGAGAAGATCTTTGAGGTGGGCGAGTCCGAAGCGGTGGTGAGATCCGTGGGCAGTTAATGGGCTGGGGCAAGCAGACCTGTGAGTTGGGGTTTGACTTATGGTGCTGACATTGAGCGGCGTAGTCCATCTGTCAGCTGCCTCTCGCTGCAGAGAAAGGGAATTGTTACACCGGTTTTGTGGTGTTTTGGGGTTTTTTTCCCTTAAAAAATCGTGTGGTTTCTGACCTGCACCATTTAGCAGCGCGCTTTTTATTTTGCTTTTATGTTACTGAGATTTCTGAGCTTTAAGCACTGTTGCTTTATGGACAATTTAGGCCCTTCTGTGGCTGACAAGTCCTGATAGATTTATGGCAGTCATAATACAGAATGAATTTGCTGATACCTGTGTTTATGGTAGCACTGCTGCTCTAAGAGTATATTTGAGTTGCACGAAGCAGTGGTAATACATGAAGCAGATCTGTGTGTGATACTGTCATAAGGAGACCGCAGAAGCGTGGCAAGATTTATTATGGGACTTGCATTGAAAATCCCAAAGCTGAACTCACCGAGACTATTACGGGGCATATGACATTTGGGTAGGACATTTTTGTGCGTTCGGATGAGCGTCGCAGTGATCTGTGACACTGTGGGGGGACACGTGGATGCCCTCGGTGCTTCGGCGTCCTGCGGTACTGGCGGGGGATGCTCTGGGTGAGCTTAACTTTGGTTTACGAATTTAGTTTTTCTCACAGCTACAAAAAGCGTTCATATGAATTATTCTGAAAGAAGTGGGCCCTTCATTCCATCTACACGTGAAGCCCAGAGAGCACCTTCAAAGTGTTTTAAAATAGGTGTTTGTTGACAGAAAGCACCAAGAGGTACTTACAGGAAGAAATTACTGCCTAATCTGCTGTTCACTTATAAACGACGGTTCAGGAGTCCATTAGCCGTGTGTAGCTTTGCTTTGAGTGTTGGCTTAGGAAACAGACTCTGCTGATTTACGTCTTGGGGACTTCCCAGCACATCTTGGGGCAGCAGTGCCTTGTCCTGGGAGTTTTGAGGTGAGGGCTGTGACCACAGGATGATGTGTTGTCCAAAGACATTTCTTTGAAAGATCAGAGGTTCTTATCAAGGTGCTGCAGCATCAGGGAGGTCAGTGTGGGAGCCCTGTGGAAATGCCACGGACCCATTCGGGACAAGGAGAGCGACTATTGATCCACCCGTACGGAGCCCGTTGCTGCATGGGCTTTTACCAAGCTGCGTCCTTCCTTCTTGGCTGAATGAACTGCTGTTCCCTACACCTTTTTTCTTTTTTTTTTTTTGTTAAAAACAGTTAAATCTGCACTGTTTTAAAACTGCTTGTGCTTCACTAATAGTCAAAGACCTCCTAAACCAGTTATCCCCACTTCCATCTTATTTTTCCTCAAAAGACGGACGGGGTGTCTTCTGTGAGCAGCGTCTTTTTTGCATCCACTCTTCACTGACATAAGCAATGAAGTTCTGTTCCTTTCTAAGAGGGTTTTTTTGTTCTGGTTTTGTTCTTATTCTTCTTCCTTGACCTTAAAAACATAAAAAGAAGCCTGCCTGAGTTTTCAACCTTTAAGGCGAGTTCATGTTTAATAAGGAACAAAAGATCAGGATGTGTCAGGCCCACAAAGAAAAACTGAATTTATTTTTTGACACAAGAAGATTAGGAGGTGGTTCATACATCCCAGCCCTTCCTCTCTCTCCTCTCCCTCTAATGAGTTCAGCGGGCAGAAATGAAATGATGCCTGCATCAGGCTGCTCCCGCTGAAGGAGGGCTTCCAAATTCTGCCTGCAGATGAGATCAGCACCGTAAACCGTAGCCATCCATCATGACGAAGTAGTTTGGGCCAGATAAAAGGCCGGTTGGGCAGAGTCGATGAAAGGTGTGTTATTAGAGCTCAGCGCTCCAGTGTCCTTTGGTTGGGGTGAGGGGAAGAGGGAACGTGGCCCCGGCACGAGACTTTTATTCATGCCCTTGCCCTTTCCGAGAGCTAAGCCATGATGCAGAGATGGACCTGTCGGATGCAGTGGTAATAGCCTTTGCTATAAAAAAGCCCTTGCCCTGGTTTTAGCCTATTATTGCTTTCAGCATTCATTAAATGGCAAATGCTACAACTAAGTAGTGTTATATTAAAATCAAAGTTCATGGTCTGTTTGCTATTAATGATACATAAGCCAGCGTTTAGAAAAACCCTCTGGGCAGAGCGCGCGTTTCCCCATATCGCTGCACTGTGGCACGGCGTAAGCCTCCCTGGTGAGACGTTCCCTTTACACCCGAGGATCTCTGCACGTGAGAATTAAACGGCCTCAGTCGCCCGTTCGCCAGGCTAAACTCTGATTTGTCGGAACAGAAAACCCCAGGTTTCCTTAATGCAATTCAGTGGCATTATTCCAGATTTCCGCTGATGTCTGAACCTGCTCTATTCACTTAGGTAAATGTTTTGCCTGCATTAAGGGACTGTGGGATTACTGTTGGTTTCCAGTGTAAAATGGGTCTTTCTGAAATGTATGAAACATTATCCAGCTCCTGAAGTTGCTTTAATGAGGGCATTTATTAATTTTCTCGCCGAGGATTGGCAATAGCAGTTTCCTTGCTCAGCGCGACTGGTTAATTCGCCGCCTCCGCTGCTGCCCCGACCTGCCACGTTGCTCTGCGAACAAAAAAAGTCGCGATGAGCCAAAGTTAAAAGTCAAAGCAAGAAAGGGGGCTATCCAAAATCTGGGATTAGAGTAAGGAACACTTGACTTTCATTGAGAAAAAGATTGATGAATTGTTGCTAAACAGTGCCAACAGCAGTTCTTCACTTCAAATTACTGAGTGATGAGATAAAAGAACTAAATGAAAGATCCAGCTTTTCTCAAAGCCTTCTAATCTTATGTTTTATGCATCTTTCTTTATGTTTGATATTATGTTGAATTATGTTTGTTAACTCCCTGAGAGTAAGGTTAAAAAAAATGTTCTTTCCTCTAAAATAACAGGTAATATTAAATTATCTTTTCCTGTGATTTATTTGTTCCTGAACCTGGGATCATATATTTATGTGGCATCTTGTATATCTATCAAAGAATTCTTCATGCTCTTGAATTTGAACTCCTGGCCAGTCTTTATGATGGTACTAAAAATATTTGATGGCTGTCTTTGAGCTGTGGGCCAAACTGAAAGACGAATTGCAATCAGCTAATTGCCATATGCATTTTATCCTACACACAAACACCCCCTAAACTGCTCAGGACAGTGAGCTTCTACGCAAAGCCCCTCGGATGTCGGGAAACACAAAGAAAACAGGCTGTGCCTCCAGGAGCCCAGCAAACCCCCACGTTACTGTGTATTGAAGTCAGCACATTGCGAGAGTGCAAGTCCTTACTTTGTACTAACACAGGCAATTATTTACATTAACTTCTGCTGAGTCCGGTAAAAAAATCAGGGTTTTTTTCAGCTGGAAATGTGTGTTTCCAGCACTGTGCCAATTTTGTTTAACAAGCCTGTACCCAGAGCTGTCTTCCACCTGCGGAGGCACCCACAGAGCTCGCCTGTGCTCTGCTAGGCACCAAAACCTGCCGAAATGGGGCAAGAGCATCCCATCATGGAGTAAAAGTGAGCTCCTGAGCTCCTGAATTTCTGTTGAGTCATCAAGTATCGAGCGAGATAGACGAGACTGTCGAGCTCCAGGGCCACCGTGGAAATGAAAGCCCTTCGGCTGGGCCATGGGGCCGAGCTGGACCTCGGGGTTTCAGCTGTGCCGGAGCACGGTGGGGTCAGCAGCAGGGGGGTGGCATGGGCGGACAGGGGTGGGAGAGCAGTGCCCTGCCATTCGCAGGGTAGGGCAAAGGGAAGGGTCAAAAGAAGGTACGTGAATATCAGAACCCCTAACGTGAGTAATTTGGTCAAATCAGGCCAGGAAAATCAACCTGAGAGAAGGAAGGGGCTGGCAGTGTGCTGCCCTCATTTTCTTTGCTACCCTTGGAAGATCTGGCTCATAACCGGCGTTGGACCCGGCCAGTACTGACAGTGCTGCCACTGGCACAAATCCGAGGTCGTTTGTCTCCCTCGTAGTTCTGTCAGGAGCGAGCCCAGCACCGTCATGTCTCCCCGGGGAACGGAGGGTTATATTGCGCGCAAGGCCCAGAGAGGCATTTGAATTCAGCTGATTGATTTTTGGTTTCATGCCCCGGGAAATCCTTCATCCCACTGCTGTCCCCTGCCTGGCACACGTGGGGCTTCGTAACTCCCCGCTGCCTCCGGGCTTGGCCAGCGTCTGTGCCGGGTGACGATGAGGACCTTTACAGACTGTTTTGCATCACTTCAAGAGCTGCTTCCTAAAAGAAAATTAGGCTGACACTTTCTGACTTCAGCAAGTATTTTACCCCTTATCAGTTCTGCGAGCGAACAGTCAAATTGCCACCGCTGCAGCTAACGCACGCTGGCAAAGTGAAACAACTGGTTGGGATATGTGCAGACAGCGCCCAAGATTGGGCTGAAGACCAGTAATGGAGTGAAAGCTGAGTAACTTCTTCAGAAGTACCTGGATGACAATAAAATAAAAAAATGCAAATTCCTTCTTCAGCCACGGTAAGTAACGCCTGAACTTCTAAATGCAATAATTTAGCCCAAGCTAAGTAATACAGCCTGGTCAGTAGTGAAATAATGATTTAGTTCAGGCTTTGGTAGAACTGGATGGCACAATCATTATCATTTTCCAAATGAAACCCGGGATGTTGAACAAATGTGCAGTTTCTGCTAGATGGTGGCTCATTAAGTGAAGCTGACTGCAGTCAAGTAACGTAAGGAGAACATATGCCAGTGCATGGAAACAAATGACCTAAATTAACTTTATCACAGAAATCTCGGAGAAACTCCTTTAAACAACCTTCAAGGGAACCACCAGCTCCAGCAACTGAGATATTTGTTGCTTAGATCAGTGTAATGTTGAACAGTTTTAGAAAAACAGTTTTCCCCAATGGTAATTTTGCATGCTCAGCGTTTAAGAGCATACAGAGGAGATAGATACAGAAAAGCATCCCGGAGGCCTCCCTGACTCCTCATTCATCGGCGTTAACAGACTTCAGATAAAGTCAACAAGAAATTTGAAGGAGTAGGTCTTCAGCAGTGGCTGTGGACGCTCCTACAAAGGAAGGACTCATGAAAGCCTGGGATTACTTTAACTTTTCTTCTCCCCATTCTCTACATTTTGTTTAGAAATTTGGAAGAAAATGATAAACTGCACTCATGCTTTGAGGCTGTGATGATGACATTTGTAAAAAAATGTCTTTTTTGATTTTATGGAGACCTAAGACTCCATTGGTTTGAAAAATCTAGATTTCAGATGAGGTAGAGTCCATCCCTAAAAGAAAAAAAAAAAGTATTGACAAGGACATAAGGTGAGAAAAGTATAGCCTGCCTGGATTATTACAATATCCTTTATAGCCTTCTCTTCCTATTATGTCATGGTTTAAACATACGGCTTTTTGCAGCTCAACCATAAATATCTTTCTCTGATTGCATTTTTGATGGAAGAACACACATGCCACATGTCTGCTCTTGAGATGAAGCTGTTGATGATGTATCTGCTCACTTTCTCTGCTGCAATCAGTATTTTCTTTTCATATGTTTATAATTCATCTTAGTTAAAAAGACACCATTGTGGTTGACAGAAATAAAACCTAACAGGCCTTAGAAAACCACAATAAATATGAATTCATTCTTTCAGTTGTTCCCCCGAGGCCTGACACTACAAAGTGGTGAGAAACTTGTGTTCATACTGAAATCAATGAGACTCCATGAGCCACCCCTACAACATGTTCTAATCTATGAAAATACTTCCCTTTTTTCAGTTAAATTAAAAAAAAATGCTGATAAAGATGCAAGAGGGAAAAAGAGGAGGGAAGAAGGTAGTTACAAATATTTCAAATTTTCTTTCTATGAAGATACCTTCAGGCTGAGGACTTCAAAGAATTGCAGTTTAATGGGAGCTGGGACACTGTTCAGGGGAGGTATTTCTATAGGATTTTCCTGTACTTCCCAATGTCGTTGATGATCAGAGACAGGGAATGGGCTTGGATGGACCTGTGATCTGCACCGGTCCTGCTGTCCTTCGGGAGCGTGCTTGCTGTGGGTTATCGGAGCTGTTACAGAGAGGTGACGACTCAAAAGGACAAAACAAGTGAATAGACTTAGGGGGAAAATTGTAAATAAAATACTAACAAGTGTTTTAACTTCAGGATAACATCTTATCTCTCCTCAATGCTTTTTCTTTAAAGATATATGGATGGCTATTGTCAGTTAGTTACTAGTCTTTGCCATTATCTGCCACCGTGTTTCATGAAATTGCTGTTGGGAAAGCGAATCGGGATGAATTAGAGCTGAGGAAAAAGGGTTCTTCTGCCAACGAAGGCAGAAGATGATCCGGGCTCCGGCGTGCAGGGGCGTGCCAGGGCGGTTTCCCACAAAACTGTGGTGGGTCATAAACGGCTCAGGGACCTGGTTGTCCTCTCTGTGGTGGGGCAACCCAGCCCTGCTGCAGGCTGCAGTCACGGAGGCAGGGGTGCTGCCGCTAACCTGCCGTGCAGTTGGAAAATGTGAAGCGAGGTCGCGGCTCCAAAGCTTTCAG
Organism: Phaethon aethereus; assembly: GCF_964289735.1. NCBI lineage: Eukaryota > Metazoa > Chordata > Aves > Phaethontiformes > Phaethontidae > Phaethon > Phaethon aethereus. The sequence goes on along the minus strand of NC_138577.1, from coordinate 2,961,877 downwards.
GTCAGCGGTATTTGGTAAGGATAGCGGTGCAATGAGCGATCATCACTCATTGATCGTCCTGCTGGGATTAACAACTAGAGGTTAGGAGCTGCATTCTCAAAACATCCATATGCTGCTTTGTTTGAGCAAGAAAAATTCCTTAGTTATGTTGAAGTTCTCTTTAGGGTATGGGCAATTGTTACAATAGTAAGAGCAATTATGTGTCATAATTGTCACAAGTCATTGTCATAAATTCTTAGTGGGAAGAATAATAACAGGGGGATACTTGGCAATATTTCTTTCATTTATGCTCATATCTGAAAAAACGTGAAGCAGATAGGAAACTCAATTGGAGTCGGGATTATGACTATTTTGTCCTTCCTTGTGGTCTCCTTCACCCTGAAAAGACTTCTAGAAGGATGTAGTTAAAAAACTTTCTCATTTTTTTATATCGTTGTTCCAGCTTTGTTGCCACTGATAAGATATTTTATGATGGATGGGTATGCGTTTCTGCCAGATACTGAGTTTTTGTGTATCTTGCAGCATATCACATCTCAGACAAACAAAGTAGAAAAGAGTGTTTTAAAAATTTGAAAAGAAATCAAAGTAAAAATTTGAACGAGGCACCGGGCCTCCTCGCAGCTGATGGAGTGCAACTGATGCCGAGGGGCAAAAGGATTCTTGCTCATGAGCTGGCAGGCCTCATCGAGAGGGCTTTAAACTAGATTTGGAGGGGGGAGATAAACTAGATTTGGAGGGGATAAAACCGGGCTCACTAGAGTTGAACCTAGGGGTAGGTTCAACGTGCCAGAGTTGAAATCGATAGCCCAGCTCAGGTGCATCTACACCAATGCACGCAGCATGGGCACCAAACAGGAGGAGCTGGAAGCCATTGTGCAGCGCGACAGCTATGACGTAGTTGCCATCACAGAAACATGGTGGGATGCTTCTCATGACTGGAGTGCTGCAATGGATGGCTATAAGCTCTTCCGAAGGGATAGAATGGGAAGGAGAGGCGGTGGGGTGGCTCTGTATGTTAGGGAGTGTTTTGATTGCATAGAAATCGAAGATTGTGAAGACCAAGTAGAGTGCTTGTGGGTAAGGATGAGGGGGAAGGCCAATGAGGCAGACATCCTGCTGGGAGTCTGTTACAGGCCACCCAACCAGGATGAAGAGACGGATGAGACATTCTATAAGCGACTGGCGGAGGTCTCGCATTCGCTGGCCCTTGTTCTTGTGGGGGACTTCAACCTACCGGACATCTGCTGGAAGTATAACACGGCAGAGAGGAAACAGTCTAGGAGGTTCCTGGAGTGTGTGGAGGATAAATTCCTGACACAGCTGGTGAGTGAGCCCACCAGGGGAGGTGCCTTGCTGGACCTGCTGTTTACAAACAGAGAAGGACTGGTGAGAGATGTGGTGGTCGGAGGCCGTCTTGGGCTTAGCGACCACGACATGATAGAATTCTTGGTTGTGAGGGAAGTAAGGAGAGGGGTCAGCAAAACTGCTATCATGGACTTCCGGAGGGCAGACTTTGGCCTGTTCAGGTCACTGGTTGAGACAGTCCCTTGGGAAACAGTCCTGAAGGACAAAGGGGTCCAGGAAGGCTGGACAGTCTTCAAGAAGGAAATCTTAAAGGCGCAGGAGCAGGCGGTCCCCATGTGCTGTAAGAAGAGCTGGCGGGGAAGGCGACCGGCCTGGCTGAACAGGGAGATTTTGCTGGGACTCAGGGAAAAGAGGAGAGTTTATCACCTCTGGAAGAAGGGGCAGGCAACTCATGAAGAGTACAAGGATCTTGTTAGGTCAAGCAGGGACAAAATTAGAAGGCAAAAGCCCAGCTAGAGCTCAGTCTGGCCACAGTCGTAAAGGATAATAAAAAATGTTTTTACAAATATATTAACAACAAAAAGAGAGGCAAGGAGAATCTCCATCCCCTACTGGATATGGCGGGGAACATTGTCTCCAAGGACGAGGACAAGGCTGAGGTACTTAATGCCTTCTTCGCCTCAATCTTTAATAGCCACTCCAGGTATCCACAGGATATTCAGCCCCCTGAGCTGGAAGATGGGGATGGAGAGCACAATGTACTCCTCATAATCCAGGAGGAAGCAGCCAAGGACATGCTAAACCACCTGGACACCCACAAGTCTATGGGGCCTGATGAGATCCACCCGAGAGTACTGAGAGAGCTGGCGGAGGAGCTTGCCAAGCCACTCTCCATCATTTATCAGCAGTCCTGGTTAACAGGGGAGGTCCTGGAAGACTGGAGGCTTGCCAATGTGACGCCCGTCTACAAGAAAGGCCGGAAGGAGGATCCTGGGAACTACAGGCCTGTCAGCCTGACCTCTGTACCAGGGAAGATTATGGAGCGGTTGGTCTTGAGAGTGCTCACAGGGCATCTGCAGGACAACCAAGGGATCAGGCCCAGCCAGCATGGGTTCATGAAAGGCAGGTCCTGCTTGACTAACTTGATCTCCTTCTATGACCAGGTGACCTGCCTAGTGGATGAGGGAAAGGCTGTGGACGTTGTCTACCTGGACTTTAGTAAAGTCTTTGACAGCGTCTCCCACAGCATTCTCCTGGAGAAACTGGCAGCTTGTGGCTTAGACAGGTTTACTCTTCGCTGGGTGAGGAACTGGCTGGATGGCCGAGCCCAGAGAGTTGTGGTGAACGGCGTTAAATCCGGCTGGCGGCCGGTCACAAGCGGTGTTCCCCAGGGCTCGGTTCTGGGGCCGGTCTTATTCAATATCTTTATTGATGATCTGGACAAGGGAATTGAGTGCTCCCTCAGTAAGTTTGCAGATGACACCAAGTTGGGTGGGAGTGTTGATCTGCTGGAGGGTAGGAGGGCTCTGCAGAGGGATCTGGACAGGCTGCATCGATGGGCAGAGGCCAACTGTATGAGGTTTAACAAGGCCAAGTGCAGGGTCCAGCACTTTGGCCACAACAACCCCATGCAACGCTACAGGCTTGGGGAGGAGTGGCTGGAGAGCCGCCCAGGGAAAGGGACCTGGGGGGTGCTGGTTGACAGCCGGCTGAATATGAGCCGGCAGTGTGCCCAGGTGGCCAAGAAGGCCAACAGCGTCCTGGCCTGTATCAGCAGTAGTGTGGCCAGCAGGAGCAGGGCAGGGATCGTGCCCCTGTACTCGGCACTGGTGAGGCCGCACCTCGAATCCTGTGTTCAGTTTTGGGCCCCTCACTACAAGAAGGATGCTGAGGTGCTGGAGCGTGTCCAGAGAAGGGCAACGGAGCTGGTGAGGGGTCTGGAGCACAAGTCTTATGAGGAGCAGCTGAGGGAACTGGGGTTGTTTAGTCTGGAGAAGAGGAGGCTGAGAGGAGACCTTATCGCTCTCTACAACTACCTGAAAGGGGGTTGTGGCGACGAGGGTGTTGGTCTCTTCTCCCAAGTAACTAGTGATAGGACGAGAGGAAATGGCCTCAAGTTGCACCAGGGGAGGTTTAGATTGGATATTAGGAAAAATTTCTTCACTGAGAGGGTGGTCAGGCATTGGAACAGGCTGCCCAGGGAGGTGGTGGAGTCGCCATCTCTGGAAGTGTTCAAAAAACGTGTGGATGTGGCGCTTCAGGACATGGTTTAGGGGACATGGTGGCGCTGGATTAATGGTTGGACTTGATGATCTTGAAGGTCCTTTCCAACCTAGTGATTCTGTGATTCTGTGATTCTGTGAAGTATGTAATAGAAATGCACAGAGAAGCTCTAGAAAGGTAAAAATAAGTTGAAATCATGATATGTTGTTAATATTTTATTGATCGGATATTGATAATCTATGTTGTGTTGGGTGAAGGAAGGGATGGAGTTCGACTAGATATAAGGAAGAAATTTTTCAGGATGAGAGTGGTGAACCCCTGGCCCAGGTTGCCCAGAGAGGTGGTGGATGCCTCATCCCTGGAAACATCCCAGGTCAGGCTGGACGGGGCTCTGAGCAACCTGCTCTGGTTGCAGATGTCCCTGCTCACTTCAGGGGGTTGGACTAGATGGCCTTGAAAGGTCCCTTCCAACCCAAACCGTTCTATGATTGTATGATTCTACGGTTGAAGGTTCTTCTCTCTTCACGTACGAGAGGCCTCTGTCATTCTCTGAACTTGTGAAATTAATCTCTTAATCCCACAGAAGAACCAGAAAGAGCTTTTCGGAGGCATGCCCCACTTTGGAGCAGTATGAACCAGGTTTCAGAACATCAAATCTACATTGACATAGGTTTGTCTTTGCAGCGCCAAGGGACTAATGAATTTTGTTTGTTTGCCTAACCAAAAAGAAATAATGCTATAGTAGAACTGAAATGAAATTTAGGAAACACAGGGTCGGTATAGTGAAATGTTTAAATTGAAATAGTTTGATTTGATTTGCAATCTTTCACTGGCCTGAACACAGTGTTTATTTCATTTTGTTAACACGTTGACATAAACCCAAACATTTTTGTTCTCCACTGTGCCGTAGGAATATTTGACATTTTGTGAGTACCTGATGATAATCACTACGTCTGTTAACTATATTGCTTTCTAGCCAAGAATAACAATGCAGGATTGGAAGGACCGGTGTGTTGGGGACACCACGTCCCTGGAAATGCAAGCTTTTTGGTGCAGACGAGCCCACAGAGCTCTTCTCCAAGTTGCTCAGACACTTTGGGGCATAGGGCAGTCCCTGAAAATTCTAATAAACTTTGCATTTATCATAAAAAACCAAAAGCCCCAACTATCTTTTGGTGCAAGAGAAAAGTAGAAGACATTAAGACCATCAAATCACTTTGCTACCATTAGTTGTTTAGGTTCACGACGTCTACTTCAGAGCAGGTGTATCTAGCTGGTTTGTGGTTAAGAAAGCAATAGAGGAACTTGGACTCTTGACTGCTCAGTTTTCCTGCAAGCCCATGTCACAGGGATCCCTTTTAATCAATAGGTTGCAGTGAGACCCCTTCAAAATATTGGGCAGATAAAAAAGATGAGTGAAATGCAGTGAAATCCTTTCAAAATATTGGAGGGGTAATAGCGATAGATGAGCTTTGATGGCTGTAGCATGCCCAAGGTCCTTTGTAGATCGGTGCTTGTGCTGTCCCCATCCCAGAGACCTCCAGAAGGTTTCTTGTTGAGACTAAGGAACCCAACCCATAGTGCATCTGACTTTCCCCTGTTACATGGCATAATCCTGAAGGAACGGGAAGCATAGCGCTGGTCCTCTGATGTTTAGTGCTATGTTTTCAGTGAAAAAAGCCATCTCCCCTCATCTGCAAGAAACATCAGCCCTGGAAAGCTTACCCATTATTAACGAATAAATACAACGCTGACAGCCTCATCATTGCCAGCCATAAGATGAGCTGTGCTCCGTAGTGAAATCTAATGACATCGGCTCCATTTTCCACCACTACTTCTCCTAATCAATGGAAAGGGACCCATTAAGCGGACATCTCCGTGCCACCCTTCCGCACAACCGCGAGAGAGGCTGGAGAAGGAGCTGGCATCTATCTATGAGATGGGCTAGAGCACTGCTAAATTAGAAGGCAGTGGATGATACGATGTGCCCTCACTTTTAGCCAGAGCTTCCTCCTAAGGTGCAGCACTTCAATCTCATTTCCATAGCGATTGCTGCTCCCTGCCACGTGCCCTGTTAGCATGCAGATTAAGATCAGTTGTGGATTTTGGGAGTAAGAATTCAACAGCCTTCTCTGCAAGATGACACTGATGGGAGCAAAAAAGCTGGTTTTTTTCCAGGGGAGCTGCAGACTTCTTTAGGTGAAATGTTATATTTTGGCATAATTAGCAGTTGATTTTTGATGTAATTAGTTGCTATTTCAGTCTAATGGCTGGGGCATGCATGTGGCATAGGGACAGGTGGGACAATTTTTCTGCAGATTAACAGAGTGGCATAAAAAGCTTCTTTCCTTTCTGTGAAATTTATTCAGGGCTGCAAAAATGCCTGCCTAATTAATAAGCAAGCCCATAATAACTTTGTCTTGCCACGGAAAGGTTTTACATGAAACCATTAGAAGTTAAGACTTTGCCTTTTCAACTGAACCCATCATCCCTGCTCGTGAAAACCTGCATGCTGACGGAGTGATGAAGAGTTGGTTTGTATTTTATCATTTGGAGTTGTCGTTACAATTTCCACCGATCAGTTATGCTTCTCCGAGGTTTGTTAATGATCTCTTTACCTAAGCTTAATTCCATGGTGCTGACATATAAGAAATACGTTCCACTATACGGGAAGGAGTTTGAATTGTCTGAGCAGAGCTGGTGAACGACTTCCAAGGAGTCACCTGAAATTCTGCAGTTGTGATTGATACATAAAACAAGTGTTGCGTGAGACCAGATGCTCTTTGCAAGCCAAATTTATATTTGAATGTATGCAGAAACCTTAGCCTCTACAAACAGCTGAGTATGCATTTGACAGCTCACGTCCATGGCAGGTACAGTTGATAGAGCCTCAGATATGTTTGGGCAGGTCTCATACATCTGCTTCTTATAAATTGTACTTCTTTACTCCTCTGTGAGCTGAAGTTGGTGTTAGTATTTAGGTATATGACTAAAGGTGCAACAAAGCCCAGAGACCTCACTAAAGGTCTTAATCCACTGTCGCCAATGTATATTATACACAGGTCCTCACATCGGAGAGGATACAGGGGTGTTCCAGCTCTAACTCAAAAAGACTTAAATCTTCCGCTCAGATTGTAAGAGAAGTTTTGTTCTTGATGGCCGTGAACATACAGTCCCAGTACTTGAAAAGCTAGGAAGTGGCAACTACAGGTGAGATTGCAAATGTTTTTAGGAGTTGAACCTGTTTTCGCAAAACACAGTCTGGGCATAACTGCAGGGACGCAGTTAGTTCCGTGCCTTCAGGGAGATAAAAACTACTCCAGGTCAGAGATACAGCTAAACTGAGAAGAAATAAGTTAAGTTCCTGGGTATTTCACTGACCCTGTTGAGTCATCTCTCTCCTGTCCTTCTCCTCTCCTTCTCCTCCTCTTCTCCTCTCCTTCTCCTCTCCTTCTCCTCTCCTTTCTCCTCCAGTGAAGCCACTGTCTCTTTGGGATGGGGCAGCTCTAACACAACCAACTGGTCTCAGTGGAGACATTTACTGTAATGACACTAAGAAATTCCCACTCATTTTTTGCAGGGCCAGGAATTGGTGTATTTAAACTTACGTATATTCTCTGTTGCCTGTTGAAGTACAGGTCTTACCAACCTCTGCTGACCTGGGGAGTCTGAGAGGGTTGTACCTACAGTTGGACACGGTGATAGAGACTATAGGATAAAAATACTGACAGAAAGATGAGTCTTGAAAGGGTAAATATGCTGCAAGGAAGCTTAAAAGAAGGGAGATTTAAAAAATGACAGGCTGAGAGCAGTTAAATCTGTATGAGAGTATGGAAACTAAATCCATGAAAAATGAATGAATGAATAAGTGCATCAAGGTATGAGTTGAATAAAAAGGAATGTGAGAGGAGGAAGGTTAAATAAGAGACACAACATGTTTCCTGATTTTTATGCAACGTTAATGGTAATTTTGCTTGTCTTACCCGTGTCAAATTCTAGAAGTATTGTCAGCTAGAGGAGAGTTTATAGCATAGCTCCGTTTCCTTGCTCTCTTTGGATGTGATGAAGCGATGCATGAGCACTTACAGCTCCCAACAACCCTTTACACATGCTAACAAGAGGGTTTGGGTTTCTGTGATGTGGAGGCATGAAGGGCTCAGCAAATCTATGTCCCAGCCTGCAAGGCAATCCATCCCTGACTTCAGACCTACTGCAAAACAGTAGATTTCTACCCCGAACCAGTAGATTTCTACTTCAGAGTTTAGCCGAAAGGCTTTAAAGGTCTGCAGATATTATATTTGAAAATAAATCTTTGGGTGCTGCATACAACTGTACCTTCAGCACATGATTTTCAATAATGAGTAGAAATCAAAAGTGACTGGTAGCATTAAATGAACAGACGAAGGGATGGAAGCAGCTTCTCACCATTGCATTGCTTTTATATGTTAACTCAATTAGATTTGTTTTAAATTCTCCCTGTTCAGTAGCTAGCACAGCATCGCGTTACACCAGCGTGTTTCGAAATGAAATGAGTCAAATAATGTAATTTATTACCAGCAAAACTAGCTGGCAGCACTAAAAAGTGGCATTTTTGGCTTGTGTTTACGTGGGAAGTGCGAGCCAAACTGTCCCAGACAGAGAGAAACCTGCAGATCAGACCCTGAACGCCCTAGTCCTTCCTGGAGCTCTGCGTGGTACGTGTGTGTTCATCCTGCCTCGTGGCTTTGGGGTGGAGAAAATGTGGCTGTTTGACTTTTTCGAAATTCGTCTGATGAGGACAGCTTTCCTGTTGGTATTTAGAATGATGATGGCAAGTGATGCCATAAAAACCCTGCTAAGGGTGATAGGGGAGATCGTGTCCCGACAGGGGCCCTGGGGATTAGTAATTGCTGTGGAAATGGTTGTGGGGCCTCAGACGATGGTGAATTTTCCTGTTCTTTTGGGTCTGGCACCTAGTTCAGTCAGGTGTGGTGTGAGATGCCTTAATGTAGCTAAAATCTTTGGGCTTGATGGAGGTGTAAGTCAGTGAAACTTAACGGCATGTGGCGACAAACTGGACAGTGTAATGCTCCCTTGTTTGTCTCGAGCTGAAATTATGGAGAACTTTATTAGTTTGGTCCATATAATTTCATCTGCTGCTGTAAGATTTCTTCAGACAAGATAATAATATTTGGAGCCGGTATGATGGCATCAGCACATGCAGGCTGGCCACCCTGCTCCGTGGAAAAGGAGTCATGGGTGATGGAGACCCACTGCTGGAGACTAAGCAAGAGGCAGTGGGTGTCCCTTTGGCCAAACAAATTTTCACTTGGATTTTAGTATTTATGCATTTACCAGATTTTCTTCCCCTCCGTTAGTGCTTGAGGTATGCAGAAGTGAACACCGTTCATTTTTTTTCCACTGTAGTTAGGCAATCGGGTATATTATACAGCAGAATAAGAAATTTCTGGTCTGTAGGCTGAATAAAACCTGCAAATTCATTTTGTGTGGCTCATGGCCGCTTGACTTTTTCAATGTTTTTTAACAGTATTTTGGATAGCAGTAAGGTGTGTGTTAACCTGCGCTGGGTCGCAGTCCTTTGAAACGCCTCTTCGCTGCCAGCAAGGGAAAGGTTTCCCACCTGTGTGGTGGTAGAGGAAGAAGAGCTTCCTCTTCGCCATCAGTTCCCTTTTCACAGAGCTACAGCCCAGAGGAACCGTTTGGAGTCGTGAATGCCTGTTCATAATAAGCGTCAGTGAAATCTTTAATTAAAAAAAAAAAAAAAAAAGACGCTATCAGAGTAGAGAGAGTGGAAGAATTGGACTCCCGTGGTGCGGTGCGTGGAGCGGACAGTGCTTGCTTTGTCTGGCAGCTGATAAATCACCGCCGTAATCGCCGC